>NC_056738.1:177132763-177438823 GCF_019279795.1 Protopterus annectens
GTGTATCAGGCTGCTGAATACATTATTACTGAGAAGGACTGCACAGATACCAAATGTTGGTATTAAGTTACAATATCGTGATCCATTATGGATGAGGCTATCCTGTAAGGTGCAGTAGCTAAGCTAGACTTCAAGAGTTCAGCAGTTACAAGTCTGAATACTGTACAGAGGGATGAAGCACAAATAAGAGAGGTACCAAACAAAATGGATCTCAGACTAGAATTGCACAAAATGCATCTCGTTCTAATAAACTGAACAAAATACAACAGACTAACATGTTGATGGCATAGCGAACTGATTGGTCAAGCAGCTAAAATTCACATGAAATAACACTGATGTTTGTTATTAGTACTATTATTAATATTAACATTTGCTAAAAGAATGGGATCTGTAATCTGAATCTTGCTCCTCGACATTACATTAATATAAATGGTGCTCCAGAAATGAGATGGAAAAAACATGTCTGCACCTCAAGAGGATCTTGGACTCATCAGCAGATACTGCATCTAAAGCCATAAGGAAAGTTGATTTTGACACCCAACTAGCTTCACTGTACGGATTCATTTTGCAGCCTAGTGACACCTCCAGGTGTTACTGCGGTAACATCCTACTGAGGCCTTGAAGCATCAAATATTACTTGTTCATATTTGCATTAAAAATCCCAAAAACATGTTACACACAAGACAGCAGAAGATTTTATCTTAAAGCTTATACAGTGGCAAACACGGCTGGGTTGGTACTTAACCTCTGTCCAGTGCAGATAAAGATACACTGAATATTTCTATACTATTTGTAGTGTAATATGTTCATACTTCTCTAAATATCTCTGCAATCAATGAAAGAAAACTGTTTTGCCTCATATGGAAGCTTATATCTGTATGAAGACAATGCTGCTGCTGGCAGTGTGTGTGTTGTTTGAATGGTTACAGAGATATCATAAGCGGTTTATACAGCACTGAATAGTTCATATTTACTGTGGTTATTGTGGCTTATAAAACAGAATTTAAGATTACAACTAAACAAATCCAACCATTATTAAGGTTACTTTTGTGCTGAATAGCTTGCTATTTTCAATTTTCTAGTAATGTGGTTCTATAGATATGAACATTTGTTTGAAATGTGAGGTGAAAACTATTTTTTTTAAAAACTCAGGTCATGCCCACTGGGAGTTGAATACAAACTCAATAGAGGTCCTCTGGAGTTAATGAGCCAAGATGAAAAAAATAGTGTGTGTGCTAAAATGGAGAAAGAAGAAACTGTAGTGGTCAAAAAAGCTGGCTTACATTTTTGATCAAGCTTTTTCATTTTTTTTAGAAGTGAAATAGGAGTTTTTAATATATAAAAAACTCCTTATTACAAGAAAAAAACTAAGTAGACTGTTGCATATTCAAATGAACTTAAATGAAGGACTTCAACAAGAAATAATGACAAGCAAGCCTCCCAAACCAAGGAAAATGGAATTAACAACCGTGGGCCTCTTTGCAAATAAAATGTCATTCCCTACTCTTGCTGTGGCGTGTTTTAACAAATGGCTTTTTTTTCAGGTACTGTATGTTTTTTCAAATTAATCTGTTTAATCAAAACACTTAATTTCTCCTGGGCACTACTTGTGTGAGACCATTATACAAGGTAATTCATATTTTATTTATTAGGCATTTGTTGATCGGGAAAGTCCGACTGGGTCAGGAACCTATTTTCAGTGGAGGCCCGGGGAGAAAAGCTCTACAAACTAGCACAGTTAACAACATATAACACATTTGAAAAAGCATTGTTACAATGGTGTTTGATTTACATTTACATTAGAGAAATACAAAGTAAATATTTATGACTTAAAGATATAAAGTAAAACATTTCTTGGAACTCCCTTAAATTCCAATTACAAAAAAATGGGCTATCAAACATCCACACTCACCTGGGAATTCACTCTTCTACATATCCTACCAAACAACATCTCTAAAACTCAAGCAATTACTATGATCAATATTTTTCTCTTACTGAAACTCTATATAGCAACCAACTGACTTAACCTAAATAACATATCCTGGGAGAAATGACGACCAAACATCTTTTAGCCCTAAAATTTTAATCAACAAGGGTAATAAAAACATCAAACACAGGAAATTATGTGAACAAATCTTAAATATCATTCTTGCCTAGCTCGTGGCAATACATCAGACTTTATTACAAATAAGAGATCCCGTACTAAAAACTATATTCATAGCTGAAGAAATTTTTCATCTTTTCCCTCTCCCTCCTTTTTCTAAGAAATTCTCGCAATCACAATAATTTTCACTGAAATGTAACAATTTTTCTCTCGAATATTGAAAGCATCTATGTATATAGTGTAAATAGCATTGATTGATTGTTTTATTTCTGTTTGTATTACCCTCAATTTATATCAACTGCTTACTGTGAAGAGGTCTTACCTCCACCTGTTCTACTACGTATGATGTTTTAGATCAATGAAAAAAAAAAAAAAAATTATTGAAAAAAAAAAATAAAGTAAAACATTTCTTTAACATTTTCATTAGAGAGTTACAAAGTAAAACCTTTAACAGGTGTAGGTAACATGGTAATTTCATTTATATATAGGTGAAAAAATTGCAGAGTTAGAAGATAGCTAGCATAGCATAAAAGCATAGGTTTGAATGTCTGAAGTCATTGGCAGCTTTTAGAAAGCAAGTTGGTTAGTGTATCTAATTTGATAAGTTGGAAGGCTAGAGGTATGGTTCTAAATAGAGTTAGTCTAGTTGAGATGGATGTTTGCAGTGTTTAGGTAGTCGATAGGTAGACCTTTGTACACTAAAGATAGAAGAATATAAAAGTCAAGTTGGAATGAATAAAGAGTGGGATTTGAAGTTAGGGGGGAAAAAGGGTAGTTTAAAGAGGGGAGGAGGGGAGTATAGAGGAGGGAGAGGAAAGAAGGAAAAGAAAAAAATGATTTAGGGAATGGGAGGAGAGGTGGAAGGGAAGTGGAGTGGAAACGTGGTTCCTGTGTTCATTTGAAGCAGGTGCAAGTTTCTAGGAGGTGTTTTTTTAGTGTGAGTTTGAAATGTTTGTGGTTAGATGTTGCCCTAATGTCTGATGGAAAGTCATTCCAAAGTTTAGCTACTGTGTAGGAACAGAAACATTGTCCGGCTATTTTCCACTTATCCTCCAGTACTGCACCAATGTGGAATTAGTATATTTAAATAATGGGGGAGGGAGGAGGGCTTGTGTCCTTGAAAAAGGACTTCCTTAGATGTTTTCCAATTTGTTTTTCAAGGAATGTTTTGTATGATATATAAAAATCAACAAAACATTACTTGAAATGTTACTCAACTGAAGATGGGAATAGAAAAATAAATGATGGAGTGGGAAGTAGTAGCAAGGAATAAATGCTCCCTGCTTTGAATAGTTTAGTGGTTTGACTCCTCAGACAAGTAGAAACAGAAAGGGCAGGACAAACAGTAAAAGCTCAACAGAGATTAAAAAAAAAATGCTGCTTATACTTAGAAATAAAAAGAAAATTGCTTATACTTAGAGCAGATGGTGATACTCAGAAAACAGTACAGAATGGTGTCATGAGAGTGAACACTTGGGTAATTAACCTATTACGTCAATAACTCATTTAACAGACAGACTCTGGGAGACCAGAACTGCCTGAAGTGGAAACTACCAAGCTTAAATTATCATCATTAGCATGGTTTCACAGACTATGAAGAATGTGAATTGCCCAACACATCTTCTTGCATAAAAAAGGCAGGTCAGCAGCAAGAGGCCCCCCATGCAACAATTGGACAGTTCAGGATGTCAGTGTTCATGTATTTTTATGATATGCCAAAAAGTCCCTGTTCAGTGTTTCTAGCAATTGAAAACAAACTAAATGTACAGATAAATTGATGTGCCAGATGTCTTTATGTAAGTACGATTCAACAAGGCAAATGCAGTATGCCAAGCACCTGTGGATGGGGACTTCAGCGTGACCCAGATGCCAAGTACCTGTGGATGGGGACTTCAGCGTGATCCAGTACTCCAAGCACCTACATGAATGGGGACTTCAGCATGACCCAGTACTCCAAGCACCTGCATGGATGGGGACTTCAGCACGACCCATTATGCCAAGCACCTGCGTGGATGGGGACTTCAGCATGACCAGACGTCAAACACCTGTGGATAAGGACTTCAGCATGACTCAGTATGCCAAGCACCTGTGGATGGGGACTTCAGCATGACCCAGTATGCCAAGCATCTGTGGACGGACCATCATTATGACCCAGAGGCTGACCACAGGATACTGCTGCTACTACTCTACACATTTCTTTTTGAGAATCACCCTCCCTCATGCCTTTGGAGGTTTTGTGCATTCTGCACAGCTCTTTCATTACTTAATGCCAAAATTATTAATATGCACATGTAAGGAAACATACGCATAGGAAAATAGAACTCTTTGCACAAATTTTAAACAGCAAAGAAGTATTAGGTAGCACCTTTACCTCTAGCAGGATGGCTTTGTCACTAGAACCACTGTTGATTTCAGCCTTCTATTTGGTCCATCCTTCATTTCTCCCTCAGATTTACTATCAACCTGGGACACATCCTGGATTTTCCTTCATCAGACAGGACCTATTTCTCTCAGCAGGTCAAACACAGCTGTATGATGACCTTGTGCCTGAAGGAGGGGGGTGGCTGAGGAGTGGCCTCATACCATGCTTAGCCCTGATGCTGGCATGTGTACTGATGGAGGCCCTACCTCTCTACTTAGAAGTACACCAGCATGTAATGTCATGCTAGGAAGCATGACCTAGGAGCATTCTCCCCTCCTTAAGGTAGCAATGCCTCCAACATCCTGCCTTCAGATCTATCCCACAGTCCTCCTGGACTCTGGTCTCCACAGGAGTTACAAAAATGCCACCTCCCCCCAAAAAGTAAAATACTGTCTTGCAGGCAAAGCTTCTTCAGTCCTCTCCTCCCCATGCAAGCTCTAGTGGTTACCCAGGCCAGTAATTATACCCAAGTCACCTATGTCTCCAGCCAGAGCTTCAAAGCTGACAGCAATGGGGGAGTAACTGATTATCTACATTTCCACACTGTGAAGCTAACCAGTACACACTCAATGTGTTGTGGCACATGCTGTAACAACGTATCCTGATTGGCTATAATAAACCACATCACAAAACTTAGATTATAAAAAATTTTAAAAATGTAACGTGCTTTTACGATAAACTGAAATGGGGCAGGCAGTGGCTGAAATTCTCCAGTACAGCAAAAGTACAATCATCAGTTGGCTGCATATAATTTTAACAAACTATGTTCGTTCTGTACCACCTGCCTTTTTATTACTATTATAGCCTAATCTTGCTGCCATTCCAGTATAAAATGCATGACAGGATGGGTACAAGATGTTTGGCTGCAGTCTGCATGCACAGCACACCTATCAGTATATGTCCGCATTAGTTTACACTGTACTCTTTTCTTGGCTGCAGTCTGCATGCACAGCACACCTCTCAGTATATGTCCACATTAGTTTACACTGTACTCTCTTCTTGTGGTTCATAAAGTCACAGATTATCCTATCTGGCTTAAAAGTTTAAGAGGGTGACCAACCATAAGTTGCCAATGTTAAAAAAGTGTATCTAGTGATGTGTTAAATTAGTTCAGGCCATCTGTTTGTGGTTCCCTCAACACTTAGGCTCCAAATCAGTCATTTGGATTAAGAGGATCAAAGTGTGCCCTCTTGTGACAGGAGAGAACTGATTTCACCTGTAGAAGCTTGGAATTGCTGCTGGAGAGCTCATTGTGTGCTTATCTGATTGGCCTGTGGTCTTCCTTAGTGTAAAACTTCCTTTTTCTGAATGAATACAAGCCATGAGTATGTGAAAGCTGCTCTTTACGCAGCAGTAGTTACTGGTGCCTTGTATATACACAACCACCAGAAGTTTAAGTTTCCATTCAAAACTACCTCAGAACTTTTCCTCAGTCCTACAGTACTCACCAGGCAACTAGTTTTTGTGGGAAGCAGTACTTATGCATTCAGTTAGGACTACCTAGGTCTGCATAATCTGACCATAGCATCAGGACCATCACTGCTCAGGCAGCATCTGGTTTGGGGGCTGGGCAGCATCGCAGGCAAGATTAGCTGCAGACTGCATCAAATAAGCACCACCCCCCTTGAATGGGTTATAAAACCCCATCCACTCCTTGCAAGTATAGTAGAGCTTGCAACCATGAATGGGCACTTTCTCACCATCTCGGTTTCCAGCTTGGTGGACATGGGCATCCTGAGGGAATGTAGCAATTGCTTCATGTACCATGACAACCACTTAATTCTCCAACAGACAAATACAGTATGTGTGAGAATTAGTTACACATTGTCACTGGAGGCCAGACCCTCACATACAGACACAAAATGCAACAAACAGGGTGCGAGTGACACACACACACCACTCACCAAGCCAACTAAGGACCATACACACAGACCTACATATGTGGAGATGCTCACATGTAATCTACCTAAACCTCAAAGGCCTCTCAGGCGCAGTCCTCAGAAACTCTGCATACACACAAACAACTTACCAGCACAACACAGAGTTACAATCTCATTGTGTTTCAAATACCAAGCCCATAAGACAAAACATTTTATAACCCAACATTATGATCAAGGTGACTGCATTGAGAGACACACTGATGTCCCCCTTACAATGCTGGATAAGGAGAGGGTTACACTTAGTTGTCTGTCAAGGGCCAGGATTCGGTAGATCATGCAAGCACTCCGGTCACTTACTTCCAAGTAGCAGTATGACTCAGTCATAGTCCATGTGGGTGTAAACGACTTGAAACGTACCTCGTTGGACTATATGAAGAGAGACATGATTAAACTCTCAGAATGTGTGTCACAGGCAGGTATGAGCCTAACATGGAGCAGCATTCTACCATCTCCAAGGATGATGCCACAATACAAAAAGAAAAAAATAGATTTTAACAATGGGCTTAGCCACTGCTGTCATACTGAAGGGGTCCAATACTTGTTAGCCTGGGAGGACATGGTCAGCAGGCCACTCTGCCCTGCCAGGGATGGTATTCACTTGTCACATCTAGTCTTTTGGATATCTGCAAAAACATTACCCCCCCCCCCCTTAAAGTGCCTTATTTAGGCATTGCCAAACAGACAAACTTTCCAGCATAACAAAATCTACTTAGGACAAGTTGAAGATACTGCTCAATGCTAGGAGTCTCAACAAGAAATTGCACTCACTAGAGGCCCTCCTCACCCTGGAGGATGCTGATGTCTATGTAGTTACAGAAATATGGTTTAAAGCCACAGAAAGCACTCTGGCAGTGCATGGCTATAACACCTATCATACGTTCCGTTCACCCACTGAACATAAAATAGTACAAACTGGAGGCAAATCTACATAAAGGATAAGCTCACCTCAAGACTGTTCAAGCAGTATGGCATATGAGCTACAGCATATCTAATTAGCTATGGGAAAACTCCATTACCATATTCTTGCTAGCTACAGGTCCCCCTTCTTGAGCCAGAAAACCAACACATCATACATGCAGTGACTTGAATCTCTCACCATCCAGACCAATATACTCGTGGGTGATTTTAACTACCCCTCCATTAACTGGGAGGCATACAAGACCACTAACATGCAGGCCAAAAGATTTCTTGACTTTGTGAATTCAAATATTGTTTGCACTCCCACCAGGGTAATAAATATCCTAGATCTGGTACTCACAAATGTGGGTGAGTTCTGCATCCCCCTCCCCAACCCAAAGTGTGATGGCCTCACTGGTAAGATTAGATCACTAAGCAGTCTCCCTAGAAATTAAGGTAAAACTAGATCCACTACCCCCAATCAAACTCCCAAAACTTTAAAATTTTTTCTAAGGCAAACTACATCCTATTAAATGATAGCATAGCTAGATTCCAAGCTCCCCAAATCCAGAAAACACAGAAGCCTATGCAGAGCAGTAGGCTAAAGCCCTATACAACCACAAACAACTGCCTAGAAATGGCAGTACCAGATCAAAATATGCCAGATCAAACAGCAAAATCAAGCCACCATGATGAGGCCCTATTCTTAATAGGTTGTATAACCAACGGAAGAAGGTTCTGTTGAGAAGTTAAGATGGAATATGCACAACACAGCATTAAGTCCCCCCATTAATATAAACAAGTTAATAAGGGAACTAGTAAAGTCTCTGAAAGCAGACAGATAAAAATAGCCACCAAAGCTAAGAATAGCCACAAGGCATTTTTTCAGTTGTATCTGCAGTCTTAAGGGGAATACCTAACAATGTGGAGAGATTATAGAGATTGCATCTACTACACTCAGCCAGAAGCTATAGCAAATCTGGTGGCCAATGAATTCAGCTCAAATTTCACTTCATCACCCCAAGTTCTCCCAAAGAGATAACCTCCACCACTCCTCTGCCAATTTTCTCCAAACAACAGGTAGCCAATGCACTCACTAAAGCTAAAAGCACAGCTTTAGTGGGGCCCAACGACATACCAGGTTGCCTCTTAAAAAAACTTAAATCAGGACCTACTACCAAGCCCAACAGGATCTCTGTTTAACTACAACTACTGGACAGGCTTTGTCCCAATAAGAGTGTAGAACATCTACAGTCATCCCTCTGCATAAGGGAGGACCATCAACTGACCCAGGAAATTACAGACCCATAAGCTTGACTAGTTTTATTTGTAAGGCCACGGAAAGAATAATCATGGACCTGATAAATAATGACTTGGGAAACTTTCAAACATTGAACCTGACCCAATTTAGCTTTGTTGAGGGCAGGTAACACCTACTAAATCTAGTGGACTTCTTTGATAAAGTCACTATAACCATGGATGATGGCAAAACAATACATACCACCTACCTTTACCTGGCCAAGGCCTCTGACACAATTCCAACTTGGGTATTACAAGCAAACTCAAAACTGGACATAAATCCCTATATTACCAGATGAACAGCCAAATGGCTCACTAACAGGACATATGGTAAAAATAGCTGAATCCAGTTCCAGCAAGAGGTCAGTTACTAGTAGTGAATATACTTCTCTCAGTCACCAAGGCCAATGTGGAAGGCCTCTGGATGATAAAGTCTGCAGACAAATGCAAGCTGGAGGCAATCACTGAATTCCTCAGTGATGCAGACATACTTCACAAGGGTCTCAAAGATTCTCAGAATCAAGAATCTCAAAGATTGCCCCTTCTTTGGAACAGGATTCCTATTCACATTAAGCAGAGTCCTTCCCTGGCCTTCAAGACCAATTTGGATAGATGGATGGGGTGGCACTTATGTCCCTTATGGACATGGCACACCTGTAAAATGTGTAAAATACTCAAGACATAGGCACAAACCCATGCCATCCTCCTAGCCCTAAGGGCCATATACTGGCTAATTTTGGGTTATATTGACTGGGCTTGTAAAAGCTTTTCAGCCATTAGAATAGTAATCTCTTATGAACAAACTTCTACCACACAGAGTCATCTATTTTTGCTTCAGAAAAAGGGAGATGTAAGATGTGTATCCTCTTTCTTTAAATTATTGTTGCCACTAATACGTTGGTAATGTAGTATGGTGTTCTGTATACTAGACCGCTTCAAATATTGCATGTAATGAGGGAGATTCAAAAAATCGTGTGAAAGGCCAAGTCAAACCTGAAAATCAGGACATACCTCCAAAACTAGGGACATCCTAAATCAGGCCTAAATATAGTCACAGTCTTCCAAAATAGGAACAATTGAGAGGTCTGGTTGAGATGCGGGTGTAGTGCTGCACACAGTTCTAAGTCAGACAATACAATAGCAGATGGCTAAAGTACAGCTACGGTTCTAACAGTAATCATGACTCCCTAGCAGAGTAGCACCCCTCTCTTTGGAGGCTGATTATTCTCTCATGGCAAACATTAACATTTCTCATATGGCAGAGAAGATAATCATAACTGAAGACAAAGCCTTTTCTATGCACAACTTTGAAGACATGCCTTGATACTCTTTCTCTAGTATCTGTGCGGTCAGTCAGTGTATAAAATGTATCCTGGAATGCACTGGTATCCCATTCAAAATAAGTTTTCTTCTCTATACCAACTGCTTGGAGAGAAAGGTTCAAGCTCTCCCATAACTCTATAGATTTAAAAACATGTAAGAGAATGGATAAGGCAGAACCTTAACCCTGGTGTCAGTGTAAGATGACAAAGAAACACTGTTCAAGGGCTGCTCTTGCCAGGTCTCAAAAGCCATTCTAAAAACAGAAGAGAAACCTGACTTAGAAAATTCTGTGTGACATTTTAAAAGACCATAAAAATATAAATGTATCTGGCTTTAAATTTACTTGTAAATTGGAAATATGAACCAGCACACTGCAGGCACTTTTTAGCAATGACCCAGAAAAGGAAAAGAAAGGTCAAATGAAATGTAAATGTGTATGTATGCGCATATTTTATTATATACAAAATTCAGATTAGCCTATATGAGAAGAGAAGGAAATGGCATCTCTCCTGGTAGAAAACAGAGGATCCAATTAAATAAATGCAGACATAGGAAAAATATACAAAGTTCACACATGGCAATAAACAGAATAAACACTAGACCTAGGAGGGGTAAATCATAATCCTTAATAACCAGGTTAACTTAAAATCCACGCCGTAATGTATATGATGCATGGAATAAAAAATAAATAAATAATTTCTTTTTACAGACCATTTATAAAGATTACACGCACGCGCGCGCGCACACACACACAACCCTAAAGTATCAAAAGTCATCATCAGTGCCTTTCTCTGTAAAAACAGTTAATTAACACACATTTCTCTTAAAAGCAGATATTATAGCTTTATATATGTGTGTGTATATATTTTTTCTATTGACATAGAAAAAGTTGAGACCAAAAATGGTCTCTGTTACTCCAGCAATAGCTTGATAAATTAATACCTAGTGTACTGACCACAGGGTCAAGCTTAATGCCAAAAAAAAATATGGTTTTATTTGTGAAGAAAGAGTTCCATAGTTCATATATTAACTGCAGGCTCACTTAAAACTTTGACACTGGTCAGAGATCTGGGTGCCTTCCTCATTAGATCTGTCCTTTAAGCACCATTCTTCCATCAGTCAGCAAATTATTTCTAGAGGAAATTCATTCAGAAATTAACTACCAGGTAGAATGAAGAGGTCATAATTCTTATTTATAAATGCTACATCACACCTATCATTGCATACAATACCCCTTTTGTTATGTACCTCTCCAAACACTTTGCACAACTAGAAAGGTCTCAAAGATTCCAAAGCACAACAATTACTGGATGAAACTCCCTAAGAAACCCTGATAGATTAAAAAAAAAAAAACTACTGTGTTCTGTTTCATACAGGCTCCTTTCCAGTAATCTGTACCTAGCCTTCTGTGTGATGAAGGATCCTTCACCAGTGGACGGTCAGAAGCACAATGAACACTAGAAACAAAAACCTTAACCTTGAACAGCACAGATTTCTAACCCAACATAACCCTTATCTATTGAACAAACTTCTGCATTTCAAACAAAAAGCAACACATTAACTAACTGTAAAACCAGGCTTGATGACTGGATGAGTATTCATAACTTCATTCCCAGGACATATAGCATGCCTCTCCTTAATACAGGTACCTAATATTTTTAAGTATACTGGGCTAACACTGGTTATGCTTCTCAGTCATCATCCAAACCACATGCCTAATCTCTACCCCTGAGCTTATCATAACCAGTGTTCACACAAAAGCAGAAATCTTTCCACGTATTAGATCATGAACATCCAAACTATCAACAGAAGGACACAGTGTGTGTTTGTCTAAAATAACTACAAACAGCATATAGTGTAACAAAGTAGCAATAACATCAGTCTGGCATCATTAGCTGCATGATGGATCTTCTACCAAATCTGCCTAATGACAATACACATAGAGAACAACAAGACAATACCAGGGTATAAGGAAAAGCAGCAAATGACTGAAATGAAATATCGTGCATGCAAATTTAAAAATAAATACTTACAGGAAGTTTTCACCAAATCAAGAAGCAGTCCAAATTCTAAGTATCTAATAATTCAAATTGTAGTAATTCTGATGACACTTTAAAAATGGCCGAACGTCTATATTCCAACTAGCAGAGGCCGAATGGACCTAAATGAATAAATAAGAATGGAATCAATCATGATACATTCTAAGAGCTGTCATGCAAACTTTCACATCTGCTAGAATTTCAAGAAAAAAAAGAACTCTTGTACAAATACAGAAATAAAGCTAATCATTATAAACAAAGACTTCTGGATGTAAGACAAAGTCCTTTTGACAAATTCATAAACATCTAACAAAGCATGAGTTTGCGCATTCTGCCCTAATGGGGCACTTAAAAATTGTTTTTGCTCCCCTATGACAGGACCTTACTAAACGTCTCTGTTATAGACACCAAAAAGGCTATTTATTCCAGGAGCATAGGTGCTTTCCACTTCTGGGATGGGAGAGACTCTTTGGCCTATATGTTATCATCCTGGAGTCCTACTAAACTCTATTTTACCTGAGGAGGGTCAGGTAGTTAAGACTGGGCTAGGTTGCTGGTTGGGGGAGGCAACTCCTTCCCCCTCAGCTCTTCTTATCCCACTACTGCAGTCACTTTAGGGATAGCCTACCTTCACATGCTGGACTCCCCTTGGCTTACTGATGCTAAGCATTGTGACTGTGCAGACTTGGCTGGCTCACTCTTCACTAGTAATATCTAGTGCTCCCTCTAATATCTACTGCTCCCTCCATGTGTCACCCTATCTGGTGACAGCCAAGCCACCTCCCGCTCTTAGGGATGGGTGAGCCACTGTTGCTCACTCCTATTCTCCCTGACCACCTCCTACAGGTACATGAGCTGCTAATTAAACATTTATTCTGAGCATCCCTGTGCCTGGCTTGGGCATCTGTGACTACAACACCTTGGATTGCGTCTAGAACCATCTGTGGACCTACAAAGCTGATACAAATATATATTTTCCACTTGCTCTATCTCAGTGCTGTTTAATACATCTGTGCTGCATTTATTGATTTGGTTGAATTTATCACTGTTTTACAGCATGCACCTGTTACAGAAATGCCATCTGCTGGTTTCTTTACTGCTCTTAAGCTGTTTAACACCATTCTGAAATTTCTTAACCTCCTCTTATACTCCAAAATCTGTTACGAGTTTGACAAAGTTCTCCAGAGTTTGCTAAAACATTCCTAAGTTGTGTAAAGTTTTTTTCTGTATTTGCAGTAGTTCTCCAACATTAATGCACATTTTCTCTGCATTTGTGAACATTTCTGAAGGTTAGTGAATGTACTTCCAAGGATTCCTGGTACTGCAGGAGTTTTGCCTTTTGTTGTAAATCATTTGCTACTGCACTTGAGCTCAAAACTAGTTTATTTTACATTAAGAGGGTTCTTCTACACTCTGATGGAAGCAGAGGGCTGACCCAACCCATCCGAGTTGGAAACTGCTGGTGGAAGGCTTACTGTGTGTTTATCTGACTGGCCTGAGGGCTTAAACTGTGTTACAGTCTTTCATCTTCTTGGTATAAAAGCAAACCTGGTAACCCATGCCTTGTATTTAAGCAAACCACTCCAGTTTAAAATCCTCTATGGGAAACACTCTCCATAGTCTCCCACTATTCACAGCTGCTCAAAGAGCTGTCAGTTTGTGAAGAGGCAGCATCACTGCAGGTCATCTAACAGTACACTACTAAATACTTTCACTTAGACCTCAAGTGCCTCACCCCTACTCCTTTCCATCTACAAAGGATCTGGTATAATGGATAAGCACTTCACTTTCATATCGGTTTCTGGCCTGGTGGATAAGGGCAGCCTGAAGCAGTGTAGTAACTGCCTCACGTTCGCTGGCCACCAATTCATTTCAGAACAGACAAACAGTGTGTGTGAGAAACGTAGATACACTATCACTGAAGGCAGAGCTTTCACATACACAAATGAAAAATGCAAACCAGGTTGTTAGCATTATACCCAAATCATTCACTACTGACACTAAGGAGCAACCACACAGACCCATTTATACTCAATTGTATTCTACCCAAACCTCCAACACCTCCTAAAAGCATCTCTCAGCGGCTCTGCGCACACTCAAAAAAGACAGCACCTCACACAATACATATAGCAACACACCACACAGCCAAACATTCTAGTTATTAGGGATTCCATTGTAAGATATACTGATGTCCCCCTTACCAGGCCAAAGGAGAAGATCACAGAAGCAGACCAATATGACACAGTCGTAGTCCATGTGGGCACGAACGACCTAAGACATACCTCACTGGGGTGTACATTTAGCGATTGAATTGAACCCACACCCTCTGCTAATTATATATACCAACTCCAAGATTGCACTACAGTGGAGAAAGGGCAGGGTTCCTTATCCCTCCATTACCAGTAAATATGTACTAGTTCTGTTCCCTTGATGTTGGTCAACTATGATCATTCGATTAACTTATTTACGATCATTTGGCCTTCTGAGGGAAGGAACTTTCGATGGTCTATGTGCGATGAATGGCCATTCAATGAACATTCCGTCTGACGCTAAACATAGACCCACTTCACTGGATGAAGAGAGACATGATGGAGATCTCTGAATGCATGTCCCAGGTGGCTATGAATCTACCCTTGAGTAGCTTCATACCTTTATCAATAATGATGCCACACTACCCAGCAAAAACATGATCGACTTCAACAACTGGCTTTACTTCTGGTGTCGCAACAAGGGGGTCCAATAATTGTCAGCCTGTGGAGACATGATCAGCAAACCATGATGCTTAGCTAGAAATGGTTTGCACTTTTCACTACTTGGCTTCCAGATGTTGCCAGAAACGTATCTATCCCCACAGTGCTGTTTTTAGGCCGCACCAAGTTGTAAACCCTCCCCAAATAACAAAAATCACTTACAACTACCTAAAGGTACTCCCTGCACAATGCAACAAGTTTAAATAACAGCTGTACTATCTGGAAGCACTGTTCACCTTGGAGGATGCACATATATGTGCAGTCATGGAAGCATGATTCAGAACCATGGCAAGCACCCTGGCTATCAAAGGCTACTCTGCTTTCATACATTTCAGTCTCCCTCAGTTCAGGATAAAACTAAGGAAGGAGGTGTCTTAGTGCTCATAAAGGGCAAGTAGACTGCTAGACTGGTCCAACAACATGACTTACATGAGCTGATCTAGGGCCAACTAACCATAGGTGTGACCCCTATCATATCCCTGCTAGCTACAGATCATCTAACATAAGTCTGGAAAGCCACATCTTCTACCTAAACCTACTGGAATCTTAACACTCAGCCTAATACCATACTTATGGGTGACTAACTACCCCTCCCATAAACTGGGAGACTTGTATGTCAGAATTCACTTTCTCAGAGATTTTTGGACTTCACTCAAACAGCCTGGAGCAACAAGTTAGCTTCTCAACAGAGGTACAAATATGTGGGAATGCTGCTCCCTCCCATGCATTAACTTCTCCATGGTAAGATCTGACCACAAAATGATGTCCTTTAGTATTAAAACTAACCTAGAACCCCCATTAAACTCCAGACCTGTTAACAACTTTGCTAAGGCCAGTTACCTCACACTGACAGCTCATTAAACTTCCGATCCCCTCCATACCCAGATGGCACTGAGGCCTGCTCAGAGCTGTACACAAAAGCACTGTACAACCACATTCATAGCTGTATAGAAGAGACAGTATCTGTCCAAGCCAAACCTATTACTACTGGCAAAAATAAACCACCCTGGTGGACCCCTATCATAAACAGGTTGTTCAACAAAAGGAAAAATAATCCTCTCCAAAGTCAAGAAGGAACAGACAAAACAGTGCAAAAAGACACTTGCCAGTCTAAACAAAAATTAGACAGCTAGTCAAATCTGCCAAAGCAAACTATGAAGCAAAGACAGTCTTCCACGTGAAAGATAAACATAAGGCTTTTTTTTAATGATGTTTGTTAACCTCAGGGGAAATGTTCAGCAGTGTATTGAATTAATCATAAAGGGCAATGCTTACACCCAGTCTGAAACTATAGCAAACCTACTGGCTGATAAGTTCGGTTCCAACTCTTCTTCAATCACCTCCTACCAGACCGAAAGAAATACCCACAAGCATCCCAATACCGGTCATTACAAAGGAACAGATTCTTACCGTGCTCACTAAAGCCAAAAACATAGCCTCCATGGGTCCAGATAACATTATAGAATGCTTCTTAAATAGCTTAAAACATAATCTATTGGGGTCACTAGAAACCCTCTTTAACCACATCTTACGGATGGGCTTTCTCTCAGAAAAATGGAGGACTTCAAAGTTGTCCCTCTGCAAGGGGGGCCATTCAATTTACCCAGGGAAACTACAGATCCATAAGCTTGACTGGTCTTATCAGCAAGGCCATGGAGAGAATTATCATGGACCTGATTAATAATGACATAGGACCTCTCCAAACCCTGGACCAGACCTAATCTGGCTTTGTCAAAGGGAGGTCTTGCCTGCTCTGGTGGACGAGTTTCAGAAAGTTATCAAAAACATGGATGAGGTTAAATCAGTACACACCATTTATCTAGACCTGGGAAAAGCTTTTGACACCATCTCCCACTCAGGGATCACAGATAAATGTACTGAGTTAGGCATAAACCACTACCTACATTGTCAGATGGACAGCTAACTGGCTCACTGAAAGGACATATGTTGTCCGCATAGGTGAATCCACTTCCGATAAGAAACCTGTTACTAGTGGTGTCCTACAGGGCTCAGTGTTGGGACCCCTCCTGTTTGATATATACTTCTCTGAAGTGAAGGCCAATGTTGGGGACCACTGGCTCACAAAGTTCACTGACTGTAAACTGGGAGCAATCGCAATCTCCAAACTATGTTGACATCCTACAAACACGCCTAAAAATTACAAATGGCTGGTGCCAAAACCATGGTAGGAAACTAAATGCTAAAAAAATGCATAATCATACCGTTCGGTAAATCAGACATCTCTTTAAATTACATTGATAGCACACCCCTAAAAGTAGGCCCAGTGGTGAGGGACCTACGAACACAGACAGAGAATAAACCTAAACTTTAGCTACGGTAGTGAGGAAATACTTCTGTGTGGTTCAACTTGTAAGTAAAGGCATGACATCAAGATGAAAGTCAGAGAGCTAGTGTACTCCGCTATTATCAGGCCCACAACAGAGTACAATGCTCCCTCTTTTACATGAACCTAACCAGGTACTTAAAGCAACTGGAACAGCCCCAGGGGCTTCTCACTACAAAATTACAAAGCATAAGTCACACATTTTATGCAGACTGACCCTATCACTTTACTCCATCTCGTATTATTTAATGAAAGGGGACTTATGCCTGACCTACAAGGCATTATCTGATCAAGCCCTGATGAAAATATATTACATACTTGCAAGAAAAATTATATGAGCGTTATGCCTTCCATGGACCTGAACCTTATTTTTGTGACTCTAACAGAACTTGAAGAAACAGATTTGTATCCCAAAGGCTACCTGGTCTATGGAATAAACTTCCCATCTTCACAAAACAAAGGCCGTCCCCTCACTCTCTTCAAAAAGAATCTGGATAAATGGAAGGGGAACCATAAATTTACTCCCAGTGTACTGCCCACATCCCTTACAGACAGAGGTGGTCTGTAAAATGACTAGGGGCTCCAACACCAAAAGACCCACTACCTTGATAATTCCCCAGATACAGGACGGGTAGTAAGATACAATACTAGTCATATCCTGGGTACTTCTGGCTAGGCTTGTAAAGGCTCTGTGCCATTAGCCTCATAATCACCTATGAGTCATCTGTGACCCTGAGGTATATTGCACTGCTAAGCATCATCTTCTCATTCATCTCAAATAACACCATTTAGGTATACAAACCTGTCTGGCAGTACTGTTTACAGAGTTTCACCTGGAAGTTGCTGATAAACTAATAAATACAATACTTTGTTTTCCATAGTCACACACTATAACTCATAGCATAACTGCGTCTCACAATAAAATGTGTGTGGCTATTGTCCTCCCTTTCTATAAAGGGCTGCATATCCAAAAAGCTTTGACCTACTTTAATCAAATTTCACGGAATGATACCTTCACACTTAGCTATTGTTTTCTTACATTTCCTACCTTCTAAGGTAAAACAATTAGACCACGAATTTTAATGAGAACATTTTCATTTCTTTCTGCCATGACATTTAAACAATTGGAAAACTCATTTCATGCAAAATATATTTGATTTAGTTCATAGCTCATGCTGTAGCTGCGTTAGGAAAGAAGTTGGATCAAAATGCAGACACCAGGTGAAGTACGCAAACACTGGAACCCAGTCAGTTATCAACAGACTTCTTAAAAGAAGATAATGTCTCACTTTGGTGTACAGATAAAGGGGTCTTGTTTCACAGGCATACTACAGAATGGGTTAGAAATTCTGACTGTAAGGAGGTCTTGCACCTATTCATTTTAAAAATGTAATTCCTACCTCATGATGTACATGTGGGATCTGATCCATCAATGTTAGATATCAGACAAAATTTGTCTTCCTGTAATGTCTTGTAAGCTAGGTACAGTTTGCCATTCAAATCCCTAAAAAGTACAGTTTTGTACCTACCATAAATGTAGATGTTCGAGGATTCCATTGCTGCAGTCCTGACTATTGGGTATAGTCCGCGTCCCAGTCGGCCCGAATACCAGAGTATAAGGCTGACGTCGGTCAGGGCGCATTAGACTGACGTCAGTACGTCAGGGTACTAATGCGCATGACCGACGTCATATCCTCAGTCTTTTCTTGCCCCAGATGTCAGAAGACCCAAAAAGACAAATCCCAAAACAACCTGCACCAAAAACATGTATAATATATACAACAATATATATATATATATATATATAATATAAGCATGTAAACTCACCTACACAACCACCCCTAAACACAGAGGGGAAGGAGGGAGGGTAAATTGGACTGCAGCAATGGAATCCTCGAACATCTACATTTATGGTAGGTACAAAACTGTACTATGTTCTTCGTCTTCCATTGCTGCAGTCCTGACTATTGGGTAGAATCCCAAAGCAGAGGTAAGGGAGGCTGGCAAATTATAAAGTAGCAGGAGCTGACAACATGCCTTGTAAAACAGCTGTGGCAAAACCAGCCCTAGTCTTAGAGTATATAGGAAGGTGATAATGCCTAGAGAAAGTATGCACTGAACTCCAAGTAGCTGCTTCCAGAATATCCTTAGTTGCCACCCCCCTTAGAAACGCAGTTGAAGTGGCAGTAGCCCTAGTGGAATGAGGCCTAATCCCAGCTGGAATCTCCTTGCCATGATGGGAATAACAAAATGCAATGCAAAAGCCAATCCACCTAGAAATAGTTTGTTTTGACACAGGCTTGCCCTGTGAACTCAAAGCAAAAGAAACAAGTAACTGCTGAGACTGCCTAAAATTCTTAGTCCTGCTCAAATAATAACGCAATTGCCTGTGTACATCTAAAGTGTGCAAAATCTTTTCCCCTTTATTTTGAGGATCTGCAAAAAACGTAGGCAAATGAATAGTTTGGTTTAAAGCCACACTAGAAACCACCTTAGGCATAAAGGAAGGATTAGTACGTAATGATACCCTGTCCTTATGGAAAATCAAAAAGGGCTCCACTGCCATAAGGGCCTGCAACTCAGACACCCTTCTTGCAGAAGTAATAGCCAACAGAAAAGCAGTCTTCCATGACAAATATTTCAATTCAGCAGTAGCTGCAGGCTCAAAAGGTTGTAGAGTAAGTTTTTCCAACACAAAATTGAGATCCCAAGCAGGAGTAGGAGCTCTACGTGGGGGTCTTATATTCTTTGCCCCTCTAAGAAACTGCTTGAACAAAGGATGCGAAAACAAAGGTGGGTCACAATCATAGTGAGCTGAAATTGCTGCAGCATGAATCTTTATGGAAGAGAAGGACAAACCTTTGTCCAATAATTCAGTAAGATATTGAAGAGCCACACTCAAATTAGGCTCTGAAATCTCCAAATTCTTTGCTGTACTCCAAAATAAAAATCTCTTCCATTTGTCTGCGTACACTCTCCTAGTACTAGGCCTTCTAGCTTCCATAATCACATTTAAAACTTGTTGAGGAAGTTGAGACCTGCTGTGTTTCAACACAGAATATGCCAGGCTGTGAGATGAAGAGATTGAAGCTTGACATTGAGCAGATGACCGTCCTTCTGAGATAACAGATGAGGAATCAGAGGTAAAGGCCATGGAGGCTTCTTTACCAGACTCCGTAGAAGTGGGTACCAGTGTTGCCGAGGCCAATCTGGAGCTATCAAAATTATCCTTGGCCTGTCTTGCCTGACCTTTAATAGTACCTTCGGAAGAAGCGGTAGAGGTGGAAAGGCATACACATGAAGGTTTTTCCAACTGAAAGACAGAGCATCCACTTTCCAAGCTGTGTGATGAAACCCCTTTGTGCAATACTTTGGCAGCTGGTGGTTTAGTGGAGAAGCGAACAGATCTATGTCTGGAGTTCCCCATGACACTGTCAGTTTCTGAAATACATGAAGATCCAGTTTCCACTCGTGGGGATCCATGATTTGTCTGCTTAACACATCTGCTAAGGAGTTCTGTGCTCCTGGCAGAAACCTTGCCTGAAGAGTTAGTTGCAAGCTTAGCGCAGTCTCCCATAAAATCATTGCTTGCCTGCATAGAGGATAAGAATGTGTTCCCCCTTGCTTGTTGATGTACCACATGACAGTTGTGTTGTCTGTTAGAATCAACACCTGCCCTGGAAGAAGTAACTCCTTGAAAGCCATTAATGCAAACTGGACTGCTAACATCTCCTTCATGTTGATATGTAGATGCTGTAGTCTGGCAGGCCACTTGTCTTGTATCCACTTTCCATTTAGATGAGCTCCCAAGCAATGTCCGAGGCATCTGTCGTTAGAATCTGACTTGCCTCTGGCCGGGTCACAGAGAGTCCCTTGTTTAGGTGACATTCCTGAGCCCACCACAAAAATTCCTTTTGAATGCAAGGTAGTATTTGAATGACAGTGTCCAAATCCTGGCAGTGCTGTGTCCATACATTTTGAGATACCATTGTAGCTTCCTCATATGCAGTTTGGCATTGGGAAGCACCAGAATACAAGATGCCATGAACCCTAATGCTTGAAGGACTGTCCTTGCAGTCAGCACGGACTGATGAGATAGTTGATGGAAGTAAAGTGACAGACTCTTTTGTTTGTCCGGGTTAAAAGGCCATCTGGGCTGCTGTATTCAGTCTTACACCCAGAAAGCACATGTCTTGAGAGGGTACTAGACTGGACTTTATTTCGTTCACAGAATACCCTAGGCATCTTAGCACTGCTATAACATATTCCAGATGCTGTAGAAGGTCTTCCTTTTCTTGAGCCAGAATCAGGCAGTCGTCCAAGTAAGGATAGATTTGAATTCCTTGAAGCCGAAGTAAGCTATCACTGGAGCCAGAACCTTTGTGAATACTCTGGGCAGTAGATAAGCCAAAGGGCAATGCAGAGAACTGATAATGAGAATTTCCAGCTCGAAACCGCAGATACTTTCTGCAACTTAGCCTTATAGGCACATGAAGGTAAGCTTCCTTGAGATCTAAAGTTACCATCCAGTGATCTTTGCCCAGCAGAGGTAAAAGCTGTTGTAACGTCAACATCTTGAACTTGGGAATGTCCAAAAACGTGTTGAGGAGAGATAAATCCAAAATTGGTCTCCACGTGTTCCCCTTCTTTGGTACAAGGAACAGGCGAGAATAAAATCCTAGGCCCCTCTCTGACACAGGGACTGGCTGAATGGCCCCTATGTGAAGTAACTGTAAAACTTGCTTGTGAGCCTCTTTTCTTTGTAGAGGAGGAACGTCTGGCATGCCTTTGAAAGGGGGCATTGTATGGAAATAAAATCTGTAACCGTGGTGAATGATATCCAACACCCATTTGTCTTGAGTAATTAAATCCCAATTTTCTTTGAAAAGAGACAGTCTTCCCCCCAAAGGAGCTGCCAGACGAGAATCTGCTGGCAGCTGAAGGAACAGGTCATTGGGTCTGTTTACGAAAGGACTGACCCCTGCCCTCACCAGAAGTCTGAGCAGGTGAACTCCCTGTTCTAGGCCTAAAAGAACTTTGAGCCCTGCCCCTACCACGTCTAGACCTACCCCTAGACTGAGAATCATAAGCAGGATATGTCCACCCCTTAGCAGGCCAATTTCTACTAAACTTCGGTGGCTGCACCTGCAAAAAATCTTTAACAGTTTGCATAGACTTAGCTTTGTCCTCCATTTTCTTTAAAACAGCTTCCACAGGCGAACCAAACAACACATCAGACTGTAAAGGAGCATCCAAAATCCTTGTCTTAACATGCTCAGCTAAATTCTGATCCTTCAACCAGGCATGCCTGCGAAGAACAGAGCTGGTAGCAGCCACCCTCGAGGAGGCCTGTACAGCATCAAAACCACATTGCAAAGAATGCTTACCCACTTGTTCGACACATGAACCAAATCCAGCAACTCTTTACACTCAATACCTTCCGCCAAAGCATCCACCTTAGATTTCAATTGTGAAAGAAGGTAATTCTGATATTTTAACATGTGAAACTGACAATTCAAAGCTCTCATGGCTAGAGTGGAAGAAGTATACACCTTCTTTCCCCACCTATCCAAAGCCCTCGCCTCTTTATCAGTGGGGACAGGATTTTTAACCACAGAAGCTTTTACACCCTTAGGCCCCTGGGAAATAGTTTCTGGGTCCGCCCTAGGACTCTTAAACAAATATTTATGAGCTTCGGGCACCCTATAATACCTATCAGGCTTAACAGGAGCAGGAGGCAAAGAGTCAGGGTTCAGGGAAGCCTCTGCAAAAACATCTTCCACCACATTCAACACAGGAGGAATAGCTAAAGGCCTATGCTGGGGTAAAAACAAGAACTCCCTAAGCCTTTTCCTGGAGTCAGAGTAATCCTGGCCTTCCCATTTAAAGTGCTCCCTCATGGAATGCAAAGTCTCTGAAAATGAGAAATCCTCAGGTGGAGACGCTGTAGGAGTGGAATCATCCACATCAGAATCAGAGTAGGTAGGATACTCCTGCAAATCTTCCACAGAAGATTCTGAAGCCTCAGAACACTGTTCAAAACTCTCAAACTCAGATTCCACCCTAGGCCTCTTATCAGGCGGGGGCATAGAACCCCTAATCATAGTAATCAAATCTTCTGCCATCTTAAGCATATGTTTCTTAGGTACAGAACCTGAAAAGGTAGGAGAAGCCCCCACTGAAGCTGAAGTAGGCCTACCTCTCATAGAAGGTTTGGCAACAGAAGGAGAGGCCCTAACTACCTTGGGAAGAGAGGGAAGAACAGTCACCTGAGAAGCCCCCTCAGCCTGGCCTACCTCCTGAGAAGGCACATCCTGTAAGAGTATAGTTTCTGCCTGGGACTCCATGGAAACTCCTGGCAAAACCTCCGGCTCCACTGAGCCTTCCAAAGAACCGACGTCCGGGACTGCCGGTTCCTCAACCCTAGGTTTCACTGTTTTATCCTTGCGCTTCTTGGAAGAAGCGGGCGTCGGAGCATCCGACGGCATTTTATAATTGCAACGCTTTCCAAACACTAACCTGGCACAGTCTAACCTCCTCTTAATAGTGCGTTTGTTAAACCTAGCACAAGAGCGGCAACCAACAACGTCGTGCTCAGGCCCTAAACAAGGTATACACAAGGTATGATAATCCCTATGAGGTATCTGTTTCCCACAAGAAATACAGTTATTCACTTTTTCTGACATCCGGTAAAATACTGAGGCAAGAAAAAACCAAAATGTTCCCCAACGGGGTACTTAGCCAACTCTGTTTCGGTCTGAAACTCCGGTTTCGGAAATATTTCAGAACGCCAACCTGCACTCGCAAAACTGCTTCTGCATCGGACCATGCGGCAAAAAAGACTGAGGATATGACGTCGGTCATGCGCATTAGTACCCTGACGTACTGACGTCAGTCTAATGCGCCCTGACCGACGTCAGCCTTATACTCTGGTATTCGGGCCGACTGGGACGCGGACTATACCCAATAGTCAGGACTGCAGCAATGGAAGACGAAGAACATCTGCATAGAGTCAAATTTGTTCCAGTCTAGTATCATATAGGAGATGTTTAACTTCAATAAATTGTTTTGTAAATGTACACTATATGCCCTCCAGGATAAGTAGATCTCCCTTACTATAAGCACATAACAGTGAGTTATATTCAATGAACGATCTCACATAAGCTATAAATAGTTTCTTCATAAACATCTCTAGATATAGTTTTAAATTAATCCCAGTACTCTCATTGCTTTAGTTTTAAATATCTGTGTTCTGTTTCTAAATTGAAAATTATAAAGATTTTCGGATCACCATGTGCAATAATAAGGCCTTACTATAAGAACTGCTCCCAAACAGATGCACCTATAGTTTGTTTCTATAAATATAAAACTCCACATTTGCCATTATTAATTGTTAGCCATCGCTCCTTTTATCAGTCAGCAACAACACTCACAGTTATTAAAATTAATTGTGTCATGAGAACATGTTGTAACAGTTCCAAATTTAATGTACTCAGCATCTTATTGACCACCTAAAATTCAATGTTGGTAGAAAAAAAAATACTATCTTGAAAAAATGGGTCCCGACACAGAAACCTGAGGAACTCCCATTTGGACTTGCACAGAGTTATAGGTATTAATCCTGACAGAACAGTTGTACAAGAACCTACCCTAACGTTAGATGTCCCTCTCTTCCATGTTGCAGTATTCTTAACCTTAGGGAGTTGCTGCCTGCAGCACCGGACATCCGGCCAGTATACAAAAGTATTGAGTGCAGGGGTACATGCGACAGCATGTAAGAGCCATAAACTGATGGCAGCTATATTTGTGACATCTGCACATACCCATTTTAGAACTGGCTGCTGCATAGAGAGAGCCCTCAGGACTAGGAGTGGAGCAGAACCCCCCTCCCCCCGAAGTCAGTAGTCAGGGAAAAGACTCGTTTTATAATGTGGCCCATAGGAAAAGAGGGGGTAGGTGGGTGGGATTGAATACTGCAACATGGAAGAGGTGGTCATCCAAGGTTATGGTAAATTCTTACACAATTGTTCTACGTCCTCCTATTCCTATGTTGCAGTATTCTTAACCTTAGGGAGAGTACCAAAAGCTCTCTAGGTAGAGATGTGGGAGGCTGGAAGGGGAGCAGAGTCAAATGAGTCCCTGCAGAATGGATCTAGCAAAACCTGTTCTAGCCCTGGAAATGGAGTCTAGTTTGTAGTGCTTGGTGAAGGTATGTACAGAAGACCAAGTTGCTGCCTCCAGAAATTGAGGAGTAATCAATGCCCTTGAAAACGGCTACTGAAGAGGAAGCAACTCTGGTGGAGTGGGGCTTGAAGAATGAACCTAATTGCTTTCCATGAAAGAAATAGCAAAAGGCAATGGCCTTAGAGATGCAAGAGGCAATTGTCCATTCTGACATGCCCTTACCTAGGGCTCTAGGATGAAAGCAAACAAATAGTTCGTCTGATTGCCTGAAGGGTTTGGTCTTGTCAAGGTAGAACCTCAGTTGCCTATGAACATACAATGAATGCAAGGTCCTTTCTGAGGAGTTCTGAGGCTGAGGGTAGAAGTCAGGCAGGTTTATTGTCTGCTTTAGGGACAGTTCATTAACTACCTTGGGCATGAAGGAGGGGTTAGTTCTAAGGGAGACCCTACCCTTATGGAAAACAAGTTAGGGAGGTGAAGCCATGAGGGCTTGTATCTCTGAAACCCTCCTAGCAGAAGTGAGAACCACTAACAAGTGTTTTCCAAGTACGGAATTTAAGAGAAAAAGAACCGGCTGGCTCAAAGAGAGCTAGTGTAAGTTTTTTCCAACACAACGTTAAGATCCCAAGGTGGGGGAATGGGCTTTCAAGAAGGTCTCATGTGAAGGACCCCTTTTAGAAACAACTTGACATCTAACCTGGATACCAGAGAAGAGGTTTAGGGAAGGCGAGCAGAGAGGTGCACTTTCACTGAATAAGTCAACCCTGAATGCAGTAACTCACAGAGGTAGGAAAGGACCACTGGAACCGAGGCTTTAAATGGGTCCGATTTACTCTTAAGGCACCAATGGGAGAATCTTTTCCATTTAAATAAAAAAAAGCTCTCCTAGTACTTAGTTTCTTGGCCTCCCTTCAGGACATTGAGTACATCCGCTGATTATAGGTGCCTGAAGGGGTTCAGAACTATCACCCATGCTGTCAGACTGGGGTTGACAAGTTGGGGATGAATGAATGAGAGACCCCTTGCCTTGAGTGAGTAGGTCAAGACGGTGAGGTAACCTGTGGTGACTGCCCTGGGCTAAAAGGAAAAGTAAGGTAAACCAATGCTGTCTTGGCCAGAAGGGAGTCACCAACAGGATTTTTGGTCTGTCCTTCTGTATTTTTTGTGAATCAAAGGAAATGGGGGGAGGGGCATAAAGGAGCATTCCCTCCCATGAAAATGAGAAGGCATCCACTTTCCAGGCTTGTGGATGGGGAAGCCTTGTGCAATAGAGTGGTATCTGTCTGTTCTGGGAGGAGGCAAACAGGTCTGCTTGAGGAGTACCTCACCTGTGAACTAGATCCAGAAACACCTCCCTGTGAAGCATACATTCGAATGAGGGTGAGAAGGTCCTGCTCAGGGTGTCTGCCATCACATTGTCTCCTGATAGAATGTAAACTGCCTGTAAATGCATCTGTAGTGCTGTAGCCAGGGACCAAACTTGAATAGCAATACTGAACAGAGGGTAGGACTTTGTTCCTCCTTGTTTATGTACCAATGGACCATCATATTGCCTGTCATGACCTTTAAAGTGCCTGGCAGAAGGATCTGTTGAAAGACCTGTATTTCCAGGAAGAGGGCCTTTAACTCCTTTAGGTTGATGTGGTCCTTTATTTCTGGAATGGACCATTTTCCCTGCACTGTGTGCCGGATGCTGGTAGTATGAAGAACTTACCCCCAACCTAGGTCTGATGCATCTGTGTAAAGTGACTGTGTGGGTGGAGAAATGTGCAAGGACACCCCTTGATTGAGGGCGATAGTTGAAATCCACCAGCTGAGTTCCTTTTTTAGGCATGGAAGAAGAGGAAGACTCGTTTCCAAAGAGTGAGAGCGTTGGTTCCAAGAGGTTCTCAGTACCCACAAACTTCATGTGCATCCTGGCTAGACGGACCATGGGAATCAAGGATGCCATAAATTCCAGTATTTTCAGGAATTCTCTCGCTGAGATGGATGGTAGTGGTAGGAGAGGTTTTAAAAACTGGGTGAGAGACTCCACTTTCTGTGTTGGGACAAGGACTGACATCAAGTCATCATGTCAAAGACATCCCTCTTGTAAACTAACAGACTTTCTACTGTTTTCTCTTGTTCAGTTCAAATAATTGTATTATATTTACTGCTACTAAGTTGTTCCTGCAACACTCATTGCATAGTTCTACTGTTTGTATTATATTTACTGCAACTTGTTTGTTTTGTGCTACTGTGGAGTTTTTTTAACCCCTGGGTCTCCACTAGTAAAATGAATGTCGCTTTGTACTGTTTTCTAGATGCTGCAAATAATTCTACTCTACTAATGTCTACTGTAACTATATTTGTTTATTGTACTATATTACTATGGAGCTTTCCTCCCTGGGTCTCTGCTGAAAATGGGTCTCTGGCCCAGTCGGACATGCCCGGTCAACAAATGTAATAAATAAAAAATAAATACGTCTGTCCGTATTTTGCACCACAGGAAAACTAGGTCATGTGAGGGAGTTATTTCAGACTTAATAGGCAGTTTACAGTGATGCCTAGATTCTGTAGGATCCTGCAAACCAAGTCCAGGTGTTGAGACAGGGTGTGAAGATCTTGATGTAGGATCAAAAAGTCATCTAGATAAGGATAAATTTGTATCCCCTGAAGTCTGAAATATGCAATGACTGGGGCTAGACATTTGGTGAATACTCTTGGCGCTGTGGAGAGCCCAAAGGGTAAAGGAGTAAATTGAAAATGTGATGAACCCACTGAGAAATTAAGATATTTTCTGAAAGTGGGGTGAATAGGGATATGTAGATAGGCCTCCTTCAGATTCAAGGAGGCCATGAAGGCTTACTGAGGAACAAGGGGAAGGAGGCAATATAATGTAAGCATTTTGAAGGTAGGCACATGAGGAAGAGATTGAGGTAAGAAAGGTCGCTCTCCAAGGAACATCTTTTCTTGGAACAAAAAGCATTCTGGAGTAAAACCCCTTGGCTACTTGTTCCTCAGGTACTTGTTCTACAGTGCCCTGAGAAAGGAGTTGATTCAGGATAGTGGAAGCTGACTGGGTGGCAGTTGTGGAACACCGTGGAATGGTTGAGATGCCCACCATGTCATGAAATATCCTCTCTCAATGATTGACAGCACACACCTGTCTGTGGTTATTTTCTGCCAGGAGGATAGGGCTAGGGTTAGGCGTAGGAAGAGTGGGGTGGAGGTGGGTAAGGAAAGAGAGTAACAGTGGAGGAGCTCTGTCTTGGTCTGGCTGCCTCTGAAAGGAAGGAGGTGTGGAAGAGGAGGAAGATCTAGGGACAGTTTGTCTCCTTGTTTGTTTCCATCCCCCTGAGTGGGCAGCACAGGGATGGGATGACTGCCTCCTGACAAAGCTAGGCTTTTGGGGATAGTTCCTATGGAATCTGGGAACAGGTGAAACCAATAAATGTTTCGGATTTTGTAAGTCTTTCCATTTTTCCTTCAGTAATTTGAGTAACTGGGAAGAGGGAGCTCCAAAGAGAGCTGAATTGTCTAAAGGGGCATTTAACAATTTAGCCTGCACATCCAAAGGCAGTGGTTGTAGTCTCAACCATGAAAACCTCCTAAGGACTGAACCAGAAGCAGCTGATTTAGAAGAAGCTTCAACAGCATTATACCTGCACTTAACTGAATGTCTTGTCACCTGGTATACTGTGGATAGAAGGGTATTCAGTTGAGCCTTAACTGGAGAGTCAGGAATGTCTGACAGCAAAGTGGAGGCCTTAGTCAAGGCATCTACAGCAAACTTGGCCATATCAGTCTGGTAATTAAGTGCTCTTATGGCCAAGGTAGAGCAAGTATAAATCTTCTTTCCCAATCTATCCATGAATTTTCTGTCTTTGCCAGTGGGAAATAAGGAAGTTGAAGGAAGCTGCCTGGAAGACTTATTAGCTGAGACTACAATAACAGCAGGATCTGCTGGCAGATTCTTAAAAAGGTACTGTTCTTTTTCAGAAACCTTATAGACTTTGTTGGGTCTCTTGTTAGCAGGAGGCTGCGACTCAGGGCTCAGGGAAGCAGCTAAGAAAGCATCCTGGTATGCTGGGTGTAAAGGCGGGACTGCAGATGATGAGGATTGCTCCATTTGGAGTAGTTCAAAGTATCTTTTCTTGGTGTCTGAAACGTCTGATACCTCCCACTTAAAATGCTGTCCAAGGAGGGAAATAGTATCCCCAAAAGATAAATCCTGTCCAGATGAGTCAGGAGTGGACTCTTCCTTCTGCTGGGGCAAAATCCTTAGGGGAATCCATTAGTGAGGAATAATTCAGGAACTCAGAGGAGAAGACCCTTCCTCTGATTCTTCTTGTGCAGCAAGTCGAATGCCTGACTGAGGAATCTGGGCCTGAAGTTACTGAAAGGCCTTGAACAGAGACTGAGAATGCTTCCCAAGCTGAGGCAGGTTATTTAACCCTGTGTTTCTCTTTTTGTTTCCTTTTTTAAGGTAATCAGGGCAGTAGAAGGCCTGGATGCAGACGTTTTAGAGTGGATGGCAAAGCAGTAGAAGGCTCCTCCGATGCCACGAGCCATGGTTCCCCCTCACCATCGGGAGTTGATGGCTGTAAGGCCTCCGCAGATGTACTCTGGGTATCCACTGTACCAGCTTCCATTCCAGTTCTCAGTAACAGTGAAAGACCCAAAATCCAGAATGATTCTAGGCTGGCATTCGCCTCTAGAATTTCACCAGGCACCTGAGGCACAGCTTGGACGTCAGGCTTAACTTTTTTAGCCTTCTTCCTTGGTGGCTCGTCAGAGTTGCCGAGACTGCTCTCCATTCCGGATGCCAAACTTCAGAGACGCTGGTTCTCCAAGTAAAGTTTAGAGCTGACAGATGGCTTCTAAGGCTTTTAGGGATGAAAGAATGACAAATATCACAGTTCTTATAATCTTGATCTGCCCCTAAACAAAATAAACACTGATCGTGCATATTCTTATGTGGAATCTGTCTTCCACTTGTGCACTTTCCCTTCCTAGATGACATACGTCTGAGAAAGGTAAATAAAATAGCATGGGTGCCAGAACCATACAGCCAGGGGGAGGGGGTGCCCCCCACTTTTACAGCTGCAAGACCTGTTGGAAAAAATTAATGAAGTGGAGTTTTCACGCTAACGTGGATTCATGTGCAGAAGTTAAACTAACTAAACTAGCAGTTCTTGTTCTCTTATTGCTCTGTGTTACAGGAGTTATGCTGCCACTGTGCTGCCAGAGTCATGCCGGGAAGGAGAGTTTTGTTCTTTTATTTGCAGGAGTTATGCTGCTTGTGTGTCTGTGCATGTGCGTCTGTATGTGCGTGTCTGTGTGTGTGCCGGTGTGTGTGTGCCGGTGTGTGTGTGTGTGTGCCGGTGTGTGTGTGTGTGTGTGTGTGTGTGTGTGTGTGTGTGTGTGTGTAAAATGCCCCAGTTAGGTATACCTGGTGGTTAGTGTTACTCAGGCTCAAACAAGAGCCTGAATTCTCTACCCATACCACAGCTTGTGATTCAGGGAGTTGAGTCCATAGCTCTCAACTGTCCAGATTTTCACAGAATATTTGGCTCATACTTTTGGTCTGTTCCTCTTAAAATTTGTGGTTTTCTGGCAAATCTGTGAGAAGTGAATTCACTAAATTATGATAGCCCTTTAATTTTCAGTATTCCTATCTTTTAGGAAATACATGGTAACAAAACACTATTTTAGCAACTTTCTAAGACTATACAAGCAATACTTTGCTGCCCACCCCCGCACCACCAAAATAAATTTTGGCTTTTTCCAAATTTCTTGTGCTGCGAAGTTGACATTTAGTTGAGTGTCAAGTGGATTTTACAAGGAACTGAGAGGTTCAGGGGAAGAGAAGTTTAGTGCTACTTATGCCAAGTCACTTCCGTTGTTAGTAGCACAACAGGTAGTATACTTGCGTTTGATGCAGAAGGCTGCGGATTCTACTCCCCACAGTATGCAGATCGATCGCTGTACTTTTATACTTTCAAGGGAGTGGATGCTGCAGTCCTTCCAATGTCCTCCCTTTGGAGGAATTACCTAGTAACCATGTTTCTGTTAGTTTGCCATCCTTTCCCCATTGCAAAATTACTAGCTTATCATTTTTTTTTAAATGTAGCATAGGCAATTTATTCTTCAAGGGCAACAGGCACTTTATTTGTAGATGAAACAATGAAATATAAAGTTGCTTGCTAGCAGCACCCTCATTAGTTACAGATGTCTTTAATGTGGAATTATTTATATGACTTGCGTCTGTGGAGATTTTGCATATTTACTGATATTGGTGGATTGTAATGACAGTAGTTTGAGTGCCCTTTTATGGTTGAAATTTTTTGAAATGGGTAGTTTTGTCATTATTGGTTCATACATTTTGTTTCACAGCTCACTAGAAAACTGTTCCAAATTACAAATTTAAAACAGTCTAACAAGCGGTGCTGTATTATACAAGGAATATTATTTGTATTAACCTGACTATATTAATTAGGAAGGTGAATCAAAGAATGTATACATGTATGCTTGCTCACAGGATGCAGGAGATCAAAATAAGGGAAGAGACCAATCACCAATGGAGTCTCCCAGGGTTCGGTGCGGAGACTTTTTCTGTTTGGCACATACATCTCAAAAGTAGAAGGAAATAAAGGGCCATCTCCAACTAAGTTTGAGATGACTGCAAGCTAGGGGCAATTATTGAATCCCCAAATGACTTTGCCATCATATAGGAAGGTTTGTCCCAGACCATAACTGGTGCCAGAATCATGAATTGAAACTAAACTCCAAGAAATACATTATCGTACCCTTTGGGAAGTCATCTACTCCAGGGAACTGCCAAAATTGACAATTCCCCCCTGAGAATTGACCCAGTTGTTTGGCATTTGGGAACTTGTGTGTACAGTGACCTAACTTTTGACCAACATGTGCCCAGGGTCATAAGAAAGTCTTTCTATATTGCACAGGTTATAAACAAATTGATTTTGACTAGATCTAGAGATGTTATTCTCCCCCTTTACAAAGCCCTCATTAGGTCAATCATTTTGTATAATGCCCACTTTGGCATGCATCTGTCCAGACCCATGCAGCAATTGGAATACCCACAGAGATACCTTACTAAAAGGATACAAGTCCTAAATAACAAGTATTGCATGGGCCACGTCAAAGATTTATCACTATACTCAGTATCTTACAGATTGCAGGTGACATGTCTGGCAGACAAAGCATCCTCTGACCTAATACAGATGGACCTACTGAACATCAGCAAATCAAATGGCATCAGAAATACTCAGTCTAGGTATCTAAACTGAATGTTGTGGAGAGATGGATATATATTACAGAGGCTACCACGGTTCCAGAACAGACTACCCATTCATTTAAAACAAAGCTCATCCCTGTCCATATTCAAATGCAACTTGGATCTAAGGATGGGTAATAGAAAATGTACTCCAGGATTGCCACTCATGCCACTAATGGATAAAGGCAGTTCCTAAATGCTGTACCCCTTACACAGGGCCCCCTCAAATTATCTATAGTATGATCACATTTATTCTCACTAGGGCTAATATACAATTATAAGCCATGGGACAGGGAAGACCAATCAGGAACTGTTAATTCAAGCACCAAAAGGAAATTGGCTAAGCTTAAAATGTCCTCCAACTGAACCTATGTTGTGGCAGTAAATAGTGATCTAGAAAGGGCAATTTTTTTAAAATTAAGTGCCCCTTCACCCTCCACACCCCCCGTCTTCAAGACTCTGGCACCAATGTAAAATACAAAAAACCCACAAGGGTACTTATGTGATTGCAGACAGCCAAGACCGGTCGTCGTGAATGGATAGGCGAGCCCAAACACATGCCAGATAACTGCAGCTGGTGAACAGATGTCTGAAACTCGCTGCGGCAGAAAAGTTCTGAATTGGGTACATGCAGATGTCACAGATATAGCCGCAGTCAGTTTACGGCTCTTACATGCTGCGTCGCACGTACCCCTGCATTCAAGACATTGGTATACTGGCCGGATGCCCAGTGCTGCAGGCAGCAACTCCTCAAGTTTAAGAATACTCCAACACAGGAATAGAAGGACATCCTCTGTCGTCTTTCCTGCAGTCAGTGTTTGACCCAATGGATAACTTATGGGTTTAGTGAGTGTTACTATATGGTTAACAGCAGCATTGTGTGACACACTATCTATTGCCTTAGATAAATCTCAGTAGGCCCCTACTGGCCTAGTTATGTGATTTTGCTGGTACTTTCCTTGTGTGGGTTTAGAGCAAAAATCTAATGTTGTAGAGAGTATCACCTCAATGTACAGTATTGTGTGAGCCGGTGGTGCACTTTTCAGGGTCCCCCCCTTTCTTCATTGAAATGCAATCATTGATTTGGTATATATAATTTTGGGGTGTGGGGTTTTCTACCCACATTGGGGGTGCATGGGAGGTGTGCCCCCCTAAAATTCTGTTTATGGCTTTTCAATTCACTATTTTCGGAATGTAATTCACAATGAATAGTGAGCCAAACAAAGTGGTGTGATTTCACTTAGAGAAACCACCACCACAATTCCCATGTCCAAAGCCTAATTACAAACCTAATTTCTATAAATATGCACGTGTACATTTTCATAAACCTATGCTGAGAAATTTACATTAAGGTTCCTTTAAAATCATCACATAAAACTGCTTGATCTTTTTTCAAAGTTAGTTAATGGAGTCAAGCCAATGGGTCTATAATTAGACACCTTATCAGTTGCACCTTTTTATACATTGGCACTACTTTAGCATATTTTCAGCTTCCAGGCACTAAACCAGATAGCAGTAACATGTTAAAAATTGCCACAGTTTTTAATATACAAGTAACTTGTTAAAAACTGTCTTAGTTTTTGACATGAGTTCATAGGATACAGCCCCAAAGCCTTCTTGGAATATAGTCTAGTCCTTGAATGCTGTCACCTTTTATTTTGGCCAAAGATTTCATCATCAAATCATCACTAAAAATTGGACAAGGCTGAGAATCACTTATAACAAATAGAACTTCATCACAAATTTGGTCTATGTCTGTATTAAAAACAGTAAAGTGCTTATTATACAAATCTGCTAACTCAGAACTTGCATGCAGTACGATCCCATGAGAAACTATGGGCTCTACAAAGGCAGTCATACATTTTCCCTGATTAACACAGCCAAACAACTTCTTATTAGATCCTGTAAATAACAGATTCTAGCCAGTCTCCATGATGCTTTTAACCTACTGCTTACTTGACTGTATGCCTTTTTGGTAGTTATACTTTGGTACCTCTTCTAAGTTCTACTTTTTCTCCTTTTCTTTTTCAGTACTCAAGAGAATGCCTAGACCATCGCCAAGGTCGAGAATTTCTCATTTTTCTTTGTAAAGAAACTGTAAACTAACCGCATATAATTTTAGGTCCTGTGGTGTAACCAAATACATTTGTAATTTGTACAGCTTTTACATCTGTCACCATGAACAAAACCAAAAGCTGCACACTTGTTCAAAGTGATCTTTTGAAAATGTTGCAGCTTACCAATTTCAGACTGCCATTTTTGAGTTTAAGAACCTTACCTAGAGTCATATATTTGAAACTGTTTGAGATTTTCTCCTAAATGTTTTATAACAAAACCCTTGGATAATCAGCTATGTATTAGTAAATACATACAAATACATACATAAATACATACATAAAGTACAAGCACATGCAGTTGAAAGGCAAGAAGACAAACATCTTGCATACTGTTTTGTAAAAAAAAAAAAATTCAGTTTCAAGAAGAAATGAACACTATTTTTTTGTGTTGCTGCTGGCACCCAAACTCCATGCAAAAATGGGAAATTGGGTTGCCACCACTGCCACTGGTATATCAGAATGCAAAAAAGATTCATATATTTATAAAGTTTAATAGCAAGAACACAAGCTTGCTTTGAGCTCCAACTGTATAACACTGAGATGATGAAGAGTTATGCAGGCCTTGTGATGAACCTCAACTATACAAGAACATTATAGTCTGTATGATATTTTCCAAGAGTCAAAAACTACATTGCAATACTCAACTGTAGGCTGCACTTGGTTTGTAATGCTAGGTAAAACCAATCAACTATTGCACCATACATTAACCTATATGGGGGGGGTGGGGGGTGCACATTTACAATGTCAGAACTGTCACTTAGGGTTAAAAGTCATATTTATCCATAACAGACATTATGGACATAGTGCACTGTACATTTTAAAATGAAGTAGCACTGTAAGGTTTTGTGCAACTCTTCATTTACTACACACATATATCATGTGTTCTGTCAGACAGTGTTTAATATTTCTTAAAAATACTCAAAAGAGTTAAAATTGGACACACAGCACATTTCATTACAGACCTAAGGACTTGAAACAAGAGCCACTATACAGCTGGGTTGGTCTATATGAATTCAGCAAAGCAAAGATTTTTGTAATAGTACATTTTCAATCCCAGTGAGAGAAAGCATCACTTTAAGGAGTACATCATGGGTGTAAACAAGTAGTTTGCAATCTACCCATCGTGCTGTCAGGGTGGATTACTGGTCATGAGGGTGGCTGTAAATGAGTAGTTTGCAATCTACCCATTGTGGTGTCAGGGATTACTGGTCATGAAAGTACAGCCTGAATGGCTAAATCATAGTTCCCCCACTTGGAAAAATATGAGTTACCTAATATCATGCTATGTCACATCGCTATTACTCAATGGAATTGACCTATAGTAAAGTGGCACCACTATTAATGTGCACTCCTTCGTATGTCTGTCTGTCTGTATTACTGAAAGTCAGTGTGTTGGATTTAAGATGTCTTGGGCATGAGCCAGCACTGTGGAGTAAAGGGATAAGCCCTAACTAAAGCCCAGGTGACCTGTATTTGACTAGCAGCAGGGGATGAGCTGGGGAAACTAGAGTGGATCATAATCTAATCTCCCTCAGCAGGAGACGCTCTTAAAATCCACTCCAGCCCCAGCTCACTTGGAGAAAAATTCAGCGGGAGGAAGGAGGAACAAGTTGACCAGGCAGTAAATGGGGGCACTGGGAAATGCAGCCAGAAAGGATGAAGCCGCAAAAAGGGGGAGAAGTATTATGCATACATTACAATGAATGCAACAATGTAATCGAAAGCACATCATGTGAGCAGTGCCTACCACTGTAATACTGGCATGAGACAAAAAACAGGCATTTTTTTTTAACAGGTAGAATGGACACAAAGGTAAAATACAGCTACCATTACATAATATTGGTTTTGTGAGTAGAAAAAGCAGAATTAAAAAAATATTGGTATTTGTTTCAATGCTAAGACATGAGAAGAAATGTTGATGTAAGATTTTTAACTCTCTGGTAGAACCACACTGAGACAAGTTTCAGTTTAGCTACTGAATTAGCTGGAGGTGTGCAAAAATGCTACCTCCTGCTTGGAGTACAATGCAATTCAAAAGAGGAAAAGCTTTCCACGGTATAGTACTGACATATATTCTACTTTTCACAGTGAACAGAAGTCATATACCAAATAACAATCCTTTACATAAACTGATTACAATGGAATTCTGCAGACTTATGTCCACAAAGGTCTCGATCCCTGGTACATTACTTGAACAGAAGTATAGATGAAGAACTGTAAGACACTCTACAGTAAAAATTTCATTGAAAACTAGTAGGGCAGTCAGCTACAAACTGTATGTATACTGTGATGTTAGCTGGGCAAGGATATTTTTTTAATGAATAAAGCATGTACAGTTAAACCTGTTCTATATTTAATCATCGTAGCCTTTTTAAAATATCACTGAAGGAAAAACATTCGTCAGGTTTGTGCATCCTTTCTCTGAAAAAAAAAATGTGTATGTGGCATCAAAGATTTGTCAGAGTCTGGACAACAGTGTCAAGCTTTGTTTGCAGTTTGAGCTGTACCCAGTCCATCTTAGTGCCAGCGCTGAGGAATGAATGTGAAGCCCTGGCAACAGACATCAGACAAATGTTTGCTTGTTTTCAGTTTTTCACATTCTAGTGGGAGCTTTGCTGTAAAATGCCTTCCCAGAAGGGGAAGGTCAATGCCTGCACTGGACATACAACACTTGTGTTCAAGTGGTACAGTTCTTTGACCTATTCAACCACTTCTACTACACAATCAAAGTGACTGTGGAGATCACCATTCCTTTTTGTAGAGAACAAAGTCCAGGAAGCAGGTGTAGAACAGCTAAACGTACTGGTAAACCAACACGAAATTACATCCAGTAACAAAAAGGCACTGCACGACCACCCATGTAAAACAAGGTTTATTACTTCAAGCTTTCGAGTTGAAACTCTTTTTCAAGAATGAATCAGTGCATTAAAACCACAGAATAAATATAGAACACCAGCCAATCACATAACATATCTCATAAACACATTATATAATTATACAATTTACATAATTAATATAGTTGACTAAGCTTAGTTCACTACAAAACTTCATTAAAAACAATGGCCAACTTAACAAAATTTCATTAGTGCCTAAAAAGCTCCACAGGACAACTGTAGTAGTCTTAATTTTAAAATGGGTTTAATACTATTAGTTTTATTAAGCCTTGGATAGACATCAGATCTAAAAAAGTTTATCCATTTGTATTCTGCTCTCTCTGTGGCATTCACAATGCCCCCCCTCTTATTTTTGCAAACTCTCTGCAGTATCCTAAATTTAAATGTATGTTCATTTCCACAATGTAAAATGTGCTTACTAAGTGCATCTGTCTCAACCCCCCTTCTTATATCAAGTGGGATGCAATTATCTCCTTGAATTTACAGTTAGTTTTTCCAATGTAAAAACAAAAACATTTTTCACAGTTAGCCAAGTAAACTAAATTTTCACTATTGCATGTCCCAAATGCCTTAAAAGTAAAATTAACTTGTGTTATAGGATGTATAAATCCTGTTTCCATATTAATGAACTTACAAAAGGTGCAGTTATAACGGGACTGTCCCCTTGTTAAATCTTTGTAATTCTTCATTTTTATCAAAATCTTTATTTAAAAAGTCCGGTGTCATGGTACTAATTTCAGTTGCAAACCCTTCTTCAGTGGTGTTTAGCCTACTGGCTCTCAAGAACTTTTTACTACACCCTTAAAAATATGAGTGGGGTGCACACTGGAATTATGTACATATCTGGTTGCTTGTACCTCTTTCCTGTATATAGATGTATGCATTTTACCATCAATAGTCATCAGTTTAACATCCAAGAAAGTGATTTCCTCTACTGAACTAGGCATTTCAAACTTAAGGAAGCTGGTACTAATTTTGTTAGCAGGAGGTTATAGTAGGGATTTATTAACTAAGAATGTAGACTAGGTTAAATCTGAAAGGCCTATTGTGGCTAAACCATATTTACTTAGAGAAGGCAATAATGCCCAGAAGAATAGCCCAGTGAGATAAGCTGGGTTTAATAAATTAGGATATATGATGAAGTACAAAGACATTCTAGGCAGATTCAGTCCATAACTAAAATAAATTGGATTGTTCTTAGTTCTGATGTTAATGTTAGTAAAATAGGAGAAAAGCCTTATTTTGTATACAAGAAAGAGAAGAACCTCAAAGAACTTCTTTGCTATAAAGATTTTGATAAAAATGAAGAATTACAAAGATTTAACAAGGGGACAGTCCCGTTAAAACTGCACCTTTTGTAAGTTCATTAATATGGAAACAGGATTTATACATCCTGTAACACAAGTTAACTTTACTTTTAAGGCATTTGGGACATGCAATAGTGAAAATTTAGTTTACTTGGCTAACTGTGAAAAATGTTTGTGTTTTTACATTGGAAAAACTAACATTAAATTCAAGGAAATAATTGCATCCCACTTGATATAAGAAGGGGGGGGGGGGTTTGAGAGAAATGCACTTAAGTAAGCACATTTTACATTGTGGAAATGAACATACATTTAAATTTAGGATACTGCAGAGTTTGCAAAAATAAGAGGGGGGGCATTGTGAATGCCACAGAGAGCAGAACACAAATGGATAAACTTTTTTAGATCTGATGTCTATCCAGGGCTTAATAAAACTAAAAGCATTACACCCATTTTAAAATTAAGACAAGCATATGTTAGAGTACTACAGTTGTCCTGTGGAGCTTTTTAGGCAGTAATAAAATTAATGAATTTTTTTAGTGAACTAGGCTTAGTCAACTATATTAATTATGTAAATTGTATAATTATATAATGTGTTTATGAGATAATGTTATGTGATTGGCTGGTGTCCTATATTTATTTTGTGGTTTTAATGTACTGATTCATTCTTGAAAGAGTTTCAACTCGAAAGCTTGAAGTAATAAACCTTGTTTTACATGGATGGTCATGCTGTGCCTTTTTGTAGAGAAATTAGTTCAACATATTTATACCCGGCAGCTGGGATTTTTTTTAAAGTATCATTTCTTCATTCAGACATATGTTATTGTTCTCAGCATTTGGTAACTCTCATCTGTGCCACTCATTTTGCTGTTACACTTGGCAATAGCATTAACTTTATCCTCTGGCTTGCCATCATGCCTTACGCCATTTGTTACCAAGTTTAGCTCTCTCCATGCTGGTCAATGTATACAGCATCTTTTATCTGGATCCAACATCTGACACTACGTTGTCATTTTGTTGGAATAACTCCACAACTAGTAAACTTCCTAGAGCCAAACTCAGAACTATGGTGACAATCCTGCTCTCTGCCAGATATACAGTACCACAGACCTCTGTTCTTAGTACTTGGAGACGGGCACATTTGTGGCAACAGTAGAATAAATGCAACATATCACTTGGTTATCCATATAGTACAACAGAACTCTATTCTTAAGATTTTGGAGACACAAGTTCATGGAAATAGTAGAAGAGGTGCTAAATGCAACATAACCCTTGGTAGCCCTGACTTTGGCTGCACATCAGTTACCTGCTTAGAGGAGTGGAGACAGGCAAGAGACAGACATCTTTTCTACTTAGAAAATAACATTTCAGCACATCTTCTAGTGTTGTTGGCATACAAAACTTCCCAGAGCTCACAGCTTTTTATGCCATATCAAGACCCCTTTAACAGCCAATATTTCTTAAAGCCACACCTACCACCTGTGAAGAGGGAAAGGGACTTACTATAAGAATGCATCTCAGTGTGTCTGTATTTTATATATATTCCATTTCATTCAAAATTGAAATTGCCAAGACCAATTATACGAAAATTCACTACTCTGAAATGCCAGTTTGCCGAACTACAAAACAATGACATGACAGCTACTTAAAACTGACGCACACAATGACACATATTCTCTGATTTTTGCAGGGGGCCAACCCCCCTGTACCCCCTGCAAATTATACATACCAAATCTGAGATCACACTACAGTGACAACAAGGGTAGATTTCTCCATCCATACTGTAGTGCAATCTCCATTTAAAAAAATACAAGTGCTGTCCACAACGTAAACAGCTGTACACCTACTGGCATATCTGCCATGCAACTCAACTGGCACGGTGCACTAGAAGGTACTTAAATGCTATATAATTGTACATCTAGCACTGTCAACATCACAGTAAACATTTCATGGAAAGGAAAATCGGCAAACTGATGTTTCGGAGTAGTGGATTTTTGTACAAGTGGTCTCTGCAATTTCAGTTTCAGAGAAATAGAAATTCAGTGAATGAAATGTGTGTGTGTGTATGTATATATGTATCTCTCTCTCTCTCTATATATATATATATATATATATATATATATATATATATATATATATATATATATACACACACACACACACATACATACACAGGTACAGATTTATATATACATATATATGGGGTTCATGTTAGATCCACGAAAATCCACATCCCCGACAACCAGATCACTGAGATAAGATTGCCAACACCACACATCCCCGACAATGGTGAGGAGTACTGCACAATGTGGTGTGATCTCGGAGTTGGTACATTTAAGTAGGGGGTGGGGGGTGCAGGGGGGCTTTCCTCTCTGCTACACACACTGTTTATTTTTTAAGTGCATTACAGACATGGGAATAGATTCCGTAATACATATACTTACCTTTGTCGGGGATGTGTGGTGTCGGCGATCTCGGCTCAGTGATCCGATCTTCGGTAATGTGGGTTTTCGTGATCCTGACACGGATCCATATATATATATATATATATATATATATATATATAGATTAGATATAGAATATATATATATATATATATATATATATATATATATATATATATATATATTTTATATAGATATATATAAACACCAGGAGTACAAAAGTGGATTATATTTTAGTCTGGAGGATGAATAGAAAATGTTTGTGAAGTGAAGACATTTCAGATATGTTTAACAATCACTGCACATGAGCTGGCAAAACACACTGACAGAAATAGATTTTTGACCAGTATTCAAAGTTGTGGGTTGCTTGACTAACCAGGTTAAGAGGAATATACCTAAGACGACACAGTTCTGAAAGACAAAGGGGTTTCAAGGATACATGGGTTATATTCTTGACGCTCAGTATGCCTTCAATCTCATTAAAAAAAACCAAAGCCATTCCAATGTTGAAGGAAAATGTGGCAGATTAAGTTACTTCATTGTCAACCCTAACATTGATGCCAAAGAACAGACCCTAAAGTTCTTTCTCATACCACTGAATGTCGTGCACAATTTCAAGGTTCACATGAGGCCTTATACAAGAAAGCTGGCAAAGCTGCTGAACAGCCTTCACTCTGAAACTGCCTTTCTTCCTCCACACCTATGTTCTCTGCTGACTGACTGGCCCAAGTGACAACTGCCTGTAACTTGTATGTTAGAACAGGAGAGAGACCCTTCTCACTCCTGTACATGCTCTGCTTTTGTTATACAAAGGCAGTTGAAAAAATTGCATAGGGTGTGTCCCTGCTAGTCTGAGGGTCTCTCACTGATACTTCTAGGCCTGTTAGCAGTAATTTGAGAAGATGGAGTAACTTTTGAGATTATACTATCTGTGCTAACAAGGGAACAATACACCACTGTGTGCTGACATTCCCATGACTGCTTAATCAAGCATTCCATCAGTAACCATTTGAAATGTCGGCACACTACAGCGAGTCCCGAAATATGGAGACTGAATGGCTGAAAAGTCGGACTTCCAAGATGTCATTTCTTGGAATACTCCCTTTTCGCAGAGCAGACGTAAGATGATGTCAGAGTTGTTGTACGTAAGTTAAGGGGTGTGTGGGGGATTGCACCCCCCCCCCCCCACAAACAGAAGTTGAAAACAGAAAAGCACTCTAAGATTTGCTCTTTTTTTCCCAGCAAGTCAGCACTTGGTATTTCGAGTGCCAACATTTTAATAGGGAACTACAACATCTGTATTACACACTATAAATGGTGATTCAGTAACTAACTTCATAAAATATTATTCTGATTACATACCACACGGCACTTGTAACAATAAATTTATTTTAATGATTGTTAGGTAAAAACTGAACTTTTCACTAAAATTCCTAAGAGAATCACACTTCCCTCTAGGAGAGCCACAACTTCCTTCTTTTAAAAAAACAAATGTCCTCCCAGCACTTTCAAGCAGTTCCTAGTAGCATGTGATATACAATATAATCAAGAAAATCTGATCAACTATATCAGATTTGGTTGTATTTATTTCTCCATTGAGAAGAACGTCATTCTTGTTTGACATGGAATGACTTTTCATCTGGTACTTGGAAACCACCAGTGCTGTACTGTGTAGCAAGATAAACAGTCACAAGTTTCATGTTACAATTAACCTATCATTACTTTGATACTTTACAGACTAACTACCAGCAATATATTTCTCATAATTTAAGCTTGTTAAATAAGTGACTACATTTTTCAAGGACCAATTTCAGTCACAACCAAGGCCAGATGAGACAGTTACAGTACTACAAAGTCATACATCACACTGTTACACAATACTTAGTACTTTTTAATGCTCTGCTTTTCACTGTGATTCTTTTAGCATGCCGACTCTGATATCTACTCTTTATAAAATACTTGTTGACATTGCATTTTGTCTTTCACTTTGTATGTCACGTATCTCTACTGTGATTTGCTCCAGGCTAAGCCTGAAATAGTTCCAATGGAATCAGTGTTCTACCCCATTAACAAATTCAAAATAAAATAAAAATAAAAATAAATAATACAATTACACTGATCCAGACTTGTCATAACATATCTGAATCCTTTGATAAATACTGAAAAATATATACATACACACAAATTTGAGTCAGCTTAAAGACACAATTTAAGATGCCGATACGACAGTAAAATATACTTTGCCATGAATAACAAGAAAGCTCTCAATGGTAATACATTAGTGCTGTCTAATGCACAAGTATTTAAAATACGTGCACATTATCTATTAAACTATAACTACACAAAATAGCCTGGATTTTGTAATGCAGCAAATTTATGAGTCTTTCTTCTGTTTGGGTAGCATGGAGAGTAATTCCCAATGCAATGAGGTAAATGATGTAGAAAGGGGGAAAATCAGTGGATACTTCGTACAAAACAGACTTTCACACTAGACAAATGTCATGGTTTACAAACTAAATGCCATCCCAGTACTGTCCGTAATTCTGTATATTTTTGAATAAGAAAAAATATTACCTCTTGCCTGGGACATGAACCCAAGACATTCGACATTCAGTGCTGGGGTCGCTGCCTCTGGACTAAAAAGCACCTCTAAGCAAGTCAGTGTTTAGTTTTCCCTTAAAAAAGCCCTATTTCTTTTCAGCTAGGAAATCCATAGCATTGTGATTAAAGTCAGATTATGCACACATTTCCATCATTACTCCATTACTTGCTGCTGCCCTCTAGACTATGGAGAAGGTAACGGAAGTCCTCTATCAAGAATCGCCTTAGCAGAAATCAGCCAGTCTGGTATGTATGCATCACACACGCACAATTTAGTTTGGCCTTCAAATCCACAAAATACATGCAAACATACTAGTAAGCTTCCATAGCTTAGCCATTGTCAGGAATAACCCATAAAGTAAAAAGGTCACACAAACAAACCAAATATCAACATCAAGTTTTTCAGCTATATGGCTTCTGACACACAGTGAAAACTCTAGCTTGGCTAGGTTTTTCTTGTAATTTTTATTAACTGGTTTGTCTGTGAGACCCTTTTTACTTTTTTGTTTTGGATGTTAGTTGGGATATTTTGCAGACGCCTTAAAATAGTTATGGACATAAGCTGGGTGTAAAGACCTGTGTTTCAGAAGTACAGCCAAACAGCCCACTTATGCTGTGCTGACGAAGTCATAAGAAGGCCGAAACATGCATGTCCACAGCTAGTGAGATTTGGCTTTATTGGCCTGAAAGTATCCACAAGACTCTTAAGTCCTTGCCTCTCTTTATGAATGCTTAACATTGCTCTCCTCCCAAATCAAGCAGGCAATGTATAACTCTCATATAAATCTATGCCTATTAGTTAAATTCTCAAGACTAGCCTTAAAGGAGAATAAAGTAGTACTATGCTTGACCTGTAGTAATAACTTACTCTGCAGGCTGGGAATCTATTGAGTTAGTAACCCATTCCTTCAATGAGTCTTGTTTATTTACTGGTGCAAATTTAGGTGCCTGGTATTAGTGTTTCTAGAGCCACTGGTTTTGAGAAAAAATGAGATCAAATAGGACTGACTTTTACATGGCTTGAAATGGGAGACAGATCTTATTTCATTGGTCAGTACAGAATCTTCACTCTTCCTTCTACATCAGAAACTCAACTTGTGGACAAAGTATTCTTCCCAGTACTGTAGCTTGCGATTGTCCAGGCAGGCTAAGGCATGCAGTTTCTCCATAACTGAAACACACCTGTCCCATCTTCTGAAAATGGGGACCACAAACTCCCATCTGAACAGCACACAACTGGGGGTTGTGAACATCTCCTCACCGACCTGGGGCCTCTTATGAGGCTCAGCTTCAGAGGTGATGAAAGATCACCCATGTATAAAGTTTCTTTTGGAAAATTGGTGGTGTATAGGCTCATTGATAGTTATTAGGCCTACAGTCAAGACCATTGAGGAGACTAATCCAGTTTCCCAACTGACCCAGAGCAGCATCTGGTTAAGTGAACTGCTCAGAGACACAGTATGGAATGGATGTTGAAGAAAAAGAAAACAAATCTACATTACAGGAAGCAGCTTAACAGCTCAAACCTAAACCTCTGAGCTAACTGCCCGATTACATAGAGCTAAAACTAAATCTAGCTGGTACTTTGCAACCTTGCACACATTTTGGTTTCTTCCCCGACAACGAAATGACATTCCATACCCCAACAACCTGTTTCCATTGTCCATGTCTAGTGCATCTACTCATCCCGTTTCTTCTTTTCATTTGACTGCATCTGATCTTCTCACAGTGGGTTTATGCAGTGGCTTTATGCTATGATCATGCACCCAAGAATTTCTTGTTGAAGTGCTGTAACAGTAAAAGGACCCTAGGGCCACTACTGTGAACTATTTGGTCTCTATTTGTGGAGTGGGTGCTGGGTTTACACTCCTGGCACAAAGTCAAAAAATGTTAGGTGAGCATAGGATTCTATGAAGGGTGTTGTTGCCTCCCCTCATACATTTTCATGAACAGTATAACAAGGCATAGCAGAGGTCCAGACATCAACTAGCACAGATACAGAAAGGTGGAATCGGTGTTGTTTGCAGATGACGTCTTAACGTTCAATGACTGTATGCTCCTCAACCCAATGTAATGATTTGGGCTCCTCAATCCAATGTAATGATTTGGTGCCAACTGCGAGCAGATGGGATGAAAATCAGCAGTGTCAACAGTCAGATGTCATGGCTGTCTTTCAAAAAAGAAAGGGGAGAAACTAAATCATGTGGTAGAGTTTATGTATGTTGAGTCTAATTCATATACGGATTCAGAGGGGATCAGGGGAATGACCAATGGACAGGTACAAGTGGTGGCAGTACTGATGGTATATCAGTGACCAGCAGGTGGGTGCAGTGGTGACAGTACTATAGGTGCTGTACTGCACAGTGGTGATAAAATAAGTTTACTCATGGCATGAGACTCTCAGTTTGCTAGTAAGTCTATGTTCCCATCCTTACCCATGGTCACAAGCTTTGGTTAAGTGACTGATATGATTTACTATTTGTTTTGCTAATTGGGCTAGTCTATCTGGGCAGGACCCTTCTGACAGCTAGGTTCCCTCTTTGTAACAGCGTGAGGAGACTGGCAGTCTGGGAAAATACTTGAGCAGAGCCAACAGATTCATAGTTATAGACTAGGCAACAACCACTAGGGCCTATAAGCCTAACTGTGCAATCCAACCCAATTGTTTCCTTACGTATCATGGGCACCATGACATCATTGGACCTGGATGCTATGCTGTTACATAAGTTGGAGAGAGAGAGAAGGATTTTCTTACTACCTTGACATGTTGGTCATAGGCCAGATTACTCTCTAAATATATGTTCCCAGATCCCTGACTACTTTGTCAATACTTACGGATGTCTTCTTGCTGGAGTAATTAGCCTGCATGGCAGCTTTATCAAATATTCTTAGCAAAGAGTTTCAGTCTGCAACTTTGGCACCAGTCGTTTGTCTTGTATTTGATCCTCTTGTAAGATGTTTGTGTCATGGAGCGAATCTACGATGGCTCCTAGTTTGCAGTCTTCTGCAAACTTGGTCAACCAAAGGCCCTTGACATTAGCCTTTGCCTCCGAGAAGTAGATGCCAAATAGAAGGAATCCCAAGCATGGAGCCCTGAGGTACCCAGCTGGTGACCAGTCTCATAGTAGAGGTGGTATCACCAATTTTAACTTCCTGAGTCCTGTCTGTGAGCCAGCTGGCAATCCAGCAAGTTATGTAGGCACTTATGTATACAGTTTGACGAGTTTGTCAACTATACCCAAGTGGGGTATAGTATCAAATGCCTTAGCTAGATCCAGGTAGGCAGTAAGCACCATTTTCCCCTCATCCACTGCCTTGGTAACCTTCTCAAAGAAGTCCACCAGGTTTAGTAGGCATGATCTTCCCTTGACAAAGCCAAACTGGGTGGGGTCCAGTGTCTGAAGGCTGCCTATGTTTTTGTTGATCATTACCATGATCATTCATTCCATGGCTTTGCATATTAGACTAGTCTGACTAATAGGTCTGTAGTTTCTGGGTTCAGTTGATGGTTCACAATTGTGAAATGGGATAAGTGTTGTGGTCCTCCATTCTCATGGTACAAAGTCTGTTTTGAGGCTATAGTTGAAAAGTACTCTGTTAAAAGGCTTATGCCGAGGCGCTGGAGAACATCAATTGTTGGTACTATAAAATAAATTCTTTGGATATACTGGCTGAGTCGTTTCTTGGACTATTTTTCCTTCTTGGTGGTTTAATATAGTTGAAAAGTGAGTCAAGTGGTCCTGACAGGTCATGTTTCCAGCTATTTAGGAGGCATGCCAGGATACTGTCAGGGCCCATTGAGGCTGTGTTTTTGGCCTTAGCCAGCCTGGCCAGGACCTGCTCCCGGTTAATAGTTGGGAGGGGGTATGGCAGTAGGTATTTCATGGAGGGAGGCAGGGGATAGTGGGGGAGGGTGAAGTTTGAGCTGAAATTATCCGCCAGCAAACTCACGTTTCTGCTCAGCAAAGGAGACACCACTGATCACCACTTTGGCACATTGACGTATGCTGCCCTTGAGGTTTTGAATACAGCTGTAAAAACCTTGTGGTTGTCTTTAGCCTGTGAAGTTATCTTTGTCTCATAACTGGCCTTGTTGGACTTAGTCTTCTTAGTTTCCTGTTTAATTTAGAGAGCTCCTTTCATTCTGGGAGTTGCCCTTTCTGATTTTAGCCACAATTTTCTTTCTATACTCTATTAAAGTTAGAATTCCACCACTGTGGTTTGTTTTGGGCTTACTTCCAGTAGGCACAGTAACCTCTATACAGCCATTACATGGTTGTACAGGGTCTCCGTAAACAATTTTGCATAAGTTGTTGTAAACTCAGTTGTTTTTTTTAAATTCAGTGCCTTTCCCAACCTATCGCTTAACTGGGTGTAGTTCACCTTGTAATAGTTCCTGTTACAGGGTTTGCTGGGGTTACAGAGTGAATTTTCATTTTGAAGGACACAGCTTTGTGGTCTGACCTCACCAGTGACACAGGGGTGCAGCACTTACTCATATTGGGGAGTACCAGGCCCAGTATGTTTGAACTTCTGCTGGGTGTGTGCACAATCTGTTCAAGGGTATTTGTGTTAAAGTCCAGGAATCCTCATGTCTGCAAGTATGAGGCAGTGTACGTTTACCAGTCTATAGAGGGGTAGTTAAAATCTCCCCTGAATAGGATATATGGTTTAATGGTGAGTGTCTCCAGCAGGTCTGTTATAAGCTATGAGATTTTAGGGACAGAGGGTGACCTATAGCTTGCTAGGATATGGTATGGGACTTTTTCTGTGGTGCTCTGCCTGTGGATAAATTCCAGGTCATCATCCTGTTTAACCAACCCACAGTTGTGTTTACTATCCCTGTCTGTGCAGCGGATAGTCTAAATGTGTGGACGGCACTGAAGCCTTGCACTGCTGGAGTATCTTTTCACAGATTTAAACCATGTCTTGTTAACTGCACAGATGTCTATATTCTCCAGAGTGATGAAAGCTTGTAGGGTGTGGAGTTTTTTTGTTTAGGTTCCTTGCATCGAGCAGTTACACCTCCTCAGTGCTGTACAGTATAAACCAAGATGGTCTGGTTACGTTGTGAAGACGACTGCAAGCTGTATTTAAGACTGGGTGAACTTCTTATGTTCTATCAACTTATTTTTGAGCCACTGTCTGAGACGGTCACAATCTCATTTACTCACCCTGTCTTAGCACAAAGGTCCTCTTACCTCCCAAAACACACCAACAACCTCATCAATCTTTCATATCTCTGGATCAACAGCTCACAGGGATAATGCCCTGTCCAAACTCCAGATGACTGGAGTAAAATTAGTAGCTCAAGCACTAGAACAGCTTGGTTGTGGAGGGTGGGAATGAGAGGCTGATGCTCACTAACACATCCTGGTGGGTAGGGAGGGGTGGTGATGGTGGTGGTTCCTGGTGGCCAACTGGCACATGCAAGCAGCGGCTTGCAGACAATGAAGTTAGGTTGGTCCTGCGAAGCTGGTGATAGTAGTTCTCTGCAGCATGCATGTGGAAGCATGCATGCATTCAGAGTGGCACAGCACAGCCTTCTGCAATGACATTGGTGCTAATGTCAGCTACCAGGAGGAGGGGAATAGGACATAAACAGAAAATCCCAGACAGTGATCAAAATGGCATCCTCTGTTATTGGCTATCATCTCATACACAAATAATAGGACAGGAACGGCTCTCGCCTTGCTCAGAATGAATGGACCAACAGGGAGGGGATGATGGTCAACGGGAAGTGCACACTCAAAACAGAAAAAAATCAATACTACACATTATGGTGCAGCATTTTCTATTTTAGACCATAAACTTTGGAAGAAAATTCCACAAGTAATCCAACCACCACCTAATTACTTGACTTTTAGCATGATCCAATGACCTATCTAAAGAAATGAGCTACATGTACCTATTTTCTTTGTCTTTTTGCCTCACTCCACACCCTCACCATCTGCCAAACTTCAGTCCTTTTGCAATTAACTGACCATATGGTCTTGCATGGGTGAGTCTCAAGAGCCACAGGCAGTCATCCAGGCAGCCAACACAGCTTTCTGCTACTTCAGTCCAAAACCCTATCATGACAGATATGCATGGACTACAATTTCCTGTACGCACTCAGGTTCCCATCTCTCCCCATGAAAGCTGACACATTCAACAATTCCACCCAAGCATGCCACACCAGACACCTTACACTGCATTCAAATCACGTTTGTTTCCAGCATATTCTAGCTCTGCAGCAGGCTGGACCATCTCCTTACTCCCATGCATAGGTGAGCTGCACTGACTGTTTCTTGCCTGGTTCCAATAGTGCCCAAGCAGAATCATCCATGTCAGAAAGCAAGGATTTATCCCTCTAAGCCATGCCTCCTAAATGCACCCATTTTAAATTTTCACTACAAGTCTAATTTATTGAAAAGAGATACCCAATGACTGCAAACAAATTCACAAAAATGTACATGCGAATACATAAAATAAAATGACCAGATGTCTGCAAGTCATTACATTTTATATATATATATATATATATTACATATACACACACATACACACACATATATATCTATTTCAGTGGATATAAAAACTGTACACACCCCTGTTAAAATGACAGGTTTTTGTGATACCACAATAAATAATTTCAAAACTTTTCCCATCTTTAATGCGACCTATAATCTGTACAATTTAATTGAAAAAACAAACAAATCTGTTAAGGGAAACGTATAAAAAATAATAAATGTAAAATAAGCTGGTTTAAGTGTGCACACCCTTAAACTAATACTTTGTTGAAGGACCTTTTGATTTAATTATAGCATTTAGTCTTCTTGGGTACACACCTGCCATCAATTAAAGAGGCTCTGATTAACCCCAAATAAAGTTCAGCTGTCCTAGTAGGGTTTTCCTGACATTTACTCAGTTGCCTGCTACAGCAAAAGCCATGGTTCACAGAGCATTTACAAAACATCAAAATGATCTCATTGTTGAAAGGTATCGGTCAGGAGAAGGGTACAAAAACATTTTCACCGCATTGGATATACCATGGAACACAGTGAAGACCGGCATCAAAAAGTGGAGAAAATATGTGATAACAGTGACGTTGCAAAGAACTGAATGTCCCTCCAAAATTGATGAAAAGACAAGATGAAAACTGGTCAGGAAGGCTGCCAAGAGAAAGTACAGTTGTGTACACTTACCATAAATGTAGATGTTCGAGTGTCTTCACTGTTGCAGTCATCACTGTAGGGTTCTCCCTGCCGGCAGGCAGTCCTCGGTCGGCCAGAATCCCAAAGTCTGGGTCCGGCGTCGGCTGTTCAGCTACGTTCCCTGACGTCAGGAAGGCAGGAGTACAAAGGTACCAGCCAACGCCATTTTCTCCAGTTTTTCTTGCCCCAGATGTCAGAAGTTCCAAAAATTAATTCAATAACCCCATTTTCCTTTTTGCAAATACACCTCAGAAGGAGGAAGAAGTAGAGGAGCACAAAAGGTAATGAGAATGAGGGGATAGGAGGGAGGGTAACCCGGACTGCAACAGTGAAGACACTCGAACATCTACATTTATGGTAAGTGTACACAACTGTACTATGTTCATCGTGTTTCACTGTTGCAGTCATCACTGTAGGGTTGAATCCCAAAGCAGAAGGAAAGGGTGGAGGCTATGAGGTAGAGGGGGTGGCTAGCAGTCCCTGCAGAACTGCAGTAGCAACCCCCCCCCCTAGACTTAGAATAAAGAGGTAAGTTGTAATGTCTGGAGAAAGTGTGCACCGAACTCCAAGTTGCAGCCTCCAGAATGTCTTTGGTGGGTACTCCCCTGAGAAATGCAGCAGAAATTGCAGCTACTATGGTAGAATGAGTCCTAACTTTTCCAGGTACTTGCTTTCCATGATGAGTATAACAAAATCTGATTCCATGAGCAATCCATTTGGAGATTGTCTGTTTTGAGATGGCTTTACCTTGTGAATTGGAAGCGTAAGATATAAACAATTGGTCTGTTTTCCTCAGGTTTTTGGTTCTATCCAGATAGAAGCAATGTTGTCTGTGTACATCTAAAGAATGCAAGATCATTTCACCTCTGTTCTGAGGTTTTGAAAAAAAGGTTGGTAGATGGATAGTTTGGTTTAAAGCCACGTTGGACACCACTTTAGGCATGAAAGTAGGGTTAGTCCTTAAAGACACCCTATCCTGGTGAAAAATGATATACGTCTCCACGGCCATGAGTGCTTGTAACTCTGAAACTCTCCTAGCTGAAGTCAAAGCCAGAAGAATGGCCATCTTCCATGATAAAAACTTGATATCAGATGTAGCTGCAGGTTCAAAGGGAGGAAGAGTGAGTTTTTCCAAAACATAATTGAGATCCCAGGCAGGAGTGGGGGGCTTAATTGGTGGTCTTAGGTTTTTAGCACCTCTAAGAAATTGCCTTAGAAGAGGCTGGGAGAATATGGGCGGGTCTGTATTGTAATGTGCAGATATAGCTGAAGCATGGATTTTTATGGAGGAGAAAGATAGTCCTTTATGTAACATCTCTGTCAGGTATAGTAAAATCAGAGAGCGATTGGGAGTGAGAGGGTCTTTTCTCTCATGCATCCAGGAGGAAAATCTCTTCCATTTCCCCGCATAAGATTTCCTAGTGCTAGGGCATCTGGCTTCTAGAATAACCTCCATAACCTGTTTAGGAAGGGGGAGGGGGGTAGTCAGAGCCCCTGAATCCGCCAGGCTGCCAGGCTTAGGGTATGGATGTGAGAGTGCAGAACCTGCCCCTGGTGCTGGGACAAGAGATTTTGGATCTGAGTAAGATCCAAGGGGGGGTCATGCAAGAGATTCACAAGACTTGGGTATCAAAATTGTCGGGGCCAATTTGGGGCCAGTAAAATTATCATCTTGGGCTTGTCCTGTTTGATCTTCAGTAACACCCTTGGCAGAAGGGGAAGTGGTGGAAAGGCATACGCCCATAGGTTTTTCCAGCTGAATGAAAGGGCATCTATTTTCCATGCTGATTTGTGGAAAGTCCTTGTGCAAAACATCTTCAGTTGGTGGTTGAGAGGAGATGCAAATAAATCTATGTGTGGGCAACCCCATGCTGCTGTAATCTCTTTGAATACTTGTGTGCGCAATTTCCATTTGTGAGGGTCCGACAGGTTCCTGCTCAGGTTGTCTGCCAGAATATTTTCTTTTCCTGGCAGGAATTGCACTTGTAGGTGAAGCCTGCATGATTGAGCTGTGTTCCATAAAGTCATGGCTAGTCCGCAGAGGGGGTAGGAGTGGGAACCCCCTTGCTTGTTTATGTACCACATGACTGTGGTGTTGTCTGTCCGGATTAAAAGTTGTCCTGGTTGTAGAAGATCCTTGAAGGCCAGGATGGCGTTTTGTACAGCTAGCATTTCCTTTAGATTGATGTATAAATGCAACTGAGCCTTTGGCCAAAAGCCTTGCAGACATCTGCCTTGCAAGCGTCCTCCCCATGCATAGTCCGAGGCATCTGTTGTTAGTACTTGTGTGGCCGGAGGCTGGTTGAATGATTTTCCTTTGTTTAGTAGACATGCCCTGGACCACCAAAGAAGCTCCTTTTGTAGACAAGGTAGTAGAGGTATTTGAGTGTCTAGACTGTGGCAATGCTGAGACCATACACTTTTTAGGTACCATTGTATTTTCCTCATATGCAGTCTTGCATAAGGAATGAAGAGAATGCAAGAGGCCATGTAACCCAGTGCCTGCAGGAATTTCCTTGCAGTGAGATGGGCTATGGACACCAAGGTTTTGAAAGTTGAAGCCAGCTGTGATCGTTTCTCGGTTGTCAGGTATGCCATCTGAGTAGTAGTGTCTAGTCGAGCCCCCAAAAAGGTTATTTGTTGTGAGGGTGTCAGATTTTACTTTTTTATGTTCACTGTGAAACCCAAAAGATTGAGAAGTTTTTGTACAAATTCCAGGTGTCGGAGTAAGACTTCCCTGCTGTCCGTCTGAATCAGGCAATCGTCTAAATAAGGGTAGATTTCAATGCCCTTGAGTCGGCAGTAAGCTACTACTGGTGCCGGGCATTTGGTGAAGACCCTGGGTGCAGTAGATAATCCAAAGGGCAGTGCAGAGAATTGGTAATGATTCGAGCCAGCCTTGAATCTGAGGTATTTTCTGCACGCCTGTCTGATGGGGATGTGCAGGTAAGCCTCCTTTAAATCCAGTGTTACCATCCATGCATTTTTGCTCAACATTGGCAATAGCTGTTGCAGAGTAAGCATCTTGAATCTTGGTATTTCCAAATAAATGTTCAGCAGAGATAGATCCAGGATGGGTCTCCAAGAATTTAGCTTTCTGGAGACTAGAAAAAGCCTTGAATAAAATCCTCGGCCCTTTTCCATAAGGGGGACTTGTTCTATGGCCTTCATGGCCAAGAGAGCATCCACTTGTTTTAAGGCTTCGGTCCATTGATGTCTTGGTAGATCTGGCCATCCGTTTGGTCTTGGTAGTGTTTGGAAGTGAAATTTGTAGCCCCTGGAGACTACGTCCAAAACCCACTTGTCCTGGGTTATGTATGTCCAATTTTTGTAAAAAAGAAAAAGTTTTCCTCCGAGAGGAGTTTTCAGGAAGACATTTCGTGTAGCCCAGCTGGGTAAGTCATTGAGTTTGTTTTGCATGAGGTTGTGGTCGGTCTTCTCCACCCCTGGGGGTGGAAGCAGTCCACTGTCTAGGTCTGTAGGGAGTCTGTGTTTGAGGCCTCCCTCTGGAACGCCTGTATCTGCCCCTCTGAGGCCTATCAGAATAGGGAAAGGTCCAGTTTTTTTGTTGGCCAATTTCTGCTAAATCTCGGAGGCTGTATTTGTAAGAAGTCCTTAACCGTTTGCATGGATTTTGCCTTATCCTCCATTTTCTTAATGACCTCCTCAGCCTTAGGACCAAACAATACATCATGCTGTACAGGAGCATCTAGTAACTTAGCCTTAACTTGGTCCGGTAAATTCTGCTCCTTTAGCCAAGCATGCCTTCTAATAACAGTACCAGAGGCAGCGGCTCTGCAGGAAGCCTCCAAAGCATCAAAACCACAGTGTAAGGTATGCTTCCCCACTTGTTCAGTGGCATGCATAAGATCCTGTAATTCCCTGTTATCTGCACAAGCAGAGATAGAAGCTAGTTTTTGTTTCATGACAGACAATAAAAATTGCTGATATTTAAGCATATGAAATTGACAATTTAAAGCTCTAATAGACAAAGTAGCAGAAGTATAAACTTTTTTGCCCCACCTGTCCAAAGCTCTGGAATCCTTATCAGTAGGTATTGGATTTTTAGCAGAAGCAGCCCTCAACTCCCTTAGGGCCCTAAGAAATAGTCTCAGGATCAGCTACAGGATTTTTGAAAAGGAACTGGTGAGAATCAGGGACTCTGTAATACCTGTCTGGTTTTGCAGGAGCAGGGGGAAAGGAGTCAGGAGAGAAATTAGCCTCAGAGAAAGCATCATCCACAATGTCTAAAATGGGTGGGACAGCTAGAGGTCTATGCTGGGGGAGAAGCAGGAAGTCCCCAAGCCTTTTCTTAGACTCTGAATACTCCTGTCCTTCCCAGTGGAAATGTTCCCTCATTTCGTGTAGAGTTTCCCTAAAGGAAAAATCTTCAGGAGGGGAAGCTGAAGGAATAGATTCATCAGCATCAGAATCCTCATAAGGAGGAAAAGAGTAATCCTGGTCAGAGGAGGACACAGAAGAAACTGAAGCCTGATCAGAAGAATCATAGTCAAAATCCTGCCTTGGTCTTTTGTCTGTAGGGGCTTGTGAACCCCTAATCAAGGTAATTAAATCCTCCGCCATTTTAAGTAGTTGCTTTTGAGGTCTGGATCCTGTCTCAGAGGAAATCTGTCCAGGCGCTTTACGTTTAGATGGAGTCTTTGTCTTTGTCCTTGGCTTTGCCTTTAAAGTAAGCTGTGTTGGCCTGAAAACCCCCTCAGAAGCCGGTACCTGCACAGCGGCTCCGGACCCATCCGAGGGAGCGATGTCCGAACGTCCCGCCACAGAGGCAGTCAAAGGCCTAATTGGTTCCTCGTGGGAATCTGTGTCGGCAATCAGTTCTGAAATGGTCGATGACAGGGGCTGTGACAGCGCCTCACTGACGACGGTCGAACCTGAAGCTGGCTCTGCTTGTAAAGTATCATCGGTTTTGGACCTCGGAGGCCTATCCTTGTCTTTTCGTCGTTTGTGCGACGCGGTAGTCGGAGCCGAGTCCGACGACATTTTATAATTGAATCGCCTGCCGAAGTAATGAAAGGCGAAGTCGTACCGTCGTTTTATCGTACGCTGGTTAAACTTAGCGCAAAACCGACAACTAACAACTTCATGATCAGGGCCTAAACAAGGTATGCAGTAAGAATGGAAATCCTTATGAGGTATTTGCTTCCCCCAAGAAATGCAATTATTAACTTTTTCTGACATCGGAGTGGAACAAGAAAAAGGTTTCCCCAATGGGGTACTTAGCTTTGAGATGAGGAAGAAGTCTTCGGACTGAAGTTTTCGTTCTAGATAATCAGAAGTCAGCCGACCGGCATTTGCGAACTGCTTTCACTGCACGGCAAGAAAGACTGGAGAAAATGGCGTTGGCTGGTACCTTTGTACTCCTGCCTTCCTGACGTCAGGGAGCGTAGCTGAACAGCCGACGCCGGACCCAGACTTTGGGATTCTGGCCGACCGAGGACTGCCTGCCGGCAGGGAGAACCCTACAGTGATGACTGCAACAGTGAAATACAATGAACATCTGCAGCAACACTGAAGGAGCTGCATGAACGTCTGGCAAGTACTGCTTGTGTACTACGTGACAATTTCCCATATTCTCCATATGTCTGGGCTATGGGGTAGTGCTGCAAGGCAGAAGCCTTTTCTTGTACAGAAAAACATCCAGACCCAGCTAAAATTTGCAAAACAATACATCAAGTCTTCCCAAAAGAATGTGGGAAAATGTGTTATGGTCTGATGACACCAAGGTTGAACTTTTTGGCCACAATTTCAAAAGGTGCAAAGTGTTGTTTTTGCGCCAAATGCATCACCAAAAGAACACCATCCCCATGGTGAAGCTTGGTGGTGGCAGTATCATGATTTGGGGTTGCTTTTCTTCAGCTGGAACTGGGGCTTTAGTCAAGGTGGAGGGAATGAGGGAATTATGAACAGTTCCAAATACCAGTCACTTATATTATATATATAAGTCTTACATTAAAGATTCTGAAATTCTTCCACCTAGCTACTTCAGCCTTAGATCTGACAGACTCTATAAAAAAGGCGGAGGTGTCACCTTACTATTACCAAACACCTATACAGTTATTCCATAATCTAAGCTAATTCCCCCCTTCCCTTCTGCTGAGCTACTACTTTCCTCAAACTTAACTGCAAAAGCCTTTGTATCATAGTTATATAAATCCCTCCAGGTAACAACTGTCAAATTCTAGAAGAAATTCTAGCCTGGACTAGCCAAAACATATAGAATGGAATCATACTAGGTGACGTCAATATCAATTGGCTAGACATCTCCAACAATAACTCCTCTATAAACATCAACTTTCATACTTACTCCCAAATTATATCTGACATTACAAGACCTGACAAAAACAGAAACAAAGGGTCAACCTGGGTCAACCTTGGATTGGATCCTGGTTTCTGATCCTGACAAAATCTCTCTCAGGCACTCTCCCAGACAGTACTAGCGACCACTCTCCAGCATTCCTTATACGTAAGGTCACGTCTACAACTAGCCCTCACCAAAACAGATACTCGAGATTTATCTCGTCTCTCAAAATACCCTTAATAGCATACTACGTCATACAAACTAGAGCCCACTAAAATCTCTTCCACTCAATGAAACTGTGCAATTCTTTAATTCCCCATTTCTCAGAACCCTAAATAGTCTTGCCCCCCCCCCCCAGACTAAACAAAGCTCAATCAAAACATGCCTGCTGACTGATTAAAGCCACAAAGCAAGTCATGACCTCTAGGGACAAAGCCTGGAAAACCTGGCAAAAAAAAAAAAAAAAAAAAAAATTCCTATAACCTCAATCAATACAAAACTTCAAAATCAGGCTAAACGTTTGGATGTGTTCTTTTTTGTTTTTGGCAACTAAACTATTCAAGACCAGCATAGTCAAAATCCCAAGAAATTCTGGGAGCTATTAACTCCATACTCCACCCAGGAACCATCAATACCCCATGCCCCAACCCAGATAAAACCCACACTGAACTAGCCACACTCTTCAACACGCACTTTATTGACACTATCACCAAACTTACTACTACCTTCCCACCCATTGACCCAAACACATTAGGACCTTCACCACCACATAATCCCTCAAATCCCATACCCAATTTCTCTCTATCACCCACTCCCACATCAACCATCCAAAAACTTCTCCTCAAACTAAAACCTTGCACTAATGCCCCTGATAATCTACCTACAGAATATCTTCAACTAGCAGTCCCTTCCATAGCTTATCCTATCAGCATAGGTCAATTCAAAAATCCTGCATACCAGACATCTGGAAGAAGGCATTTGTCATTCCTCTTCATAAAGGCAGCAATGACTCCAACATCTCAAACTTCCTTCCAATAGCTATTCTTTCCCCCATCTCTAAAACACTAGAGAAGTGTATCCATACAGAGCTTCTAAACCATCTACTGAAACACCAACTGCTTTCCCCTACCCAACATGGCTTTAGACCCAGACATAGCACCAACACTGCCCTTATTTCCTTCTTAGAAACAGTTAATAGAGCTCATGATGCTGGCTCCCTAGTCTCCACACTCTTTCTTGATCTATCAAAGGCAATTGACAACATTTCTCACTCACTACTGCTTACCAAACCTCTCTGACCTTAGAGTAATGCCCCCACCCTACAATGGGTTACCAGCTACCTCAGCAACAGACAGAAATCTACCAGATGGCTGCACTCCTCCTCTCCTTTCATTCCTACTAATACAGGTGGTTCCCCAGGGCTCTATACTGGGTCCCCTCCTGTTCAATATATTTGTCAACAACTTTCAAACAGCCATAGTTCCATCATCCAATAAACAGATGACTCAACTATAATCTGCTCCTCAAAATCTCTCACTGAATTACAGCATCTCAACCCAAGAAGGATTCAACTCTACTAAGCATTGGGATGTCCCAAAATCACCGAGCCCTCAACCCCAATAAAACTAAACTCCTATTATTTACTCTCACAAAATCTAGCCTATAGACAAATCTCTACTTACTGTCACTTCCCTAAATAACACTGTCATAGAAGTTGTTCTGAGTACAAAATTGCTAGGTGTCATCATTGATGACAGACCAACTTTTGACCTACATATCCACAGCAACATCAAAAAGACATATCAAAAGCTAGGTTGCCCTATATAGACACAACTACTTCCTTAGTCTCGCTGCAAAAAAGGCCCTAGCCTCATAATTTCTACTTCCAACTCTGCTATAGGGTACCCCCATCCTCACCAACCTACAATCATCTCTAAAAAGTAAGCTTGACTCGTGCTACAACAAAATCGCCAAATTCTCTACAAACACAAAATACTCCTCACACCACTGCTCATCACTGCATCAGCTAAAGTGGCTAGAATCTCCCCACCATCTTACTTATCTACAACTAACAGCCTACAAGTTAATCTTCCAAACTGAAAGCTGCCCTTCCATCTCATCCATACTGGCCATTTATCACCCCAATTGTCACCTCAGGTCTGAAAACAAAATGTTGTTGTCTATTGAAAAATTCAAACTGTCAGCTGACCAAATGCTGTATTCCTTTGCTGTCTCCAAGTTATGGAACAGTCTTTCCCCATCTCTCAGAACTATCAGCAACCCTGCATCCTTCAAAAAAATCCCTAAAGGAACACCTTCTCGCTCATTGGTTATGCTCATGTACCTCACCAATAAATCCAAAAACCAGATTTCCCTCTCTAGAACCCAAATCTATATCCATCTTTTTATACTCTCCACCACTCCTGTCATGTCTGTTACCTCCCTGCCTCTGTCACCTGCTTCATATTTCTAACTCAGTCCTTTCACTTGTTCTCCTCCCAGATTCCATACCTCTCCACTTCTATCCATACACAGGAATATACCCACATTATTGCTCTCTACCCTTACATTTCTGCAGCCTTCCTCCCTGCTCACAACTGACTTCTTTACATTCTGCCATTTCCACTATCACTCCTATATATTCTCATCCTATCTCTAACACACTAAGACCTTTGTTTGCAATTACTGTAGGACATCGTTATAGTTCCTGAGTTTACATTTGTAATTTCTGTGTACAGCTTTACCATGTATCGACATTGTCTTTGTTTTTAATTACTTTATATGTAATTGTGGAGCTTTTCTCCCCGGGCCTCCACTGAAAATGGGCTCTGCCTAGGCCCAGTGGACTTTCCCGGTCAACAAATGCAATAAATAAATAAAAATAAATACATTTTCTTTGTAAAGTTCAATATTTACTTTACACATTTCCTTCATCAATTGAATCTCACTGTGTCCATATATTTCTCCCCCAGAAGATTTTATATTACTCCACTCATAAGAAGAGAATGTCCAGATCATAACAATTCTTGATCACTGGGACTTCCTGAGATGATGGCAATGTCATACAGCAAACAGAGAAACGTGCATTACTTCAAACCAACTTCACCTGTAAACATTTACAATTTTCATCAGTGTGTAATGTTTGGCTTTAAAAATACAGTTAGGATCTCTTCTATGGTAGTAATGTGAAATGTTCTCTTTTACATATTTCAAGGCACAGTATTACTTTTCTTTGCTATATTGACAAAGGAACCCCACCCAGTAAGCAGGTTTATGTGCCTGCCATACCTGTTCAACTTCCCTTTCATTTGTCTATCAATGAGAATTGGGCATCGTTGCAGGTGTGTCAAGTACCTTTATTTCAATTGCATATTAATTTCTTGTCTTTCATTTATATTTTATGCTGCCAAAGCAAAAAAGCCTGAACCTATACATTCCCAACTGTACTCCAGTTTGTAATGCCCAACCCCAAACTGACTTCATCAAATCTAACATGTAATTATGACTTAAACTAGCTGAAATTGTTACATAAACTGGCTGAACTTCATACTTGGTAATTACCAGTGATCTATTTAACTGCTGACATTTATCCTTCAACATAATACATCCTCATCTCTGCAAAGTAACTTTCTATTGAATAACGAATCACTTTCCCCAGGAAAGGATTAATTGTTTTTAATTGGTTACAGACCTTTTCTAACTGTGACAAATGTCTCATCATCAAGAGTAAATGCAATGCAAGGGGGCAATTTAGAGCAGCCAAACAATCAGCATATCTTTGTGAGGAGAGAGGAAACTGGACATTCCAGAGGTGAAAAACGGACAAGAATGAGAACATGCAAACTCCATAAAGGCAGTGATCAGAAATAAGAATCAAACCCCCTGACCATGGAACTGAGAGTCAGGTACACTAACTGCTGTGCCACTGTGGTGGTATTCTTTATTAAATAAGCAATCTATGCCTCCTTTTCAGGAGCAGCTACTCTAATTCCTCAATACCTGCTTTATCCTATTCAGTGCTTGGCAAAGTGGACATCTGCCTGACGTGTTCTACAGGATCCCTCATTAACTTTTTACAGGAGCATTTTTTACATGAAACATTTCTAGTTTAACTGTTCTTTCTACAAATTCATTTTACTCAGACTCATACGTTTGGTCAAATACAGTTTCACTGCAGCATGACTGTACATGACAAAAACATGCAACCTTCCAGCTTTCAAGGCTGCTGCATATCTTTCTCAGAAGTGCAGTGACCTCAGGGTTTGCTCTTTTAAATATGGCAAGCAGGGAGTATCCCTTTAAAACTAGTAATGGAGGCTGCTTTTCCACTCCAAACCAGAAACATTTAAAGAAAGCATTCTTGTGAACTGTCTTTTGTAGGTTGGGCCATGGACATTGTTTCAGCTAAATGCCAGTAACTATGAATGTCCTTCTGTGGTGGGCAGCAGGAACTAAAAAGTTCCTTAGGAGGGCTGGAGTGACATGGTGATACTTAAAACTGGAAGTGTCCTGGGGCCCAAAATGCTAACACTGGCTCTGCCTGTTGGGGACACACAGAGTTATGATGGTTGACCTGATCATAATTCTCTGTAGAGCTTTATCTGTTCCATGCTTTACCAATTACAATGGGGGAAGTTGCAGGCACATTTAGTGTTTTACCTGGTTTCAAAGTTTTGAAAGCCTGTGAAGCCGTTTCTGCCAGCTGTCTGACAGAACTAAATGTTCCTCTGAAGAAGGAACAGCTTTAAAAGTTGATGAGACACTACCTTCTGCCACACTTTTGTCTGTCTTCAGTTATTCCCTAAAGGTGCCTAATAAGTTTTTGTTAAGTAAAAGTTTGTCATGCTAGTGATGTCTTTGATAAGTTCATCTTTTTCCACATTTCAAACAGTAATGACAGCATTTCATGCACTGCGTTAAACTTTCACAGTTTTCAATGTTGCACATAGTAGATGCAACCCTGGGATTTGTTACCATCTACACTAGGTGTACACTGTTCTGAGTGAAGAGACAACGCAAACATGATTTACACCTTCTTCCTCCTAATTTTAGTTTTCCTACCAATTTTCTTGCAGCTTTAAATACTGAGGGGGATTCAAAAAGGTTACCACAAAGTGCAGACTACTTGTATACTTAGTGTAATCTTTGAGTGATTAGAAAGTGTAAAAGATGTGGTAGGGGTGTTCCTGAATACAGATACTGTAGTTGTTATTGAATCTTGCCCCCACAGTAAATAGATGGATTCACTGTATTAAAAGTAAGTATATGCCTGTGTATACATCAGGCATTTTGTTATACTAGTTAAAGACACTGCAGTTCTATTCAGTGTCTACTCAGCTTAGTATGTGTAGTGCTAGAAATGAAATGATGTAATTCTTACAACAGCTGTTCTAAGAGAAGCAGTAACACGTTCTACATAGCACATTGCACACTACAAATGCTACACTTTTCCTTAAGTTATTACTGACTGGTTTTACCTACTACACCACAGATGTCAGATAGGTCAAAAAATCCTTCTACTGCTACTCTTTTGAAAGATTATGTTTCTGTCTCAAGTGTATTTGGTTACATTGTATAAAAAGTTTGACTACTGCCAATCAAGTGAGGGGTCTTGGCTGAAAAGGGTCCTTGGAACAATCTTCCTACTCAGTAAAAATGAAAAACAAAATACAGTAATTAGCTGGTACATCAAAGCCTGCATCTTTTTATTCAGCAAAACTAAAGCTGAAATGAAAATAACTTAGAGCTTCAATTACTTGCAGCAATAGACTACTTCATATTGCCTCATCACTCAAACATAACTTTATATTAAACATATTTTAAATATGCATAAATAAATCCACACCGAGGCAGTTTATTATAGAATTCACTGGCTGTAAATTATGTACTCGCATTGAAGCAACCCCCAACATATACCATCACAGAGACCAGAAAATACAGGTAAACCCTTTTCTCACTCAGTTTCACTTCTAATACCATGTTCTGTTGATGTGTTCTTTATGAAATTATAATAAGCAACAAGTTTCTTATAATATTTAAGGATATTTGTTATTTAGCTTAAAGCCCATGGACAACATGTCATGGATTGCCAAAGTGAAATGTTAACATTTGACTCAACCTGCTAACATTCTACCAGAAAAAGTAACTTAGCCCTGGAACTCGGAGACAAGTCTTCCCGAGAGGAGTAATGCAGCTTCAAGGCAGTTATTAGTTAACTAACAGAATACTGCAGCTGAAGCAGTAAGCAATTAAGAAATCCAGCTGTAGAAATAACAGGGTTGGCTGTAAGAGAGTTTTCTAGGATTGAGTCTAAAGATTTTATGAATACCAGTTATGAGCATGAAGCAAGCACATACCTATGCATGCACACATATGCTACTTTGTGAAGTTATACGAACAGCTGGAAGCAAAGGTAAGCGGCTTTCAGCAATGTTTCAACACACGTTTATTGATTCAAATGGGAAGGAAATGGGTGTACAAGAAAATCAGATAAGGGGGAAAAAGAACAGAGGAGACGGGGAAGATAAAAGTGAGAGTGGGGAAGGGAAGAAGAGTACACTTTTTTTTTTTTTTAAGAAAACTAGATGGGGGAAGATTAAGTGGAAGGCAGGGGGATGAAAATAGGATAAAGGTATGGAAGCAGGGTCATAGAAACATAACACAGACAAGGACCAGCAGGGGAGGTACTAACACAAATGAGCTGGCAAGTCGGGATGCATCGACATACAAAGGGAGGAAGAACAAGTAGTGATGGTGAAGACTATTAAACAGGGGAGGGAGGTGACATGCAAAGAAAGGAACACCAGAATGGAGGATGTGGTGGGTATCCCACTCTTGATACTATGCTGCCTGGGCTAGATCCAGGAAGAGGTCAGTCATCACTGCGACTGTACTCCTCATGGACCTTGCATTTAATGTTGGTGGCGGCAGTGCCAGGCAGCAGTTCAACTCTAAGTTACATAAGGAGCATCTCCAGGGGGCAATGCATGCTTCTCCTACCATCTATGATAACTCCCACTACATGACAAATTCCGACTCCTCTGGCAGTGTGATGAAAAGAAATAACAGCACACCCCAAAGGTAAAAGACAGTCAGAGGCCACTGGGGGACACATCCAAGTTGCTCCTGCTACGCGACTTTAATCATCAAAGGAGTAACAGGCCTGGAAACAGTAGACAAGCTTGCAGGAGAAGAAAGTACAGTTGTGTACACTTACCATAAATGTAGATGTTCGAGTGTATTCACTGTTGCAGTCATTACATTTGGGTAATCTGCTGGCAGGTTGCCTCAGTCGGCCTGAATATCAAAGTAGTGGGTCCTGCATCGGCTGCTGTCTCGTCTTCCATGATGTCAAGTCATCAGGGGTATAAAACATGCAGCTGATGCAATTTTCTTTAGATTTTCTTGCCCCAGATGTAAGGTGCCCCCCAAATGGGGAGCAAAAAAAAAATTATATATTATATATATATATATATATATATATATATATATATATATATATAAAAATAAAAATGCAATTGTAACAACATAAACTTTGCCTTCATCTAAAACAAATACACCACAAAGGCTGTAGAATATAGTGAAGGAAAGAGAAGTTCTAGAAAAAAGGGGGATAGCAGGTGGGTAACCCGGACTGCGATAGTGAACACACTCGAACATCTACATTTACGGCAAGTGTAGACAACTGTACTAGGTTCTTCGTGTTTCACTGTTGCAGTCATTACATTTGGGTAGAATCCCAAAGCTATGGATGGGAGGCTGGAACTAAATAGCATTAGGAGCAGCTATAAGGCCCTGCAGAACTGCAGTGGCAAAGCCTGCCCTGGACTTAGAAAAGAGAGGCAAATGACAATGCTTTGTAAAAGTATGAACAGAGCTTCAAGTAATAGCTTCTAGAATGTCTTTGGTTGGCACCCCTCTGAAAAAAGCTGCTGAGGTAGATGCAGCCCTGGTGGAATGCAACTGGATTTCCTTTGGACACCAGTTTACCATGATGCAAATAGCAGAAAAGAATGCAGTGGCTTATCCACTTTGAAATAGTCTGCTTTGAAATAGCCTTCCCCTCTGATCCTGCAGCAAATGCCACCAGTAGCTGCTCAGCTTTTCTTAGAGATTTGGTCCTGTTTAAGTAGAATCTTAGTTGTCTGTGTACGTCCAATGAATGCAGAATCCACTCCCCCTTATTCTGCGGATTTGGGTAAAAAGTTGGCAGGTGAATAGTTTGGTTAAGAGCCACACTGGATACCACCTTAGGCATAAAAGCAGGATTGGTCCTGAGGGACACCCTGTCTGGGTAAAATGTAATAAAAGGCTCCACAGCCATGAGGGCCTGTAGTTCTGAAACCCTTCTTGCTGAAGTGATTGCCAGAAGGAAAGCTGTTCTACAAAATAAAAACTTTATATCCGCAGTAGCTGCTGATTCAAATGGAGGCAGGGTGAGGTTTTCCAACACAAAATTGAGGTCCCATGCAGGAGTTGGTGATCTTCTGGGAGGCCTTAGATTTTTGGCCTCTCTAAGATACTGTTTTAGCAGAGGATGAGAAAAGATGGGAGGCTCTGTATTGTAATGAGCCGAAATGGCAGAGGCATGGATTTTTATTGATGAAAAAGATAGATCCTTGTCAAGCATCTCAGTCAACTATTGTAAAATCTGAGGAATATTTGGCTTTGCTGTGTCCGTCCCTTGTGCTTGGTTCCAAGCACAGAATCTCTTCCATTTATCAGCATAAGATTTTCTAGTACTAGGCCTTCTGGCTTCCAAAATGACATCCATCACAGATTTACTGAGAGGTGTTGTTTGAATAATTACATGATCAGCCATGCTGCTAGGTTCAGAGTTTGGAGCCGATTGTGCAGAATTTGACAGTTCTGCTGAGACGGTAGATGAGGTATTTGAGGCAAGTACCAAGGAGGGAGTTGAGATTTATTCCTTAAATTGGGTACCAGTGCTGGTGAGGCCAGTCCGGGGCAATTAGAATAATTTTTGTTTTTTCCTGTCTGACCTTTAGTAAGACCATGGGAAGAAGAGGCAGAGGAGTAAAGGCATAGACGGACAGGTTTTTCCAACTGAAGGATAGGGCATCCACTATCCATGCTTGTCTGTGATAAGTCTTTGTGCAGAATTTGTCCAGTTGATAATTCTGGGGAGAAGCAAATAGATCCATGTCCGGACTCCCCCATTTCTCTGTTATCATGCTGAAGATTTGTGGATCCAGTTTCCACTCGTGAGGGTCCATAAGATTTCTGCTTAGGTTGTCCGCCAGAGTATTTTGTTTTCCTGGCAGGAATTGAGCTTGAAGATGTACTTGGTAAGTCAAGGCTGTGTCCCACAATGCCATGGCTAGTCTGCAAAGGGGGTAGGAATGTGTGCCCCCCCCTGCTTGTTTATGTACCACAACCATTGTGTTGTCCGTCTTTATCAGTAGGTGTCCTGGATGACAAATCCTTGAAGGCTGTCAGGGCATTCTGAACAGCTAACATCTCTTTCTGGTTGATATGCAGATGCATTTGTTTTGGGCTCCATATGCCCTGAATGCATCTCCCCGCCAGGTGGGCCCCCCAAGCATAGTCTGAAGCATCTGTAGTTAGGGTTTGGGTGGCAGGGGGTAGAGTGAAAGACCGTTCCATGTTCTGGTGACATGTCTCTGCCCACCAAAGAAACTCCTGTTGTAGGCAGGGAATGAGAGGAATCATTGTTTCCAGACTGTGGCAATGTTGACTCCATAAACTTTTTAGATACCACTGTAGTTTCCTCATATGTAGTCTTGCATGTGGAATTAATAGAATGCAGGATGCCATGAACCCCAAAGCCTGCAGAATTAGTCTTGCAGATAACTGGGTTTTTGTTGCCATCTGTTTGAAGTAAATAGTCAGTTCCCTTTGTTTGTCTGGCGTAAGGTAAGCCATCTGAGCAGTTGTATACAAGCTTGCACCCAGGAATGTAATCTTTTGTGAAGGTACCAGTTGTGATTTCTTTTCGTTTACTGTGTACCCTAGGCATGTTAGAAGCCTTTTTACAAATGCCAAATGTTGAAGAAGAATGTCCTTGTTTTCTGCTTGAATGAGACAGTCGTCCAAGTAATGATAGATTTGTAGGCTTCTTTGTCTGCAAAATGCAATTACTGGTGCCACGCATTTTGTAAAGACCCTGGGCGCAGTAGATAAGCCAAAGAGCAGTGCAGAGAATTGGTAATGCATAAAACCTGCCTTGAAGCAGAGGTATCTTCTGCACAATTCCCTTATTGGGATATGCAGGTATGCCTCTTAAGTCTAGAGTCACTAGTCAAGCTTTCTTGCCCAGCATAGGCAGGAGCTGTTGCAAAGTCAGCATTTTGAATTTTGGGATGTCCAAGAATGTGTTCAAAATCGATAAATCCAGTATTGGGCACCAGGCATGGTCTTTTCTGGGTACCAAGAACAGTTTTCAATAAAACCCTTGCCCTTTTTCCTGTTCTGGTACTGGTTGAATAGCCCCCATATCCATGAGGGACGTAACTTGTTTCTGTGCCTCTGCCCATTGATTTTGTGGCAGATCTGGCCAACGGTTTGGAATTGGCAAGGTATGGAAATGAAATCTGTATCCCTGGGATACTATGTTTAATACCCACTTGTCCTGGGTTATTACCTGCCAATTTTGAGCATGAAGTGCTAATTTTCCCCCTAAGGGGGCTGCCAAAAGATAAGTGCTTGGTGATGCCAGAGGGAAGTCATTGAGACTGTTTACTGTAGGGTTGTGCTTTGTTTCCTCCAGATTTGGAGGTAGAGGCACCCCATTGCTTTGACCTGCAAGAACCCTGTGATTGGTATCTAGAGCCTTTTGAGTGCCTGGATTTGTCCCGTGAGGCTCTGTCGGACACAGGAAAGGACCAATTTATTGTAGGCCAGTGTCTACTGAATCTTGGTGGCTACACTTGTAAGAAGTCTTTTACAGTTTGCATAGACTTAGCTTTGTCTTCCATTTTCTTTAAAACCTCTTCTGCCTTATTACCAAACAGAGTATCATGCTGTAAAGGTGCATTCAACAATTTAGCTTTAACACGATCAGGCAGATTATGCTCCTTGAGCCAGGCATGCCTTCTAATCACAGATCCAGTAACTATGGCCCTGCAGGAGGCTTCCAAGGAATCAAAACCACATTGCAAAGTATGCTTTCCAACATGTTCTGCTGCATGCAATAATTCCTGTAATTCTTTATTTTTCACACATTCAGAAATTAACATTTTCTGTTTCAATAATCCCATGACATGCTGTTGATATTTAAGCATATGAAACTGGCAGTTTAAGGCCCTAATTGCCAAGGTTGCAGCCATATAAACCTTCTTTCCCCATCTATCCAGTGCCCTGGAATCTCTATCAGAGGGGGTAGGATTCTTAGCTGTTGAGGCCTGTACACCTTTGGGACCCTGTGAGACAGTTTCATGGTCAGCAGCAGGATTTTTGAATAAAAATTTGTGGGAGTCAGGAACCCTCTAATATCTGTCTGGCTTACTAGGAGCCGGAGGTAGGGAATCTGGATCCATGCTTGATTCCAAAAACACATCATCAACAATACCTAATACAGGAGGTATGGCCAAAGGCCTATGCTGAGTAAGAAGGAAGAAATCCCTAAGCCTCTTTTTTGATTCTGAGAAATCCTGACTCTCCCAATGAAAATGTTCCCTCAAAGTATGCAAGATTTCTCTAAAAGAATAATCTACAGATGGGATGGATTCCTCTGCATCTGAATCCTCATAGGGTGGTATAGAAAATTCTTGATCAGAAGAGGAACCAGAAGAAATAGAAACCTGATCTAAAGATTCATAATCAGTGTCGTGCCTAGGCCTCTTATCAGGGGGGTTGGGAACCCCTGATCAAGGTAATTAAGTCTTCAGCCATTTTGATCATCTGTTTTTTTGGGCATAGAGGCCTGAGCATGTGGCTCATGCATCATTTTTTTAGCCTTAGAAGTTGTTTTTATCTTTGTTGTTGAAGCTGGCATCAGTTTTATATAGAAATGCTGAGGCCTGAAAACACCCTCAGAAGCCGGTGCCTGCTCAGCGGCTCCGGACCCATCCGAGGGAGAGACATCCGCGGGTACAATACTCTGAGAATCTCGCCTGCATGCCAGACTCCACATGGGTCTAGGTAGAGGCCTGCGACTCGAAAGTAGAGGGTATCAGGGGCTGCGAAAGCGCCTCACTGAGTACTGGTGACTAGCTTAGGAGAAGCTTCGTCATCGGTTTTGGACCTCAACGGTCTGTCTCTGTCCTTTTCTTTGCGTTTTTTGTGAACTCCATTAGTCGGATTGCTATCCGATGACATTTCAGGGTAATTAAATCGGTTTCCAAAATATCAATGCTAATGGTGAGGTGAGGTAAGGACTGGCGCAGTGCCACTGGCAAAGCTGATGCAGCTGAAGCAGAAAATGTTAAATGGATAAAAATAAAACAAATATCAAATAAAATATTTTTTAAAAGATAGCAACAAAGAGAAGGAAACCGTGACAAAAAATTACATTGGTCATCAGAAACATTCATAATACTAAACATACATGTACCTACCAAGGTAGTACATAACTGCTAGATATGCCATTATGCCAGCCTCAATAATTTTGCCCAAGTATATAAATTCAAATGCCCATATTTGATGATGTGCATGTAGGTGTGCAGTGTCAACACATCCATTGTAAGTGGGATGCGGTTGAGGCTGCAGTAGAAGGATGGGGATGTTAGATGGAATACTCCATATGGGACGTGGAGGAGGTTGCATTCCTGTGAACATACTGGAAGGACTGGGTCAAAATTACACTTGTAACTTTTTGGATATTTCTTTATACACTAACAAATCTGAAGTGGTTATTAATTTAGAGTCTAGTATTTACCGTAAAGAAACATATTCCAATAACCTTTTACATTTTCAAAGTTGTCACCCTCAATTTCAGAAAAGGAATGTCGTAAAGGGTCAAATGGTAAGGCTCTCAAGGTTAATTAGCGAAGATGAAAAATTTCACTTTGAGTTAACAAGTTTAGTCAAAATGTTTTTAGAAAGAGGTTACCCAAGTGATGTTTTGAACAAAATCAGAAAAGAGATAGAGGTGAAAAGACACCTAGTTTTTAAACCAATTTTAAAAGGTTGTTTACCAAAAGAGATTCACAATGAAAACAACACAACTTTATCTACTCATACTTGTCACTCAAAAAGAGCTATGATTTTACCCTATAATGGGGAATCAGATTGTATTACTAAAATAGTTAAGGACACATGGTATTGTACGTTAGATAAGGACACCACATGTGTTATAGGAAATTCGCCACAATTTACATATAGTAGAGGTGTGAACTTAAAAGAGTTGATGGAAAAAGAGAACAATGATACTGGACCCTACAAGAGTTCTAAAATGAGTAAATGCGGTTTATGTAGTGTATGTAAGTTCATCAACAATGGTCCATATGTGGTGGTCCAAAATTTTTACAAAACTATTAAGTGTCCAGGATATTGTAACTGCAATACTAGGAGGGTAGTTTATGTTGCTACTTGTTTGAGTTGCCCCACTTTTTATGTGGGGAAAACTATAAGAAAATTAAGGTTAAGAATTTTAGAGCATTTAAGGGAAATCAGGAATAAAAAGACTAGTAATACCCTATATATGCACAGTATTAAGTGTACTAATTTTAAAAAGTTTTTTATTTTTTGTTGTAGATAGAATACCTGACAATGATGGAGGGGGTAATGTTAAGATCTTGCTGGAGGTGAGGGAGACCATGTGGCAACTTAAGTTACACACTTCAAAACCCCCAGGTATTAATGACTATATTTTTTGTCTAGTATTTTAAAATACAAATCGTTATTTATTTGATGTTGAAAACGCAATGAAGCAGATTATTTAAAGTTACCTTATTTTATTTTTATTTGTATTTAATTGTATCCACATTGTACGGACTACAGTGTTTTGGTTTAAAGTGTTTTTAATGTTGATACTTTTTACTTTCTAAAAGTTGAACTGACTATAATGTTTTCATCCTGGTTTTTCAGCCAAAGTGATTGGTTAATTATGAAGGCGGGAACATTATTTGAAGTTACTTCAGTAACTGTTGAACATTGTGTAGGATTACTCTGATGATGCCCGACCTGACTAACGGGTGAAAGCGCTTAGTTAAACCGTAGTCTTTTTGTTTTATGGTTGCTTTGCACAACTATTAAAGTGTATTATTGCTGCTACTCGTTGACGCTGTTTTTTTTTTTTTTTTTTTAAAGTTTGCCAACTTTGGGGAGCTGCCTTGGTTAGAATTTACCAGTGTTTGTTTTGCTACTGATGTATTTGAACCCTGTTTATGCTATGTGGACTCGTTGCATAACAGGTACCACTGTCCAGCATACATATGATGGTAATATACTGCACCACAGGCACAGAAGCAATAACTGCCAACACAGACAACTATCTGCAAGTGCTTGGCAAACACCCTAATGTATTTCATTATGGACCAGGGGCCACGACATGGATACAGCATAAATATCAACAGTATGCTAGGCAAAGAGGTCACCGACATCGGGATATGGTGGAGTGATGTATGTGAAGCATGGGTAATATGCTGCCATTTGGCCTCCATGTCTGTTCAACCTTCTCTAAATACACACACACACACACACACCTTCAAAACCTCCCCAGCCCACATCCACTTGGCCTGGGCAAGTGTCCACAGTGCAGGATTATGACCACTTCCTGCATGTCAGGTACTGTGAGGCAGTGGGTATAATGTACAGCACACTAAAATGATGAGCTCCATACAAATAAGTAATGTTTGTAGATTATGAACATGTACATTGGCACATGTGGGTCTGCAAAGTATCATATGCCTATAGGGTTTGTCCTACTGCACAAAAAACTGTATAGTCATCAGTGATGCAGCTCTCTCACGAGGTAATCCACTGGGTAATTTCATGACTTTCTGTTATAGCTAAGTAATCCGTAAAGTGAAAGTATATCATAACACTGCACCTGGACAGAGGGGGGGGGGGGAGTGTGTGTGAGACAGAGAGAGTGAGTGAGTGAGAGAGAGAGAGAGAGAGAGAGTGAGCGAGAGAGATGCTCCGTTCTCGTCTGATACAGGTGCGCATTTTCTGATACTTCTTCATGAGATAAAAACAAGAAGAATATGCCACACATTAATTACTGTAAGTGAAATAACACTGTAGGGATCAGCCCTACCTACTTATGATACATCTCAGGGGCCCTCACTCTGATATCTTCCTCCCACTGTCTCAGAAGGCAAGATGGCCTTCTGCAGGTTACTTAAGTGGCCTGCACTGCTCACCGGAGCAGCTTATGCTAGTAACAGCAGTCACTGCCCTGGCAAGATCATGTCAGAGAACTATTTTTTACTGGGGATCCTTATAAGATTATCCAAGCAGGAGCTCCCTGTGGTCTCTGTACAACAAGTGTAGAAAGATCTTACTCTCTTTAAGGCACCCCCTCGGAGCCCTGCCACCATATGTACCCTTGGAAGCCATGTTCATTCACCAGGTCACAAGCCACAGAAATATTGTGGTAACGCACATTGCTGGTGTTGACATATGCTGCACATCTTCAGGCAGCTATTGGCACAACTAGCCCTTGTGCCACCATTGTGGTTTATCTAAGCAAACACAAAGCACCGTCTTTCAGCTCACCATTCATCACAAATTATATACTGAAAAATGGTGAGAAAAAAAAAAAACCACACACACACCAAAAATTATATTTACCAACTCCATTGGCTCAGAACAGTGAAGAAAAAGGGGGTAAAACCCAAAAAACATACTGCCAGCTAGCACAATACATTACATGGCAATGAAACTCACCGTAATGAAACATTTTTGCACTAAAGACACATGATAGCAGAGTCAGAGATGACTCATAGGTACGCCCATCATTGTACATCTCAAAAGTACACAGCATAGCATGATGATGATGACAGGATGACAGCAATGGCTTGGAAGGAGTGTGCAAACATCACAGTACCAACATTTGTTATGAGCATTGCTCTTCGTCATTTTTGCAGACCACAAGAATACAACAGATTTCTCCATGCCTCTGCCAGGGTCACTGACCTACCCATGCATGCTCCACTGTGCTTCACAAGCACTTATGAAAGTTCACAAAGCTTAGCAAGCCTCTTAACACAGGTTAACTACATGGTGAGATAAATGTGCAATTCAAAAACATTCATTTGAATGAGGCTCATCAGCATAAAGGCCATGCTACGGGCCTTGAAATTGCACAATAAAATAAGATGTAGCCATTGCTGGCCCTATCGAGCTACATTAGATTGCTAAACAAACTGCAGAGACGGCTTTTCACAAGGTTCTCCGTAATTAGTACAAACAAAGCATTTTTAATGAGAGACAAGTGAATGTGGAAAGATGCTCATTTTATTTTACTTTGCTACTAATGCTTTACTTATGTGCAATTTCGGGATACACCAGACAGTTTGATGCAGTAAAGAGGCAAGGTAATGGGTGTAAATGTCAAACATGATGCACACCATGTGTTAAGACTGTATACAGGGGTAGTAGGGGCTGTGAAGTACTAGGATCAGCAAAACACTGCTCTGAGGTTCATTTCTTTGTATACAGGTTGCACTGCCCAAGAATTAGGATGTAGAAAGTGTGTGTGTTCCACTCAATACTGACATCCAAATTTCAATACATGTTCTACCTGCTAATATATAACCTCACAGCTGTTGCAGTAATAATGCTGTGATGTCCTGCATGGGAAGGTTACTTTGTCCAGGGTGTAATATACTATACGAGTCCTTAAAGTATTACGTCTGAATACTGAAAGTATTGCTGCAACAGCCGAGTATGGTACTCTGGAAGGGTGTTTGGTGGTGGTTGTGGGGATGAGGGGCAATCAGTGCAGAGGAGTGCATGGAGTGGCCTTGTTGTTAATATTCCTCCATGGAGTTTGTAAAATGTATATGGACATTCTATTCAGACAATCACCCTCCTCCTATGGGCTGCCAATGTGGGGAAAGTGTCTGTAGTAATACAAGACTGGAGATGAAGAATCTACAATAACGCCATTATATTTGCAGGCCATGGATCTACTGGGCTCTCAAACAAACAAATGGATTTTGTCCGAGTCAGGAATTACTACAGGGGAGGTTTATTTCATGGCCTTTGTACCACTTTGGGTCATCCGTTTACTGTTTTGCATCTGTCCTGTACTACTACTATGGGTGTGGGGATGGGCTACACACATACCTACAAAGGGAATGTCTGTGTACAACAGCAGGTGACTGCACTCATGTCTGTTCTGCTGTAGGCCCACACCCACCCGTGGGCTAACTAGCACATACTCTCCTTGGTCTTCTACTAGGTAACAGTGCACTGATGGCAAACCTTTTGGGTTTGGCATGTCAAAAGCTCCTGGCACAAAATAATTCAGTGCATTTCATATGAACGAATGCAAAATCAGTGTCTTTGGTAACTCTGGTGTTGGTGATTGCTGGCATGTCACCCAAAACGCTGTGGTGTGTGTCACCTTTGACCTGCGTCATAGGTTCCCCATCAATGTAATAGTGCTTTGGGCCCAGATACACTGTAATTCACAAAAATGGTGTACATCACTGTTAGGGAGACTGCCGAACAATGGCAGTCACATCTTGTGCTGGATATGTGGCACCTCCAGTCAGAGGGAGTAACAAGAGGCATGGTATCACACTTGTAATCCTCAAAAGTGACATGAAAGCAATTATGTTTGCCTACTGTGGCTTATGCAGATTCAGATGACACACTGTTCCACATACAGCCATGTGTGTGCAAGGTTTGGTGTCCAAGTTAATCTGATAATCCTGCTCAATGTCAATGCAATATTCAGAACCCCCACACAAATACCAGCTTTACATATGGGTATTACTGCAACAAAACTGGGCTCTTGCTGACACTGGCCAGTTTCAGGGGTTTCTGTAGAGGGCTATGTTATGCAGGACCTTCCAATAGCTTAAAAGCATACTCCTTTGCAATTCTATATTGTCATGCTTGAAGTTGATAATTACCATAAAAGCAAATTTTCGAAGGCAGACAACACTCTGCTACAAGCCCCTCACTAAGATCAATGGCTAATGCTGAGGCATAAGACATCTGTCAGGCCTTCCATGTAGATGTGGTGGGATGTTACAATTAAATGCTGCTGGTGTGCAAGAACAGGTCTGAATGGTTACAGACATGGCATCACAGGCCAGCAATAAGGCCACCAGCTTAGCACAGAAGCAAAGGGCCATGGGTGGGGAGTTAACAAATTAGTCATCAATGACCGATAAAGTTGTTCCTGGCATCTCTGGTGGTCCAGACAGCTCTGGAATCCACTGGATGCTGAAGGTTTGTGATGAATTGCACATGACACCATAGTTATTGACTGCTGATAAGTAAAGCAGACACTACCTCATGTTTAGACAAACATGCCCACTTCAGGGTGGGCATGTCTACAAATGAGTAATGAGTATATTTAGCCCAGTGCCAGGTATGCCCAGCCTTCTATGTCGGTAAAACCAACAAAAGGTTAAAGGAAAGGGTATACGAGCATGTGCACAGTATTGCCAAAGACAAACAGGTGAATAATGCCTTGGCAAGACATTGTAATGGTAGTCCTGGGCACTCATTTGTTTTTAGAATTATTGACCAGATTACACCGGATGTAAGAGGGGGCCCATTCCAACTACTTTTGGAACAATTAGAACTGCTCTGGCAACTTGGGCTACATGCTAGTAGGGTACCGGGACTGAATGAAGTCATTTCATTAATATGCATTTTAAAATTAAAAAGTTTGAACAGATGACTGACTGCCCAGTCCTGTATAAAAGTGGAGGTCTTGTGCACAAATTAATTTTCAGTACATTTCTTTTTAATGTTTAAAAGTTATTAGCAAAATGGACTGTTTGATTTTAGTATTTTATTAGCTTTACCCTTTTTTGTAGTAAAACCAATGGAACAAAATTATAATTTTATGTGTAGGTGTTTAGAAGGTAGTGTCAAACAAACATTTTAAGTTAATTTTCATTACTAATTAAATGCGTTTAAAACTCCTATGGAGAACATTTTGGTTGGTGGGTAGGGGTTGCCTACATACTTAATTGGTGGCTTTTTAATTTCAGTGTTTTAATGCTATCAATTTATTAACTTTTAAAGGTATTTTTGTAGATGTGGATTTCATCGGTTAATTAGCTAATAGGAAGGTTAAGAGTGATTACCTAATGTTGCTAATTTTTTTGCCTTTTTGTCTGAGGAAGTCTGGCTATGTAGCCAGACGAAAAGCGCTTTACAGTACAGTTTGATTTTATAAGTGTTTTCATATTAGAGTGTTTGTTGGCTTGCCTCTAGCAGTGTCTTTCTCTAGTTTGTCTTGTTACCAGTTTTGTGAGTTTGACCTGTGTACAAGACTAAATGGACTAAAAACATTTTAACTGCTTGTATCTTACTATCAATATTCCTGTAACATAGCTTCCATTTTCTCAGTTTTTGTATTCTGTTTTGTTTAGTCTCTTCCAACATATCCTTAGCTGCCACCCCAGAACAATATTTAACCCATACTGCTAACTGCTTCATTTTATAATGTCCCCATAAATATGGATATTCCTGAGCCAATTTGTGTGTGGATACATAATTTACTGCTATTAGCTTTGTTTAGCTTCATTAATATTTTTGTATCCCAAAAATATCTGAAACAGTCTCAAAAAATGTTCCACAACACTGTAATGTCCTTTTCTGGTTTTGTCAGGTAGGAAATAATACCATTTGCAAATACAGCCATCTTTTCTTACTACCATACCAATTATATCCTTGAATTTGAGTCCCTTATTTTCTTTGCCAAGGGTTCTAAACATAATTGCATCATCTATTGTTAACGGCACCAAGGGGAAAAACAGACATGCATATGGATGGAGTGTTTGTGCAAAGACCACCTGTTGCACAACCCTCCTTTCACACTAATGAAGCACTCAGCCCTTTTTGAGTGTTGTGGATCATACCAGTGATCTTCTCAGGAAAAGATGCCCTGTGGAAGAGGACTGTAAATGGTTGGTGCAAACATCTACTCAGGTGTCCTGGACCTGCCCACCAGACCCTACCACACAGCTGCATCTTCAGATGGAGCTACACACAGACACACACACCCCTCCCAGTCACAAGATGATGGATACACACACACACATACACACCCCTCCCAGTCAAGATGATGGATACACCACCACCTCACTGGCCAGTCTCCCTGCAACCACACACCTGTGCCTCATACATTCACACACTGACCATAATTGACGCTTGCAACTGTGGCCATCCTCATATGTGCATATAAAGATGATGATGCCTTGCCTTCATAGGGTCATAGGTAAGTATTAGGCTATTGGCCCTAGGGCCTATATAAGCCTAGCCAAAAAGGTACCCTGGCTTTCGTCACCCAAGAAAATTATTTTCCTGAGCCCCCGTTGAGCTCAGTTTCCTGAGCAGCCTGTGTATGATGCTCAACATGGCCAATGTATGCATGGTACAGCATGGCCTAGGTTTAGTTTTTCCATGCATCATTTTTAGTGTTACATGTAATGCATATTCTGCCCACTGTTATGAACCAAATGGTGCCGCTTAGCCAGTGCAATGGTATGCTGTTGTCCACTTCTATCTCAGATGGGCATCCCCTGTGGCTGGCTTCTAGGCAGGCTCATCAGGCATCTCTGGTGCTGCTGACTCCGGGACTTCCTTCTCTTGAATTAGTCTGCCTGCTGTAACTGTTTGCCTATCAACATGTTGTGCAACACTGCAAAGATTTTACAGCATGTTCCAGGGTCATGATTCAGTGCACTGTTAGAGACATCCAGATAGTAGAAACTGGCCTTTAGCAGTCCAAACACACTGTAACAGTGCATTATTGTACGTATTCACTGCCATGGTCTCTGGGCTTCTACGTGGTGTCATTATCAATAGCTCCAAGACATATCTGGCATCACCAATAAGATAGCTCTGTGGAAAATCACCCCACACAAACTGCTATGAAATCACTCATGCACCAGACAAGTGAATTGTTAGCAGTGTCTCGGTGGCCTGCTAACACACAATACACTATACCCAGAGCATAACAGACCATCTAACAGTTGACAGACTGGAACACCTTATGGCTGACATACCATGATCCCTGCTCCCCAGATGGAGCCTTTACTGAAATGTGGGTGTAGTCAATGGCTTTCACTACCTCAGGGAACTGGGCTATGACATTAAATGTCTACCTGATGTAGATTCTCTTCTTTATGAGTGCATGGAAACCAGATATGCACACTCATATATGGTACACAGGGGTAGTGTGGCCTTAGCAGAGAAAGTGGAGGAGCTGTGATGGAAGAGGTTCAATAAAATAAAATTATGTGGTTTGTTTCTTTGCATACTATGCAGGTAACACTGTCCAAGAATTAGAACTGGTGGAGTCTTTAAGGCACATACCTGGAATACAACCACTATCTCACAGTGAGCAGTAAAAGGCCACTGTAGGTAATATTCTCAAAGCCAAACACATTTAGTTATCCACTGCAACAGGTACTCCATGCATCCCACATGCCAGCATGGTTTACATGAGTTTGGCAGTGCGACCGAAGGTCGATCCATTGCAATTCTGAACCTAAATATCGAAACTGGTATGCGCGAATGCTCGTAATGTCGCACGCAACATCGGATTTGAAATTCCCGATCGCACAACTGCCACAACAAGCGCTACCATGGGTCGAGAGGGGGGAATAGTAGCCTGGCCAGCCTTCGGTGATGTCGGGTTTGACATCCGCAGATTCGACATTCTGTGATCCTGGGATTCTGCTATCAACATGTTCACGTTTGGACATCGGCCGTCTGCACAAATGCATGTATACCTGCCAGCATACATGGGCAACGCAAGTCGACCAGCTCCTTGTACAGTAGTGGTTTACTATTTCTGCATCACAGTGGGCATAAGTTGAGAGCAGACAGATGAGACTCTATACACCTACATGACTAACAGTAACAGCCTCTTGCATATACATATCCACTAATGTGGTAGATGACCTGCATATTTTCACATTCTATTTTCGTTCTCTCTCCTTCAATTACAGGATTTTACTGTGGTCAACAACTTTGTGGGTGGGTTTGGCATAATCATTAAGGTCTTTACCTCAGACACAAGGTACAGGGATTGATTCTGACCTCAAGTTATTGGCTAGGCTTAAAATGTCTGCCTGGTATTTGCCTATGAACCTAAGGTGGTAGCTTCTCTCTGCAAACAAAAGATACGCATTTCTGAATTTCACTGCCATATTGTTTATGCTCATTTGTGTCCACCACTGCACTCACTTTAATAGTGTTTCTCATTTCCATGTCATTATACTGCCATGTGCATATCATACAGGTGATGGTACTTCACAGCTTATCAACATCATGCTCCGTGCATTGCTGAATCGCCTCCACCCACATTGCCGCTCAATGTGCAATATCAGATAATGCAATGGGAAAACTGTGTCTGAATCCTGAGGTTGAGCTATATACATGTAAAAGTAGCCACTATAAACAAACTGCTTGTGTCAGTGCGTGGTAAATCATCTCTCTGCCTTCCAAATATCCGGCGTGTCTTGTTTAAATATTACCATTAAAATAATTTTCTATACATTTTCATGGATGTGATTCATTCCACGTGGAAAGGCTAACTTAACATTTTTTCTTATTTTAAATTCTTTACTAATTGCACTAGGCACAGGATTCTATTCAGGGGTGACCAGGAATCATGGTCAACAAGTGACTTGTTCTCTAAGAGTCACACAGCAGGTAGATGGAATCAGTCCCTGGACAACAGAATGAAGCTCATTAGCAACACATGGCCTTAATCTTCTAGGTACCAGAAAAGAAAAGGTAAACAGGATGACTACAAAAATATTCTTAGTTGTCAACATGGACTTTTAAGATTTCTAGGCTAGGGAAATAAAATAAAAGTTTAGCAGATTTGACAGGTTGTGTGTATATAGATCTTGTGGATGGTTGCCAACCATCCATTTTTTCTGGATCATCTGCAAATGGAGATCATCATCCTGTTTTCTGAAAATACGATTGCTCTGATTTCTGAATCGCTCTTAAAGCCAGAGTTCTATTTTTCCTATTGGTAAGCAGTGTTTGCTCATTTTTGTTTAGTACATTAACGAACATGCTGCCTGCTTTGCACCCAGCCCCACCTGCTGCTGATTGACAAAGTAGCCAATTTAAAAACAATGCAGAGCAGTCCAGAAATTTTAAAGAATGTATAAAGGAACTTTCTGAGATTCTTTTTTAATAAAATAATTTAACATTTTCTTCAAAATGGATGGGGACTGTCTGCATGTCGTTAGTTGCTGACAGAAGTATATCCTATCATACCACTCAACTTCTTTATTGAAGAATTCCAGACAAAAGTATTACTCTAATTCTTTTTTAGGTTCATAGGTAGATATTAGGCTATCTGCCCTAGGGCATTTATAAGCCTAGCCAGAGTGTATTTGGCTTCCGCCTCCCTATTAGATTAGCCTACTGTGCCTCTTTAAAGTAGGTCACAGAAGGTACCCTTTTAAGATTAGTTTACTGTGCCTCTGTCTAGCAGGGACACAGAAGAGATCCCAGGGGTGAATTTACGATCTCCCATCCACGCGTTCAGATTTCGCGAAGAGGGTCAGCGAGGGGCTATGTCTAATATGAATTGGGATTCTATTCCAGAGTGAGGGGAGCCTCTGGGAAATGAATCTGTCCCTCCAGCATGTCCTACTTATTTTTGTGCTGAGGTTTAGGTCCCTGGATCGTGTAGCTCTAAGGGACTCGGATTTTTTGAGGTGGAGCATGTCCATTAATTCTGGGTTTGACATGGCTTTGTACGTCAGGCATAGATCGCCTCTGAGTAGGTGGTAAGCAACTGAGTAGAGCTGGAGATTCTTTAGTCGAGCTGCATAGGACATCTGTTTGTAGCCCATGATCCTCTTGGTGAGGTACTTTTGGGGTTTTTCCAGTTGCTGCAGGTGTCGGGTAAGGTACATCCCAAAAGGGGCATTGTATTCAATTATGGGCCTGATGAGAGACGAGTAGAGGGGCACAATGACCTCTCGATCTAGATGCGAACCCTTTCGTGATAAGGTGGGCTATATAGAATGTCTTTCTAACCACTTTGGCAACGTGATTATCAAAGGAGAGATTACTATCTACGTTGGTCCCCAAATCTCTAATTACTTCTTCCATACTTAATGGATTACCACCTATGTGGTAATTTGTGGGCACCTTGTTTTTCCCAAAGGGGATGACTATGCACTTTTTAGCATTTAGCTCGAGGCCGTGGCTCTGGCACCAAGCATCCGTCTCCATGAGACCCTTTTGGAGGATGCTTGTGTCAGCTGGAGATTAGATTATGGCCCCCAGTTTGCAGTCATCTGCGAACTTTGTCAGCCATAATCCCCCTGTGTTAGCCTGAACCTCAGAGAAGTATATACCAAACAAGAGAGGTCCCAGAACTGAGCCCTGTGGGACGCCACTTGTAACTGGTTTGGATTCGGACATGGCACCTGCGATTCTGACCATGTGGGTTCTATCTCTGAGCTAGTTTACAACCCATCTTGTGATATAGGGGTTGATATTTAAGCTGGTAAGCTTATTTATGATGCCCGAGTGGGGTATTGTGTCGAAGGCTTTTGCGAGGTTCAGGTAGGCTGTGTGGACTACCCTGCCCTCGTCTATGGCTTTGGTAACTGTTTCAAAGAAATCAACTAGGTTTAAGAGACAAGATCTGCCCTTAAAGCCAAATTGGGTAGGGTCCAGTGTTTGGAGGCTCCCAATGTCTTTGTTTATGAGTTCCAAGATAATATGCTCCATAGCTTTACTGACTAGACTAGTCAGGCTTATGGGGCGATAGTTTCCGGGGTCCGTTGTGGCACCACCTTTGTGGAGTGGGACCACTGTAGCTGTACGCCACTCTTTGGGTACATATCCTGTAGTAAGGCTAAGTCTGAACAGTGACTTAATGTGAGGGTTCAGTTCTTCTTGGAGCTCGTGTAAGACACAGCCTGGGACACCGTCTGGTCCCATAGATGCTGTGTTTTTTGCTTTGGAGAGGGCAGCTTTCACCTGTGCATCTGTGATGTCAGGGAGGTTACATTCAGTTGGGATACGCATTTGCTCCTTTGGGGGGGAAGGGGGGGAGTTTGCGCTGAATCTGTCTGCCAGGATGTTGGCTATGTCTGTAGGTTCGGTATATTTTGTACAGTTATGCAACAATTCAGAGCATATCTAGGAGTTTCCGCCCATGGTCCTGACATAACTAAAGAAGGCCTTGTGATTATCTTTAGTGTCTAGGGCAATTTTTCTTTCGAAACTGGCCTTTGACGATTTTATGAGAGAACGAAGTTTCTTGCTAATACTGATCAGAGATGCCTTCCCTTTTTGGGATTTTAACAACAACAACAACAAAAAAAGTTAATAGAACAGGTTCAGCACTCACATGCATTTTGGGGCAGTAAGAAGTATGGATTTCTACTGTCTGGCATTACCGAGTAACTATAATTTACAGTAGTTTAGCAGCAAAACAAACATTTTACAAGAGCTGGGCAAAAATATGGCAAAAATCAGTGGAAGTTGAAAGGTATGGACTAAAACAGGAACCACAGTCACAGCAGGGAGAATTGCATTTGCTTCAGCATGTCACAAGGAAAGGCAATACCCTCTATTATTATTTTTAATAAGACAGGAAAGTATTTATAGATTTATAAATTTATAAATAAATGCATGTGTGTTTCATGTGTGTGTGTGTGTGTGTGTGTGTGTGTGTGTGTGTGTGTGTGTGTGTGTAAAATTGCTGTCAAGGTCTTAGCTCAAGAATGAGAGATAAAGCCAAAACATAATGGAGGACATACCCCAAAACAGGTACACATTTTAAATATTGCTGTAATATCTTCATAAAATTGCTAGAATAACCGTATTTGCATTAATATCCATTTTCTGAAGGATACAAAGTCTAAAATGTCAAATCTCTTTCATCATTTACTGACTGAAAGTTTAACAGTTTGCAGAAAAGCACACATTTTACAAGGAACAGAAGAAAAATATAAGGTAAATTGCAGGCAGTTTAAATTAGGGTGCTTGTGTGTATGTGTGCGCGTGTGAGAGAAATATTGGTAAGCACATACACAAACCAAAACAACAAGGTTCGTGTGTACATTTTTAGTGATTAACCTGGCATTGTAGGGGCAATGCCAGAATATGTGCATGTATATATGTGTGTGTGTGTGTGTGTGTGTGTGTGTGTGTGTGTGTGTGTGTGTGTGTGTGTGTGTGTGTGTGTGTGTGTGTAAATAATATTGGTGTGCACATATACATATTTCAAAAAAGAAAGGGCCAGCACAAACTATGGAACAGAAAAAGTTTTAATTTAAATACATAGGCTCAAAGGGACAAAAGTAAAAAACACAAATTCATAAGGGGTAAGGGGAAAAAGCCTCCAAAACACCAAATAAAAACAAACAAACCAGTTTTGGCTATACCAGCCTTCCTCAGTAAGTGCACAGAGCTAATAAACTTAATTGCATATAGCAACAGCTATATACCCATCCGAATTAGCATATATCAGTCCCCATTGGTTAATTAGAAATGTTCATTTAATCCCGGGGGAAAGACTCTCCAATTTGATTATCCACTTCTCCTTGCAATTCAGAATGGAATGCCACCCAGACTTATTTCTTCTGTATCCAATTATTCTGTCTATAACTGTAAATCTAAAAGATGTAGAATTATGTTTTAAAGTGTGTTTGAATAGGGCATTGGACTCTCTTTTATTGTTAATATCACTCATGTGTTCACTGATCCTCAGCCTAAGTGGTCTGTACATTTGCCGGACATAAAATGCTGAGCAGGAAATTGTGGCCAAATATATAACCCAATCAGAACTACAGTTAGCCAGGAATTTGATGTAAAAAACTGAAACAGTATTTCTGCTGGTGAACTCTTTAGTTTTACCTACCCTAGGGTAATGTAAACAGTGTCCATACCGGGTACATCCACATGCTATATCTCCTGTTATAGTCCATTGTCGAAATTTTCCAGTAATATCCTGGTGACATTTATAATGACTGAAATATGAGCCCAGTGTTTGGCCACTGCGAAAAGAAAATTACACTTTTCTCCAAGGAACTCCAGCAATCTGTCATCTGCCAATAGGATGTTCCAATGTCTGTTAACAATATTCATAAGTAACTTGGTGTTCCTGACAAAAGTGGTGACAAACCTCAATTTTGAAGCATCCACAGGCTGGGGCTCCTTGTAACAAAGTAGTTGGAACATCCTATTGGCTGATGACAGATTGTCGGAGTTCCTTGGAGAAAGGTGTTCATTTTCTTTAGGCAGGGGCCAAACACTGGTTTCATATTTCAGTCATTATAAACATCACCAGGATACCACTGAACAATTTTGACAACGGACTACAACAGGAGATTCAGCAAGTGGACACTGTTCACATTACCCTAGGGTAGGTAAAACTAAGAGTTCACCAGCAGAAATATTGCTTCAGTTTTTGACATCAAATTTCTGGCTAACTGTAGTTCTGATTGGGTTATATATTTGGCCACAATTTCTTGCTCAGTATTTTATGTCGGGCAAACATACAGACCACTTACGCTGAGGATCAGTGAATGCATTAGTGACATTAACAATAAGACAGTCCAATGCCCTATTCAAATACTTTAAAACATAATTCTGCATCTTTTAGATTTACAGTTATAGACAGAATAATTGGGGGCAGAAGGAATAAGTCTGGGTGGCACTCTATTCTGAACTGCAAGAAGTGGATAATCAAATTGGGAAGCCTTTTCCCCCCAAGAATAAATGAATAGTTGTAATTAACCAATGGGGACTGATAGATGCTAACTTGGATGGGTATAGTAGCTGTTGCTATATGCAATTAAGTGTATTGACTTTGTGCACTCAACTGAGGAAGGCTGGTATAGCTGAATCTGGTTTGTGTTTTTTTGGGGGGTTTGGGGGCTTTTTTTCTCCTACCCCTTATGGATTTGTGTTTTTTACTTTTGTGCCTTTGAGACTATTGTATTTAAATTAAAACTTTTTCTGTGTGCACACTTTGTGCTTGCCCTTTCTTTTCTGAAATGAGTTTGAGACTTATGGGGCCTCTGCACTAGCGAGGGTTTTTTTTTCATTGTGCACATATACATAAACCAAAACAGTAAGGCATAAAATGCATAGTAAAACATCTAGACCCTCAGAACTTATGGGGCTAGTAATCCTGCTGTATAACCGGCTTAATAGGAGGCCCATGCCTCAACTTCTTTGCTCATGAAAAGCCAAAAAATAACAGGGGGGGAGGGACAAAGGGCCAAAATCTGAGGCAAATGTTACATCCAAGTCTTATTTAGAAAGTTAGTAACTTCAAAAAGCTCAAAGCAAATGCAAAAAAACACCAAAAGCACTTACTGGAACTACTCTATACTGATCAACAGTTGTAAAACATAATACTTGAACAGCCTTTAAACTGAAATGTAACAGTAGCTTTCTCAAAAAAAAAAAAAAATGCACACACACTTGAAACCATTTTGCAAAGCTGAGAGTTTTCTTTCAAAATTTTAATGAACTTCTTCAGATCTACACAAACTTTGTTTATACTTTCATTTAATGCAGGGTTTTTATTTTCTATTTTCATTTAGTAAAAGATGTTAATTAACTTCCTTGACTTCAAACCTATTGTTTAATTTCTTGGGATATATGATCCAGTATAAACATGAATTTATTCTAGAAACTTAAATAATGAGTTAAAAGTCAAGGAAGTTAATTGGCAGCTTTTACTAAACTGGAATATATTACAACTGTTTAAAACTGTTGATCAGCATGGAGGAGTTCCAGCAAGGGCTTTTGGCATTTTTTGACACTTAGAAAGTTGCTATAATACCTTTTGCATTGGCATTAGCTTTCTGAATGAAATGAAACCCAAATAGCTGTCATTTACTGACTAAATTTCCATTCTGGCAAATGCCTGAGGATTTAAACAAGGAACAGACTAAAATATGAAGAAAGAATATGGGCATTCTGTGAAATTCTGGACTGTTGATAGGTATGGTAAGGGCCTCTGCTATTGGTCCCGCTTAGTCTCAAACTGACCTTCTCAGGAGGTGGGCACAAAAAGTCACTAAAGTGTGTGTTGCTGGGGGTACAGCTGTCATTACTTCACAGAAGGTGACTATAGCCTGTCAAGGGCCAGTGTACTTGTCTAGGAGCAACAAGTGTTTTTTTTTTCTTCCCAAATAAACTTTGAACATACAAGTTTCTATCTTCTGGGGGGAAAGGAAAATGAGGCACACTGCATATATGTATCTGACAACATCAAATTGAAATGTACTGTTTTGCTGTACTACTTTCATTTTGGGTCTGGTTTGACATCAGACAGGTACTGTCCGTTTTTTGGGGTTAAGACTGTGGAAGTATGTTGGTTAGATGAACAGTAGCAACCTGAAATTTATGACTACGGTTATTTGTCCTTTCACTTTTATTCCAATCAAACACCAGAAGGGAACATAGAAAACGAAGGGTATGGAGAAAGTCCGTCATCCCAAATACGACTTGGGTGCCCTTGCAAGCATGTTTATTCTCAATTTATGGCTATGTAACTACTGTTTTGTCAGCTTTAAATACTGTGTGCTGCACACCACTTATTTCTTCCTTGAAAGAAAAAAAAATGTTTCATTCCTTGGTCATGCTTTTTTCAGGCCATCATTGGACTGAAGGTTGAAGAAATAACTCATTAAAAACACCTTGGAGAATTTAGAAACCCACAGCTTCTAGGGGTTTAATAGCCCCCAGTTCCCAGATGAAATTACTTCCTGCACAGTTATTAGAGTACAGTCTTAGCCAGTTAGGCTGTGTTTAGGAAAAGAACAGATGAGCAAGACAAAATGTGAGAACGGCACAAAGTACTCAGGACAGTATGAAAAGGTATGGAGAGGAAGAAAATGGGGGTAGCTGGGGTGTGTGCCAGGAGGATAGCAGACAACAGGGTAGAAAGTGCCACTGAACTCTAACCAGAGCTCCAAACCATCTAAGACTGTCCATGAAACCATACTATATGGCATTTAAAATTTAGTGCTCCTGGCAAAGACTCGCAAAATGGTGTGGCTAACCCCAAGGCAAGGGTGTGTGTTTTCATTACACAGGGGGTGGTGTGGTTTAATTTGTCAGGAAATGGAAGCATGCAAAGGTGGCAATCCTTATCCTGTGATGGTGCAGGAATGCAGTGACCCTGATTTTGACTCAAATTTTCAATCTGTCCTTCTTAATCCCTTGTAAAACTGGTGACGTTTGGAGAAAAGTGGTGAATTTTACTTAAATAAATAATGACAATAATTAGATGTGAACTGTTTTACTTCACAAAACGTATATAATTCAGACTCTCTTATTCTGTCAATACCTCAAGTTATTAAATATTAACATTTTAAAAAGTGTCCCTGATTACCCTTGACCATTTCTGGATTGATCAATAATTCTGATGGAAATTAGTCCCCAGTTCCATTGAGAGCTATGTAAGAATGTAATGACTTTTTTTTTTGGAAAAGAAAACAACAGGGGGCCAGATGGGTTAAAAAGGACCATTTCCTACAAGAACTTTTGTTTCTCAAGGAAGGAAGGAAGGAAGAAGGGTGTGGTACACTGTATCTAGGTATAGAAGGATGCCGAATGAAGACTGTGCATTTGCCAACAGACTAGTAAGAAAAGTTTCTCTGGTGGGTAGACTTCACAGCCAACCATTACCATATCACTAGTAAAAGGGAGATGTCTTGACTTAAAACAAGTGCATCTTAAGCCCAGTTTTACTGAATGTGAACACAACACACGTCTCAATATGCAGACAATGAAAAAGGGTTCAAAGCCCTTTGAAAAATAGGTACAGCCAGCCAAAAATCTGGATATATAATTAGCATAAAATCTGAATACCGAATAGCACATAACACTTACCACTTCTAGTAGGAATGTGGGTACTATTTAGAAACACATGCTCAAAAAAAACCAGACTGACAAAAATGAATGAAAAATAAAAGCAAATTATTAAAGAGAGCGTTTAAAACTTATAGATTTTAATGAACTGCATTGAGGAATTCTACCACACAAGGTCTTTTTTTTTTTGCTTATGAAAAAGTGATATGTAAAATGCGTGTCCTTTTTCTTTATATGTTAGTCATGTAGCATGTCTTTCCATGAACTAGACGGCTTCAAAAAATCACATGTGATACTAATAAGAGGGATTCAGAAAATTGTTTGAGAGGGTTTATCAAACCTGAAAACTGGGATTTTCTTGCAAAGCAGGAATGCTGAGAGGTCTAACTTGCACTTATCAAGTTACACAACGGACAAGTACAGAGCTAAAAGGCCATTTTTATTTATTTATTTTTTTGGCAGGTGGGGGGGGGGCAATTAGACAAAAGTTTCCATACATAAATAGAAGGGGGAAATATAGCAAATACTAGGAGGGAGAGGTCGTGATAAAATCAGATTAGAAAGACCTGGTAAGAGGATCTGCCAAACAAGAGAGGTATGAAAGTAAAGCAAGCTTAAAAACACAGATGTCACAGTAGCAGTAAAAAATCATTTACCTTACAGATGTCAAAGCAGCCAAACATTAATAAAATAGTAAGAGAATTACTTAAAGGCAGAAAGAAAGCATCCTAATGAAGTGCGGGAACCATGATTTATCTGGCTAATTTTGACAGACTTGCATAAAAAAAAAATCAGTTTATATAAACAATTACAATCTAAAATAAATGAAAATCAAAGCTACACAGATTGCTATGAAGCAGGATTACTACTCAGCCACAATATAAACCCAAAATGGACTGCACCTTTCCTCTGAACATATCAGAGGACAGAACCCAGAACTGTATTGCTTATTTTTTTTCTCAGCTTTTAAACTACTTACAGAATTAAATACAGCCATAACCAGGTACTTTTGATAAAATGTAGTAGTTTCTTTATAACTCTGCTACATTAAGAGCCAGCCCTCTACTACCTTTCAGGGTACTTCCCGTTTAGAAATGAGCAATTAAAAGGAGTGGTACAAGCAACTGGAAATGTACTTGTAATGTTTCTAAATGCAGTAATATTTATATACACAAGAAAAGCAGTCACGTAAGCTGCTGATCAACTCCTTGTACAAACGTATGTAATCTGGAGCTGTTCCCAGCATTCAGTTTGCAAACACACTGCCAAGTATTAACCGTCATTCTGGAAGAAAAGTTCTGGAACAATTACGTGTGGGTGATGCAAGCCTCAGCTCCAGGAAGAGCTCAGTGTAAAATTACAGTACTATTTTAGCCCCACTTACATAAAAGATTGTAAGACCACAAGACAGAATAGATACCACTTCTGTACACATGAACAGTGACCACTAGTTAACAGTCCCTTCATGTTTTCTAAGGTAAACTACACAAACTGGAATAACCAACCAATAATTAAACAGTCTAAGTTATTTTGCTAGCTGAAATAAACACCGAAGCATTTCAAATGACCTACATTGTTAGGTGTGTTCACGAATGTTTCTGCATTCAGAATAAAGCCAGTTCAATATGGCATTTAAATGCCTCGTCACTTAAAGCAGCTCCCTCTGCTACTTGCACTTCCCAAGGATCATGTCAGGAATGGCATTTCATGTTACTCCAAATTTAAAGCTGCAACACAAGTGAACTATTTTTATGTATTTGTAATACAGTGGTATTCATTTTTTGGTCTCTACACCCTGGGTCAGTCTACTGGCCACCAATATTTATTCATCCTCCTTGAAGGAGAGACCATTACTTACAACATGCAAGGGAGCTATACTGTGAGAAAAGGTCCATTTTTCTATTCTTTATTTAACTTCTTGGACTATGAAAAGTGAACTAGTCCAAGTAGATTCAGTCTCATTCAGTATGTAAATACTTCCATTATGTAACCTGTCTCAGTCCCCAAGTACTGCATTTCTGCAGGCAACAGTGTGCAACTAGGTAGCAAAAGCAGCTGTTTGTATCCCTTCCCTGACAAACACAAGCTGATCACTTACCAGCAATTCCAACCAAACTCATCTGAACCTCCTCGTACATGGCCCACTATTCAAAAATTGGGTGACCAACAGTGTAGACAGCTGCTGTCCCAGTTCCAACATGACAACCTGTCAATCAAATTTACTAAAAGTGCCTTTTCAAAACAAACAAAAGAATAGGATATGTTCTTACTGGTAAATTCACAATACACAATCAAAAACAAAAACAAACACACAGTGAAGAGTGGGACTACATCAAAATAAATGCTACTGAGGAATAAATAATTTTGAAGGCTGATACAAGTATTTTAGGAATAATGTACTTAATCATAAATGAAAAGAAATCTATGCCTAATGTTAATTAAATCATGGGAATTCGCAGATTACCTTATACTGGGCAAATACAGTTTCCCAGAGGGATGTTAAGGCCTAAACAGTACTTTGCAATAAGTATGTCCCAGATCAAAAAGAATGAAGTGTGTGGGGAAAGGTTCCTCAGCCCAAAAGTTCCTAGAATTTATAAACTCAAATGCTATGGAACAACTAGCCACTACTCCCACAAGAGTGGAAAACATACTGGACCTGATCATCACAAACATGGGGACTCTATGCTCCACACCAGAGGTATACCCCTCATTGTTAAGATCGGACCACAAATTACTCTCTCTGGACATCCACATCCCGACCCCACCACCAGCCCAGACAACCACAGTGAAAAACTTCTCAAAACTGAGGTGAAATCATTCAAAGCCCCTGGGCCAGTGGAAACTATGGCCCAAACTGCGGAATCCTTTATAAACACATTCTATGGACACCTTCAGGAATGCATGGATCATGCAATCCCAAACAAAACCAAGACCCAATCCTCCAAAGGCAGGAGTCCTGTCTGGTGGACCCCAGCCATAAATAAGCTATACAACAAAAGGAGGAAGCTACTACATGATAAAGCAAAATCCCTAAAAGGGAAGTCATCTCTGATCAGTACTAGCAAAAAACTAAGGTCCTTCATAAAATCATCCAAGGTCAGCTTCGAGAGAAAAATTGCACAGGACACTAAAGATAATCATAAGGCTGCCTTTAGTTATGTTAGGAACCTGGGTGGCAACTCCCAGATATGTTCGGAGTTGGTCTAAAATGACAAAAAATACACTGAACCCACAGACATTGCCAACATCCTGGCAGACAGGTTCCGTGCAAACTTCTCTCTACCCCCCCCCCCCCAAAACAGCAAATATCTAAACCAGCAGAGAGTTGTCTCCATGACATCTCAGATGCTCAGGTGAGAGCTGCCCTCGCCAAAGCAAAAAACACAGCATCAATGGGACCGGACGGTGTCCCGGGCTGCATCCTACACAAGCTCCAAGAAGAGCTAGAACCTCATATAAAGTTATTGTTCAATCTCAGCCTTACTACAGGATATGTACCCAAGTAATGGCGTACAGCAACAGTTGTCCCACTCCACAAAGGTGGTGCCTCAACGGACCCTGGAAACTATTGCCCCATAAGCCTGACTAACCTGGTCTGCAAAGCTATGGAGCGGATCATCATGGAACTCATAAACAAAGACATTGGGGACCTACAGACGCTGGATCCTACCCAATTCGGCTTTAAGGGCAGATCCTGCCTCTTGAACATAGTCGATATCTTTGAAACAGTCACCAAGGTCATAGACGAAGGGAGGGTAGTCCACGGAGCCTACCTGGACCTCGCAAAAGCCTTCGACACAATACCCCACTCGGGCATCATAAATAAGCTCTCCAGCCTAAATATCAACCCCTATGTCATAAGATGGATTGCTAACTGGCTCAAGGATAGAACCCACATGGTCAGAATTGCGGGAGCCATGTCAGACTCTAAACCAGTTACAAGTGGAGTCCCACAAGGCTCAGTCCTGGGACCACTCTTGTTCAGTATATATTTTTGAGGTACAACACGGGAGGACTATGGCTGACCAAGTTCGCAGATGACTGCAAACTGGGTGCCATAATCGACTCTTCAGCTAACAAAAGTATCCTCCAATAGGGTCTCAGAGAGACAGATAACTGGTGCCAAAGCCATGGCCTAAAACTAAATGCCAAAAAGTGTATAGTCATCCCCTTTGGGAAAAACAAAGTACCCATAAATTACCACATAGGCAGTAATCCATTAAGTGCGGAGGAAGTAATTAGGGACCTGGGAACCCAAGTTGATAGTAATCTCTCCTTTGACAACCACGCTGCCAAAGTGGTTAGAAAGACCTTCTATATAGCCCTCCTTATCATGAAAGGATTCACATCTAGATCAAGAGAGGTCATTGTGCCCCTTTACTCATCAATCATCCAGCCCATAATTTAATACAATGCCCCATTTGGGATGTACCTTACCCGACACCTGCAGCAACTGGAAAGACCCCAAAAGTACCTCACCAAGAGGATCAAGGGACTCAAACAGATGACCTATGCTGCTCTGTTAAAGAAACTCCAGCTCTACTCAGTTGCATACTGCCTTAGAGGCGATCTATGCCTGACGTATAAAGCCATGTCCAACCCAGAACTAATGGACATGCTCCACCTCAAAAAATCCAAATCCACTAGAGCTATGCGCTCAAGGGATTTAAACCTCAACACAGAAATTAATAGGACATGCTGAAGAGACAGATTTATAACCCAGAGGCTCCCAGCACTCTGGAATAGAATCCCAGTCCATATCAGGCAGAGCCCCTCACTGACTCTCTTCATGAGAAATCTTGACGAGTGGATGGGGGAATCGTAGGTTTACCCCGGGAATCACTTCTGTATCACTACTAGACAGAGCACAGTAAACTAACCTAAAAAGGGCACAGTAAACTCATTTAAAAGGGTGGTGAAAGCCAAACACACTCTAGCTAGGCTTGTAAATGCCCTAGGGCAGATAGCCTAGTATCAACCTATGAACCTATGAAAAATAGGACACTCCTTTATGGGAATGACCAATGAACAAATCTCAGGCATCCAAATCCCACTTAAGGAAGGCAACATTTGTGAACTACTGCTGGTGATACTACACCAAATCACAGAGTTGTACTTTTATGTGTTGTACCTGCCTGAATTGGAGATCTCATGACCGTGGAGTAGAGACTTAACTCCAAAGTTGCTCTAACATGAACAACGGGAGAAAAATACTTCCAAATCCCGCTGAAGGTGATGAAGACAAAAAAGTAAAGCAGCAACAAGTGAAGACTTCGGAGCATCACCACGGCAAGTGGATTATTCAAATTCCAAATAAATGACAAAATAAAAATAAGTGTTTTTTGAAGGACAAACACTTAAAAGCAAACTATGTAGAATAAAAATCGATAAGCGCTTTTGGTTATTCAGCCTTCATCAGATCGTAATGCTTATTTCTAAAACATCATTTAAAAAGAAACAACTATCCAATCATCTTTCTGGTTCTAAAATGGCAATGAGGTTAGTCGCCAATGGTTGTATTAAAAATTTTTAATTTCTTGTACGACGAAAGCTGAAACTAACATCCAATCAAAAGAACAGAGTAGGCTCCATTCGGTGTAGTTAAAGCTAATCAGATGGTGATGATAACCACCACTTATTATTAATCACCTTTCTGTATCTTATTCCTTATTCGTCCATAACAACTTCTAACCCCACACAATGCCTTAAAAAACCCTTCCCATAACCTTGGCACTACTCAAATTGGAGGCTAGTGTTATGAGGCAGTTTAGTGTAAACATCAGGACAGGAATTTGTTTTCCTTTTTCACTATTTCACGCATTCAATATTATCTATGTTTGATTTTATTTTTGTCTGATAATTTTGTTCAACATGAAGTTCAATCATGCATAAAACCATTTAAAGGGAAGGTAGTTCTGACCATTTATTTAAATTTTTGTTGGACTTTTTTCACTGAAGTAAAATGTTTAAAAAAAAAAGTGACAGATTTAAATGGAGATAGGAGGAGGAAGAGGAAGAACAGCCTGCCTGTATTAGTGAATGCATATAAACTAAAAGCTGAAAATTGACATTTAAAAACTCTCATGTATAATAGGTGGGAGTAATACCTTTCTACCCTAACGGCTACTCTCTTCATATTATTATGGAATGCAAATGGCCTACAAGTATAAATAAAAAGTATAGAGTAATTATATTTAGATGAATTGGATACAAAGAATGCTGGATGAGATGCATGCATTTGGATAAAAATAAGCACGCAAATTCGACAAAGAAAAGATTTCAGAGTGGATATTCTGCAGAATATTACAGACAAAGGATTAGGGGAGTAATAATATGGATTGCTATCCAATAGTGATAGAAGGAAAAATAGAACAATAGTCTGGCATGTATTTATTTTCCACCTAAAACTATCACTATGGAGCTTAAGAAATTTTTGGGAGAAATAAAAGTATTTTAAGAACTAAACCATCATGGGAATGGACAACAGATTTGACTGTAAGTACTGGTATAAAACAGACTGCAGTTTGCTCTAGAAAATTAGGAAAGGAACAAAGGCAGAAAGGTAATAGCATGGGATGAGACCAAGCAGAAATTTGGACTGTAATTTAGAGACCACCTTCCCTACCAAAGATTGGAAAGGGGAATGCTAAGTGAAAGGCTGGCTCTGGTAGACTTTTCATTTGAGTCTAGAACTCAACTAGAGCTGCAATTAGAAAAGGGTCACTATCAGGGCCATATGAAACATTGCACAATAACTATAAGAACCAATCAGAGAAGTTTAAAAAAGAACAGGAAGAGAGAATGGAAAGTCTATTTACAAAGGAATAATGGGAAGGCATCTGTATGTCTCCTGAGTATGCAACAAGATCCAGAAAATTTAGGATTTTGTGCTTGGAAGTATTTGCACAGGTATTTTATATCTCAAGGAGAATTCAATGAATTCTTCCTCGGGTATACATGTACAACAACAGTGCTAATCATGAACGTGTTTTTTTGGAAATGCAATGAGTTAGCAGACTTAAAAAAAATTCCCTAGAAAGTACTTTGTTAAAAATTTTGAGGGAGCAAATGATTTTTACTAAGAAAATTACTCATTTGAGGTGGGATATAGGATCTGAATTGCCAGGACGTAGAGAAGTGTCAATTCTAATGCTATTGGCTGCCAGAAGCAACTACTAGAAAATAGAAAAGTCTAAACCATCTGTAACTAAAGTACTGAATACTGAAAAAGGAAATAAAAGAACAGAATGTAGGATACTTAGAAAAGGGAAGGAGAAAATTACACAGAAATACAAGGAATTTGTGGCCATAATGCATGCAGAATAATATTCAGCAGGAGAAATGAAGCTTAAGGGAAGGCAGGAACTGAGCAAGTTATGCAATACTGGAAAGAATGATAAAAAAATTGTCAAAAAGAAAACATTTATAATGCATAAAAATGATGAAAAAGATATTCTAGTTTTCTTTTCTATTAGTGTGTGTGCACTGTGTCACGGTTTAAAATGTGGCAATTTAATAAAGTTGTTAAAGAGATTTTGAGTCTCCGATTTACAGTCAGTGCAGTGACAACCCCCCCCCCCGCAAATATAAATAGTATAAAGGAGTCAGAGCAGCACTCCCCCCTCCTCCTCCCCCACACACGAAACCTCTCTACCTTCTATGTGCCACTTGGCTTACGTGGTGATTTTCTTCTTTTTTCTGTATTAACACATTACACAGAAAGTAAATTGTTTCAAAAGGAATGTTAGAGATTGTGTTATACATCCATCCACAAAATAATGCATAAATGAAGAATCAAATATACTATGATTAGCTGACAAAGAGTCAAAATTACTTCTATAAAATTAAATCTATAATGCATCAGCTATTCAAATTAATACAAAAAAAATGAAGCCACCTTGCACATTTTGCAAAAGCAGCCATTGCTCACAGTAGCAACTACACTGTAAGTTAAGCCTTCAATGGCTCAAAGGCACCAAACTGTAGGGTGAGGTGGTTATGAGTGCCTCCTACAGTTTTTGCATTTGATCACGGTCTGCCTCCTTCCTTGTTGTAGGAAAGATCAAATACATTTTCCACTTTCACGGTGAAGCTGCTCACCACTATTTTTTTTTTTTTTTTGAAACAATGACACTTCCATGTTTGTGGCTGCACAGTTGCTTGTTTTCCCTTTCCCATGTTGCCTGGCTCGCGCATTAATTTGGTCCCTGGGTGAATTCTGGTGGTTAGACATGTTAACATGCTTTGGTTGAATTCGGGGTGGATACTGTGAGTATCTGGTAGGTTCAGAATGTTTACAATTTTGATTTCATTGTCCAGTGAAGAAACGTAGGTTGAAAGGTATGTGAAAGTTACAGAATTCAATGCAACAGGTTTGCCAGCAGCTCCCTAACAGGTAGGAGCCTTCTGTAATGGGTGCCCGGGCCGGGGTACCTGCACACGTTCATAAAAATATTAAGCTCGCCAAGTAGCTGTAGCAATAAGTACAGCTTTACTGGATGCAGGTTATTTGCCTTTAATTCTGAATGTACAGCCTGTATGTGGAAAATAAACATATTGCTTAACATTCAGAATTAAAAGCAAGTAACCTGCATCCAGTCAAACTGTATTTATTGTTACAACATAATATTTGCACCATTAAAGAACAAGTACAAAAACTGTGGTGGTTTTGGTTCAACACAGCTGGAAGGGTGGTTATCAAGTCACCATCTTATCTGTGGCATCCCCTGTAAACTTTGCATTAAATCAATCAGTTGTTAGGCAGTGGGTGGCTTGACGTAAGAAGACATTAATTTTAAATATATAATTTGCAGAGTAATTTGTTTCTAAATTTCTACCCTGTCCTCCAAGTGTGTCTTAAAACCAGCCTTCAAATGGGCTGCCCTTGGTACATTATTTTCCAAAGTGTATAGTGTTTGTTCACAACATTTAAGTACTGAATTTTATACTTGCTGTTCTGCATTACAGTGGGTTTAAAATGGCTACCCAACTAATTTTCGCATAAGGAGACATTTTTACACTTGTTTCATGGGCAGCTTTACCATGGACTCAGGATATCAGTCCCCCGTCCCGTCCCCCCACCTTGCTTGCCTATGTCTTTCTTTGCTCACAGTGACAGTGTTGCAGACCTGGATCAGACTTGATCTAGGAATCAACTCCCCTTCCCCAAAAGTCTCCATAAGATTCTAATTTTAAATACTATAGAACTAAACCTCTACAAATCCACATCTACTAGTGTTACTTAAGTGCAGGGTTTGAAGGTGTCAGTATATTCAGAGGTCTGTAAAGGCTCAGTTTATAGAATTTGTGCTGGCAAAATCAATTTGCTTATATTTACTTGAGGGCAATGCAGTAAAAAAAGTTTAGTCCAGTACTTTACTACTTAAGGTCGGTACTGGAAAAACGTACCAGACCATCGGTTAAAGAAATGCTTGTGCATGTTTGTGATACCGTTACTAAGAACACTGAGAGCATTTATGTTAATAAGCATTCTTCAGTCTGACAGTCTTGACCTCATTTCAGTGTGTGTGTGTGTGTGTGTGTGTGTGTGTGTGTGTGTGTGTGTGTGTGTGTGGAAAAATGACCATGTAATTGGATGTTTGCTTTCCCTTTCCCACATTGCCTTTAGTAGTGGTGGTTTGCTGGCTCTGCCTCTGTCTGTTTGGATGGGAAATTAATTAAATATTATTTTGGCCAGGGTAGTATTTTGAAAGTATTATTCCTGTGAGAAATGATAGGCAGGAGTACTTGATCAAGTCTATTACTTAGCATGAATCATTTTTGATAGGGCCCATGGGAGTGGTGAAGATGAGTTGTGACTTTTTTTCGTTAAGAAAATGTGATTCATGTTTTCTTATCTTGTCAAATGTCTCAAGTTAGTCTACTGTTTTAAGAAATCTGCTTGCCTGGTATTTTTGGTCTATGTGAGAGAAAGAAATTATTTATCTTGGCTTCACATTTCACATGTTTTTTCATTGGTTAAACTGTCTCTTGACTTGAGTGATACTTAAATACACTGTGAAATTCTGGGCCTTTGTCTGAAAGACTTCAAGCTTGCACAGTACGTGTGTGTGTGTGTGTGTGTGTGTGTGTGTGTGTGTATATATATGTACATATATATATATATATATATATATATATATATACACACACACACATATACACATACATATAACACACACACACATACGTACATACATGTAGATATATATTTTTTATATTTTAAATGACTAATAACAGCTGCTTTCTGTTTTACCTGCTCCGTTTTGTTTTCTTTTTTAAGCAATCTGCTTGGGCTGGTGTTTCAGTTCTATATGAAAGGTGGACACAAATTATCTACGTTGCAAGTCATGTGTTTTTTTCACTGGTTAAATTGCCTTGAGTGATACTTAAACAGTGAAATTGTGGGCCTTTGTCTCTGAACGACTTCAAGCCTGCATAAAAAACGGCACTGATGGTGATTCCCTGCTAGGTTCTCTCACCCACCCTTCCATTTGTTCATCTGCTTTTTTAAACCTGGTGATTTTATGCTTCCCACCCCTACTGTAAATTGAGGTTCATAAGCTCCTTCCTTTCTACACTGCTGCTGCCATCTTGAATTATTTATTTGCCTTTCTTTTAGTTATACTGAAAAAAAGTGCATTTTGTATCTTGTCTGTTCTACTGATTTACATCATATAAATTCATTATCTAGCTAGCTGTTGGATAAAGAAATGCATTTTTTATCCACTAGCAATCCCTTCTTTTTACACTGTGGTCAGTGGATTTTCCATGTGGTGCACTGGGAGGTAGCCTCTTTTCAGTTTAGATTGGGGAAACACTTGAGATTTCCACATGTAGTTTTACAGGCTGAAGCGCTTATTAAATCAGCGTATCTTGTTTTTAGTGCTTTATAAATTCTGTACAGAGTAGCTCTATAATGAGAGTAACGTACTGCAGCAACCAAATAAATCATAGAAGTCAGATTATTTGACTCCTGGTGCCAGCTAATTCCTCTATTAGCCATTCCTTTAAATCCCATCAATGGAAAGCTCAGAATGGTAAACTAGATTAACATTGGCTGGCTTCTGTCACAGTAGTAAAGTCTTAAAAAAAAAAAAAAATGACCCTTTTTAGTTTACCATGTGCCCATCTTGCCATCTGACCCCCCCCCCCCCCAGCCTTCAACAGCTTCCAGCACCGACTCACGTTTAATACGTCAGCAAAGGAAATGTATAGTTTTTCCCCTAAAGATTTGGCCCTTACACAACAATGTCACATGATCCTCCCCTTTTTCTTATAAAAAGGACCTTTTGGTAGCTTTGCACCTTATAAAGGCCTTCCACAGCAATTGTGAAAACAACTGTACCGACATGTTGAAAGTCACTGTAATATCGTCTTAAAAGGATAAACATGGAAGGGATGAAAGGCTGTGCTGTAAACATAGGGTATCAGCTTGCCTCAGGTGTGTTGAGCTACTTGAGTGGAAGCAGACTGCTTATGTAACTGAAGCGTAATAATATTTTTAGATACAGTACACCCAGTTGTGTTTTATTCTCATTATGAAATGACATCTATAGTTAAAAATGTTTTCCTACCACATATGTGTGAGACCCACAACTGCTGGCCCCAAACATGGGAAAAATAAACTTAGGCTTAAAAAAAAGTGAATTTTAAAACCTGCAAAACTGCTTTGTTCTCCTGCCCCCTACCCCTTCTACATGTATACAGACTCTCTGAGACTGCTGTAACTCAGAGAAGTGGATACAGTCCAAGGTACTATAACCTTAGAATAAGCACGTATGTCCCACATGCATACTTGCAGATCCCGCTATACCAAGAACCCCACTTCAACAGACATGATTAAAAACTAATGATTACCAAGTGTTACACACATGAACATTTATATTACTTCTTTAGTTATTTTCTTAGAAATAAAACCCAGGACTTTAGGATAAAAGCTGATTAGCAGCTCACAGCCGTAATCCTCAAACTGCAACTGCACAGTACATGGCTTTCCTGAGCTATCAGTGCTAATCTTGCAGAATACAAATAAATGTTTAGTTCCTAAAAATCAAGCCCTCAATGTTTTAAAAAGCAAACTGCAAACAGAGCTCCAAATACATCTCCACATTTGGATTTTCAGTATCCAACAAATGTACATCAACTAAATAAATCTTGTACAAAAAGAAATTTATAACAGTTTCTGATATATTTTAACTTTGGACAGACAGCTTCATTATCAGATCCTACAAAGTAACAAACTAAAGAGATGCAGTATATCTCTATGCTCACATTGAGAACATCTTTCATTTAAGCGACATGTTTAAAAGTTTTTTTTTTCTTCTGGCAGCCTCAATCAAGTCCTGGAGTCCCAAAAGAACATCCAGCAGTGGCAATACAGATGGATCATGACCCAAGTGAATGGGACTTTTATAACTTGTACCAGAACTGCCTACTTCGTTGTCACAGACCTGCAAGTTTTGGTTTTCTCTAAATTTGCCAATGCTGACAGAAACAAAGAAAGCTGGAAATGCATACAGGGATCTTGTATAACGTGGAAGCTAGTGTGTCCCCACAACCAACTTCCCCTTGTCTTGTTGAACTAAGAAAAACATGGTAACAACTCCTTTCTCTCTTAAGACAGATGGATCAATCTCTAGGATGCCTTACACATAGAAATAATCTTATACATAGAAATAATCCTGAAATAATCTGCTACCTAGCTCATGCCTATGAGATGTATACAATCTCTTGATAGATTGCATCGCTTCTCTGCAAATGTGGCACACATACAGGCTTTGATAAACAAGCTGTGGTCTTCTACGCGAACAGGCAGCAGAGTACACTGGGAAAGTCTTTGGTCTCTTATCCTTTTCCAGAACTTGAAGGGAAAACAACAATGCCCTTAACTTAAATAAATTTATGTAAAGCTGCCTGTAGTGCATGTGCATTTTCCATGCACAATGGAACAGTCCAAAACAGCTCCCCAATCTAACAATGAAGTACATTCCAGGAAATGCAACAAGCCTGACTGCAAGACAGCTAACCCACAAAAGGACTTTGACAGATACAGTCCATCAATCTGGCGCTCAATGACAAAGGCTTGACACTAAAAGTCCATGAAAAAGTGCCAATAGTACCAAACAGTCCGCTTAAACACCCTCATCTGAAGTCCAAAAGGTACCAAAGTATCTGTGCTTCCACCTATTATTGCAATTGCAAAGTCAATTACTTGGTGATGTCTGTACAGGCAGGGATGACAGACACTTAGGACTATCCAACTCCACATCAATAAACGGAATCCTTTCTGCCAGGAAGAGTTCCTAATTTATGCTCACCCTTCTGTGTGTGTGCATATATATATATATATATATATATATATATATACATATATATATATGTATACATATATATATACATATATATGTGTGTGTGTGTATATAGATATATATATATATATATATATATATATATATATCTTTAAGAAATTTGGCACTTCTAACCTGTATCACTTCAGAATGCACATTGCGAGCTCAAGCATTCTGCATCGACGCAGCAGTTTGAAATATATGCTGATGAAGCTGGCTGCATGCATTTTCTCATCGGTATACAGGTTATCCTGAGTATCAAAAGTTAAAAACTGTCAGGAGTAATCAAAATCAAGTTATTTCATCTTTCCTTTGAGAACTAGTACAAATGCACCTGACTGAAAAGCACCCTCTTCCAAAGAAATTTGCCTATGAACTGGAAAATAGGAATAATACAATTTCTGGATTGACAAATGTTATTTGACAAGCCTGAAAAGGTAAAAAGGTAGAGAGTGCTGTGTTTCTGCACGACTCAGAGAAAGAAGCACTGAACATTTATAACATCAGAGTTTTAAGAAAGAAAACATAGTGCTTTGATGAGATAAGAATTAGCAAAAAGTCTGCCACATACTCACCATCTGTTCTTTGTTAAGCCACAAAGTCTTACTCAAGTGTATTGACCCGTAACTTACTGAATTTAAGAATCAAGCCAAAGACTGAATGAGGTGTGCATTATTCATCAATAAGAGAATCAGAAATGCTCAAGTGCAAGATAGATCACTGAGAAAGCAGATTTAATGCCAAAATGACTAATGTGTGAAACAATGTGAAACTGCTTTAGAATTCACAAAAGCGTTTGAAATAGGTCAAGTCTGCATACAAGATGGAACAGTCTAAAATGAATAGAAATGAGCTGTGAAGGCCTTAGCAAACTTGAGAAATGCATTGTTGATTAAAGTTTGTAGGAGATGGAGCTAGAGTTGTGATAAAAAGATATCATGGGATTAAGACAGTCTGTAGAAGCTGAGGAAAAGAAATATGACAGTGTACAAAATAAGAAAAACTATTTTCAGTCAAAGAAACTGTATGAATTAGAAGAACTTATGAAATAAAGGTTATTTATGTGCATTTTTGTAAAAAGGTTGTTGTCTGCCTTTTTGGCTTTTCCCAGTTAGGGGTCGCCACAACGGAACTCCAGTCTGCTAATGATTGGCAGTAGATTTTTATGGTGCCGAGTTGCCAGCCCGATGCCAAACCTTCTGCGAATGCACACCCATTCACACATGTCTTTCGAATGCCATTTTACTATGAGGAGGACAGGTAGATGGCACTCCAGTCGAGAATCGAACAGGAGAACCTCTTGCTGTGAGGCAACAACGCTACCGCTGCACCACCGTGGCTAAACATTTTTGTATAAAGGATGTGCAGTGAGTAAATGCTGTGTAAGATAAAAGTTATATTTTGCTTGATGCCAAGTTAGCAATTTTGGCAATGAGCAAAGTTTACATTTATGTACTTTTATACTTGCCTAGAGGAAGGCACAGATTTATATGACTTACATTTGGTGTCTTTTCAGCACTTGAAGTGATTCAAAGAGCTACAGATAATGAAGAAGTTTAATGGAATGGCAAAGTAATGGATGATATACAAGCTTGAGGGGTGGGGTTTAGACCAAATGAAAGCATTCTGTATCGCAGTTGCATATAACAACTTCAAGCTGAACAAAAATAATTATAAAATTTGAATTATACAACTGAGATACATGTCTTATTAGTTAAAGGCCTGAAATTAGGCAGTAAAAAACTAATAGTAATGATCCAATGCTGCCTCCTTTTGACAAGTACACACCAATAAGATTTATTATAATGATGCAACTTTTCAAAGTTTATTCTAAAAGTGTCAGTTACAGGTATGTCATTAAAGAAATGACTGGAACATGATGTAGAATGGCACCAGAGTATGCATCAAGAAAACAAGTGACTGCACAGTCAACAATGAAAGTTTCTGATGCAGCTGTAGAAACTATATTTGAAATTGTTGCCAGTCAGAATGGTAATATTGCAGTGATTATTTAAAAAGACTTACCCTTAGCTTTCTAAAATGCCTGTCTGGATGCCTGAGTGGGTGACTACAAATTTTTAACCTAGAATACAGGAGGATAATCTATTTAATGGGGGACACTGTTAGTCTCCCACCACTACTGGGTGATATCACTGAGATTCTTGATGGTCTCTTTTGCTGTAAGCTTAGTAAGATGCTGCATCGATTTTTTTATCCTATGCATTCGAAAGACATGCATGCATAAATGGGCGTGCCTTCGTTGAAGGTTGGGCGTCGGGCTGGCTCCACGGCATTTCGTAAAAATCTACTGCCAATCATTAGCAGACCGGAGTTCCACTGTGGCGACCCCTTACCAGGAAAAAGCCGAAAGACAAATAACACTTCTTTGAAGAGCAAGGCACATTTGCTTGGGGGAAAAGTTGTTAATTATAATTGAGCACACAAATTATCTAAAGGCTTTTAGTAGAATCTAGAACAGAAGCTGCCATAAAAACAAGTAATTAGTAGAGCATATAAAATACTGCAAGATAACCAAGAGTCAATCAGAAGAGGTTAGAAAGGATTGGGAGGAGAATTTGGATAAGCAATTCACAAAGAAACAATGGAAGGATATATGTATATCTCCCAAATGTACAACAAAATCTAGAAGAGTTAGGATTTTTGCTTGGAAATGTTAAGAGATATTTTTATTCCCCAAGGAGACTCAGAATTTTTCCTCAGGTGACAGCAAATGTTGGAGGTGTGACTGGGAAGAAAGAGTTACTTGGGAACATATTTTCTGGGAGTGGGGTGGGTTGGCGGACTTTAAGGATTCCCTGCAGGATGCACTGTTGGAGTTGCTGGGTTGGCTGACTGGTGTAATGAGGGAGATGATTTTGCTGAGAGATTATTTTTCTGAGCTATGACAATCAGAATTGCCTAGACATGGTAAGGCCTTGCTTGCTGTGACTAATTATGGTGGCTGCCAAAAAGCAATTACTAGAAAATGGAAATCAAAATCTAAATCAACTATATTAGAAGTGAATATACCAAGAAAGATAAAACAACTGGTATTGAGCTATTTAGAAAAGAGTAAGAACAAACTACATAAAAAATGGGAACTGTGGGAACAATAGATACAGGGGAGGAATGAGATTTAAAAGAAGGCAGGACTTAAATGAGCTATGTAACGTTTGACTGAAAATGATGGGGTAGATTATAAGTGATGTATAATGTTTGCAACTGGGAGTGTGTCAGAATGGTTTGTGATATAAAATGCTTGCAACAAGGATTGTGTCAGTGTGGTTCGTTTTCATTTATATAAATTTTGTTTTCATTTATATAAATGTATGATTGCTTATGTTGTAAGTAATGGTTTAATAAAGATGTTTCTTGTTAAAAAAAGGATATGAATTTAATAATTTATGCAATGTTGCTTAGGCTATATGATATATTGCAATATATGTGAAATATAATGTTTGTTAAGGTTAATTTAATACAATTTGATTACTTTTGTATATGTACATTTGTCTATATCACAAGTGATAATTCAATAAAAGGTGTTAAAAAAAAAAAATCTTCCCACCGACTTATCAACCATTTTTTCAGGTGGGGAGTTCACCTTGGGGGCAAGCTCTCCACAGACATACTCATTATGTATGTATATATATATATAGATATAGATACAGATATATATGGATATAGATATAGATATAGATATAGATATATATATATATATATATATATATATATATATATATATACATACATATAGCTCTATATAGATTTTATATATATATATATATATATATATATATATATATATACATACATATAGCTCTATATAGATTTTATATATATATATATATATATATATATATATATATATATATATATATATATATATACATACATACAAACACACGTAGCTCGATATAGATATGTTAAGATATAGATATTGATATAGATATATATTAGATATAGATATTGATAAAGGTTTACTGCTATAATGTCAATTATGCCTTGTGTGAAAAAAGTGTGATCCTCAAAATGCAGACCTACCTTTAAAAGGTGTGTGAAATGTTGACTGTGGAAGACCAACTATTACAGCATTCGACACTATGCAGTCAACATTTACACCATTGGCATAACACATAGCATGCATTGGCTCGAGTACATCATGTGTCGTATGGAGATCACCAGATGGTGCAGATCAGGAGATTTACCCTTTTCTGCACTGTAGTGAGATCTTGGAGTTGGAATACACAAGTGGCAGGGGTTTGGGGGGTGCGGGAGGGCTTGCTTCCCTGCAAAAACATTACTGTCAGCACTGCGCAGTACAGATCTGGTCCGTATGTCCTGCTACAAAGGGGGCAACTGACTTCAGAAGTCGAATTCAACTTTGCCTTAATTAGGTGGCCAATATTACAACCTAATTCATATTCTGAATACTGAACATGTAAACCACATTTTTGAGCAGTTTACGTTCGAATGTTCAATGTCTTAATAGTAAATGTTTGCGTCTGCGTCTTTTGGCTTTTCCCGGTTAGGGGTCGCCACAGCAGAACTCCGGTCCGCTAATGATTGGCAGTTGATTTTTACGTACCGGCTTGCCAGGCCTGACGCACAACCTTCAACGAAGGTACGCCCATTCACACGTCTCCACGCAGAAGACGCTCTAGCTGAGAATGGAACCGGACAGAGTTTTACTGTGAGGCGACAACGCTACCGCAGCACCACCACCACGGGTCTAATGTCTTAATAGTAAATATATATATATATATATATATATATATATATATATATGGGTTCCATACATTTGGTTGAATTACACTTAGTCGAAAATGATTCCAGGCCTTTCACTTCACTAAAAGCTCACTTGGTCGAAAATGGAATATAGCCCCTCCCCCACTGCAGTGCAACCCTGGAGTGAGAATATTAAATAAGGGTTGGGTGTAGTGGGCACACACATATAGTGAGAGTGAAATTATATATATACACACAAACACACATGCATATACATATGCATATATATATATATATATATATATATATATATATATATATATATATACACACACACACATATATACATATATACATATATGCATATATGTATACATACACACACACACACACACACATATTAACTCCACAATTGCTCAACAGTGGGAGAAAAAAAGAGAAAATCCCCAAAACAGTAGACAGCAAGCTTGCACAAACAGCAATCTCACTGACCCTATCACATATAGAACCCATGATCAATATCATACTCAATCAGCAATAATGAACAGTTAAAACTTGACCAACATACATGCATCCAAAACAGGGGTCAAACTCAAATGACTACTGACGTTCCATTGTGGGCTAAAACTCAGGCAAGGGCCATAATCTCCTATACAAAAGAAATGCAGGCAGTGCAGCTGGAAAAGTAATGTAGTCACTTCCTCCTTCTATAATTACACTGGTTTGTGGGCTGCTTGAAGTCTGATGGCCATGAATTTTAGATCACTGATCTAAAACAAAATGAACTAATTGCCACTTGACCGGGAAAAGCCGAAAGACACAACATTAAAGTCAGCCTACCTAAATTACAAACTCGATTCATTAATCAAAGAAGTCGATATATAGAATTTTAACCCGTGGTGGTGGTGCTGCGATAGCATTGTCACCTCACAGTAAGACGTCCGGTTCGATTCTCAGCTGGAGCGTCTTCTGCGTGGAGACATGCGTGAATGGGCGTACCTTCGTTGAAGGTTGTGCGTCAGGGCTGGTAACTCGGCACGTAAAAATCAACTACCAATCATTAGCGGACTGGAGGTCTGCTGTGGCGACCCCTAATCGGGAAAGGTCGAAAGACACAACAACAACATGACCCATACTTCAGATTTCTGTCAACTGCAAAAGCACTAAAAAAAAGTCCATCCCTGACAGTGCCCACATATATGGACATGTAAAGGTGATGTCAACTGTTTGAGATTTCCAAGCATTAAGCCTTGCCTTGTTCTCCTGCCATCTTCAACTTGTACTGCTCTACTATACTGTAATGCATCGCTTCATTTCCACATCAAAATAAATTTAAATCAAGCTTCACCCATTAGCCTATGTTTTGTGCAGACATAAGACTAGCCTTTCACTTTTACAGTTCTTGGTTTTTCAGGAAAAAAAAAAAAGTGAAGATACTTGTAGATCTCACTGAGCTGCATGATGCAAGTCATCTTTCAATGCTCCTGTGTCTGTGACTCAGGAGATCTGGGCCTGACCAACGGCCTATGTGATAGACAACTAGCCAAAAAGAAAATGATCATAGGGAAAAAGACAACTTGACTGTCTTGGCGTTGGCTAGAGTTTTTCCAGTGTCTGGAAAAAACTCCTGACAGATGTCTAGCCTGTGGGCACTGCATTAAGCATGTACAGATGGACCGGAGGAAATATGGGGAGATGCCTACATGGACAATCACTGGAAGTTAGTGTCCTGCGTCAGATGGGAATATGAAAGCAGGTTCAGACTAAGCAGAAAAAGTGTTCCACCTGTAGTGTTACACCGGAACCTTCACTGTTCTAGCTTCCACATCCTCTAAAAATGTTTAAACTTAGATCAAATGAGTAGAAGGCCAGAATGGAAATGGATTGATGCCACGAGGTCAGCAGGCTGTGGGAAATCAAAGTTATATGTAAAAAAAAAAAATAAAGTCTTGAAGATCTTACATGGTTAACTTTTCAAATACTCTCTGCATTTGTAGCATTTTACAATACTCCAATCAGCAAGCCAGGCTGGACCAAGGCATTTACAAAGCACAAAATTCCTGAACAAGCTTTAACTTATTCCAATTAATATACTTTTCTAAATAAATGTTTGCATTCTACTGAACATGTGTTTTGAACATCACCATAGCCACGATTACTAAAGTGGCCAGCCAGCTCTTCCAACACAATGAGATTTCTCTTTGTTTTACAGTTGGCCACTTCTACACACACCCCCACTTTACAGAACAATGAAAGAGAAAGAAGCATTAATTTTAGTCTCAGTAAGGTTAATAGTTTAAGTGTTTTCATGCAAGATGGAATAAAGTACATCATTTGATATCTGGTAGGAAAAGTGATGGCCAGCAGATAGGGTGGAATGGTGCATTCTGATAATACATAGGTACAATCCATTTCTAGAAGAAACAGTTATTAAAATAAGGAAATTCACAATAACAACATTCACAAGTTGGAAAGAAACTGTAAGGAAACAATCAAAACTTCTAATTTTCCAATTTACTTTGTTTTACTGATCACAGTTCAAAGTCCTCAACTGTACATTTCATGCAGTTTAAATCTCCTTAAAGTATATGGTAAGCGCACAGTTGCAAAGTACAGTCACAGCAACAGCTGAAGAAGGGAATTTACACTTCCAGCAACAAGTCATGTAGTTAAGTAAAGTAGCATTGCATAGAATGGCTGAACACATCAGCTCTCTCATTCTGTGGTGTTAATTTCCATCGTAGGGGAGCCAAATTAATGTGATGGGCATCACAACAAATGCAAACCCTAGCACAACTGCTGCATGAGCCCATGTGAAGACAGCACATACTAACATGGCATTCAAGGCACACAGGCAATTGTTTGTCAGCAGAGCATGCACTGCAGGTCTGAGGTGCAACACCACCTTGGGAAGTACACTGCAAAACAAAACCGCTCTCCAGCTGTGGATCACGGAGAGCAGGTACACATCTCCAGCTACTTTTTTTGTTAAACAGTAAAAACCAAAAGAAAAATCTAGCAAGGCTAGACTTTCCACTGTGTGATTCCTTAAACCTCTTCTATTAGAGGCAACCTGGGATATATGCAAATGCCCCCTTAAGGACATCAAGTTCTTCAGTTATATGGTGACTGTCATTGACTTTTTCTTTTTAAGTTATTTATGGACAAATTCAGGCCAATAAAGCCAAACCCCACTAGCTGTGGACATGCATATTTCAACCTTCTAATGGCATCATCAGCACAGCATAAGTGAAATGTCTGGCTAACCTTTAGAAACACAGGGTTGTCGTACCCAGCTGATATCCATAACCATTACAGTGTCTGAAAAATATCCCTGACCTGGCCTGAATTTGCCCGTAAAGACTTAGAAAAAAAAGTCATGGACATTCAGAATTGCCATACAGCTGAAACACCTGATGTACTTGGGTGACTTGCATATATCCCAAGTTGCCTCTAATACAAGCGGTTTAAGGAATCACAACAGTGGAAAGTCTAGCCTTGCTAGATTTTTCTTTTGTTTTTTACGGATTGATTTTTCTGTGTGACCTTTGTACTTGTTTCTTTAAAAAAAAAAAAGAAAAAAAAACTATCTTTATTAAATTATCACTTACAGCATAGGAAATCATACATTTATATAAATGAAAACAAACCGTATTGACAATCCCAGCTGCAAGCATTTTACATCACAAACCATATTGACATAACTCTAGTTGCAAACATTGTACATCATTTATAATCTATCCAATCATGGTCAGTCAAACATTACACCGCGCATTCAAGTCCTGCCTTCTTTTAAATCTCATTCCTCCCCGTATGTATTGTTCCCACAATTCCCATTTTTCCTATGTAATTTGCTCCTACCCTTTTCTAAAGGTCCCAATTCCAGTTGTTTTATCTCTGTTACTATATTCACTACTTCTAGTGCAGTAAATTTAGACTTTGATTTCCATTTTCTAGTAAATGCTTTTTTGGCAGCCACAATGGTTAGAGTCAAAAAGGCCTTACTATGTCCAGGAAATTCCGATTCTGTATCATAGCTCATTAAATTATTTTCCCTAGTTAAACCAATCTGCTCACCCATCATCTCTGACAGAAGAGCCTGCAGGGAATCCTGAATATCTGCCAACTCATAATACCAGGAAATGTTTCCAGTTTAACTGTCAAAGATGCTGGGTGAGCAGATTGGTTGAACTAGGGAAAAGAATTTAATGAGTTATGAGTTATGATACAGAATCAGAATTTCCTACCTCTCCTCCAAATGGAAATTTAACTGCATTCTCCCTACCTAGAACTCTAACAAATGCCCCTGGGAGGGTATCCTTCAGAGTTCTTAAGCACCTTATAGCTTGGCTATAACCTTCTATAGCTAATTCCCACACAATTTCTCACACTCTGTAAATATTATAAACAGCTTTTGACTTTAACTGTGGGAATTTGTTAGAATGTATCTGCACGATATTTTTCCACAATGGGCAATTTTGCTCACACTTTGTATTATTTGATATGTATTTGTAGTTGTATGATATGTATTTGTAGTTGTACCTTATTTTTATTGGACTGCTATCTTTACTGTAATCTGTTTCATGGAGCTTTTTTCCCTGGGTCTCCACTGAAAATGGGCTCTCTGGGCTCAGTGGACTTCCCTGGTAATCAAACTGGAAATAAATAAATAAATAAACTCTCTTTCCCATCACACCTCCAACATTTGCTATTTACCTGAGGAAAAATTCTCTGGAGTTTACTTGTGGTATACAAATATCTACGTAAACATTCCCAAGCAAAAATCCTAAATCTTCTACATTTTGTTGCATATTTGGGACATGTACACATATCCCCTCATTGTTTCTTTGTTAACTGCTTATCAAGCCTCTCTTCTCAATCCTAACTTCCTTTGATTGATTCTTATAGTTCTCATGCAATATTTTATATGCTCTATTATTCCTTTTTAACAGTAGCTTCTGTTCTAGAGTCTACTAAAAAGTCTAGCAGTGTGGTGTTTCATTTTGACCCCCTCATTTCCTTCTCTTTGCTGATACTCTATCAATCCTTGATAGGGAAGACAATCTCTAACCTGCACAGTACAACAATTCCTGTGATCTTCCCATTCTATTTCCTTTTCCTCTCTAGTTATTTGCCCCCAATACCTTGGTTCCTTTGCCAGTTTTCTCCAATAAATTGCAGCCCCCTTTTGCCTATTTTCTGTATCCCTAATTGCAGACATCCTGCTTTCTCCATTCCCTAATTGGCTTAGTTCTTAGATTACTTTCTGCTTCTTTATGAATATAATATTCTGCATCCAAAATCCCAGTCTCTCCTTGTTTCTTGAGCACCCCCTCCTCCCGTTTCATCATCCCTTTCCACTCTAGTTTTCTGCTTGTGCTATATATAGGAACCATAGCAGCCTCAACTGTGTTGCTTTGAAATACCTCTGCAAATCAGGTAATCCAAATCTGCCTTGTTCTACTGGAAGAATCAGCTTGTCCCAATTGACTCTTGCAGTCTTCCCCTCCCAGGAAAAATCCTTCAGCTCTTTATTAATTGCTATCCACAATTTCTCCTCTGGTTGAAAAAACATGCCCGACGTGTGTACACAATTAAAGGGACTAAACATTTAACTGCTTTGTACCTTACTATCCATATAACAGAGTTTCCATTTTCTCAGCTTTTGTATCATCTCTTTAGTCCCTTCCCACATATCCTTAGCTGCCACACCTGAATCATTTTTAATCCATACTCCTAAATATTTCATTTTATCACGTCCCCATAAATGTGGATATTGATGAAGCAATTTGTGTGGGTACATAATTTATTACTATTACCTCTGTTTTAGCTTAGTTTCATATCTTTTCGGGATACAAAATTAATGGTCTCAAAACACTAATGTCCTTTTCTGGTTTTGTCAGGTATATAATATCTGCAAACACAGCCAGCTTTTCTTGACTTCCATACCAATTATATCCTAGACTTTTTGAGTCCCTCATTTTCTTTGCCAATGGTTCTATACATAATGCAAATAAAGGGGAAAAAGGACACCCCTGCCTGGTTCCTCTGCTCAAGCAGAAATGATCAGAGAGGACCCCACCCACTTAATTTTCTCCTCTGATCCCTCATACATCCTCTTAATCAACCTTATAAAATTGTATCAGGGAATGCAAATGCTTCCATTGCCCTGCTCATAAAGTCCCAGCTTACTCTGTCAAATGCTTTCACTGCATCAGTACCCACCAACAGCAGTGGTATTTTCTTACATTCCGCGTTCCTGTGGATCATCAATGTTCTGTTAATACAGTCAAATGTTTGCCTCCCCTCCACAAAGCCACACTGATCCACATCTATAAATTTTGGCATCACTTTTGACATTTTGCCATTACAGACACTTTATAGTCATGGTTTAGTACTGAAATGGATGTGTATGAATCTGGATCTGATGGATCTTTACCATCTTTAGGTATTACAGCTACCACCACTTTCTTCCAGGATGTTGGTACTTCTCTTCCTCTTAAAATACTGCAAAATCTTCCAGATCTTTCAGTTTTTTTCCCTCCTAGCTTTCAAACTTCCACAGGAATGAGATCTACTCCTGGGGACTTTCCAGTAGATTGATTACACATCACCATTTATATCTCACCTCCTTCTATCCGGTTAGTAATTAAACCTCATCTATCTTTAACCTTGTCATATTTAATTCTTCCATAAACATTTCCATTTGTACCTTTTCTTGATTTCCATATTTCTCTGTTTAAACAGACTTTCATAGAATTTCTGAATTTATAACACCTCTACAGCATCTTGTTACCTTCCTTGTTATAGGCTCCCCAAGCTTGGCAACAGCCCTTTTTATTTTGTTACCTAATTGTTGTGCTCTAGAGTTATCAAAAAGAGTTGCTTAACAGCCATCTTTCTAAACTCATGCATACTTATCAAGGTAATCCCTTATTTTCTGTTTAGCATTCTGAATTTGCTCGTCTTCTTATTCTGTGAGATACTCCCTATTCTGCAATACTTTAACATTTGTTACTCTCTCTAAATAATTGTTACTTCTTAACTATATCTCCCTTTCTTTTATTTCCTCTTTTTATACTCCACTTAAATTTTATCCCACTCCCAAGCTATATTTTCAGAAGCAATTTCTATCTTCTCTAATAGCTCCTGAATAACTTCCACTATCCATTCCTTAAATTTTTCTTTTCAACAGATACGTGGGAAATTGTCAATGCTTTTATTTCATTATTTATTTTAGTTGTTATTGGTGCATGAACTGAAATAGTTATTGGGTGTGCATCAAGAAATTCGATTAAATGCGCATATTCCACAAAATACAAAAACTGGGCTAGGCTGGACAGAATTTACATTTCCCTGGAACATGTAATTTCCCTCCAAACTCCTAGTACTGATTTCACATAGTCCATGTCAAATATTCTCATACATCCTCCATGGTCTCCCAATTTTAGAACTTTGTCCTTCTGTCACAATTTTGCCAACATTAACTCCTTCTGCTGGTAGGATTGCATATTTACTATTAAAGGTCTAAGCTGCTTTCTCATATCCAGGTTTGGAGCAGAGAGACAATATGACCTTTTAGCTAACAACTGCTGAGGAATACCAGTCCAGTTGCTTATTTAAGCTTTCATAAAATTAATACAGTCTGTTCCTTCCCGCTTCTCTGGTATGGCTAAAATCTCAGGTTTGCCCTACATGCTCTCTTGAGCAGTCTCCTATTCAACCAGCTTTTTCTAAATTTTGATGTCTGATTTTTGCAGTTTTCACCTTACCTAAATAAGTTTAAAGCTTCTTCTATTTTTCCAGCCTTATGTTGTTTGAGTTGATATACTCAGTGTTTCATTTCTTTTAACCAGGTCTATGCGCAGTTGTTATACTTTCCTCTATGTTACTGGAAGTCATGTCTTGAGCGTGCACTGCTTTTTGCTGAACAGCTGCAGAACTTTTCCCAATCAAGTGTTTTTCCTTACTCACCTTTTATAGCCGATTTTCTTTCAGGTCCTCTGTACTTCTTTTTTCCTGGTATCCAGACAGTGCAATTACTAGCCAGTTCCACAAATGTAACCAGAAACATGACAAAAGTCTACTTCCCTTCTCTGCTGGGTTTCTGTTTTCACACTGGGAGAGCTGAAATTAAGCTGTTACTCACACAATGTGCAGTCATCTACGAAGTGTACAACCTGTTATAAGTGGGGATGTTAAAAGGCTAATTTCTTCTCACCTGGAAAGGGTAGACCTCCCATAACAGAGTGAAGTGAGGTAGGCAGGACAGAGTGAAACGGTGGCTTAAGATTGCACTGGGAGGACTACACTATCAAGATGGTGGGGACAAAAAAAAAACAAAGATTTTATAAATACTTCTATTTTTAGCATTTTGCACATAGGCCTAATTCAGTTTGTTTTCAAGCTCTGAAAAATGTAATACAGGGAAAAAAAAGTAAAGTGATAGAGTTAAGAGTATGAAAAACATTGTCCTAGTACTTCAGTGACCATGTTCAGACTCCATCTACATTTACTGTCAGGCCAGCCAAAACAAAGGTCTGTGCTTAAGCACAGTTCTTACTTTCAGGGAGGTGCTGGGAGGCAGACTGTGACAGGAATGACAACTAGTGCATCAAACATTAGATTCTTCAGAAATAAGGGATGCAGCAGATGGCCTATGCACATGAATGGTATTGTGTGCTCCCCATGCTGCTTACATTGGTACTTGACAGCCTATACACACACAAACATAACATGGAAATCTATCAAGCTCTCGGCATAGTATATAAAGTACAGTTGTGTACACTTACCATAAATGTATTATGTTCGAGTGTATTCACTGTTGCAGTCATTACATTTGGGTAATCTGCTGGCAGGTTGACCTCAATCGGCCTGAATTCCAAAGTCTTGGGTCCTGCGTCGGTTGCTGTCTCCTCTTCCATAACGTCAGGTCGTCAGGGGTATAAAACATGCAGCAGACGCCATTTTCATTAGTTTTTCTTGCCCCTGATGTCAGGTGCCCCCAAAAAGGTAGCAAATTTATATATATATATATATATATATATATATATATATATATATATATATATATATACACACACACACACACACACACATATATATATATATATATATATATATATATATATATATACATATACACACACACACACACACACACACACACACACACACACACACACACACACACACACACACACACACACCAAAATAAACTTTACTTTCATCTACAAGCAAAAACACCACATAGGTTGTAGAAGATAGAGAAGGAAAGATAAATTTCAGAAAGACAGGGGGATGGCTGGAGGGTAACCTGGACTGCAACAGTGAATACACTCCAACATCTACATTTATGGTAAGTGTACACAACTGTACTATGTTCTTCGTGTTTCACTGTTGCAGTCATTACATTTGGGTAGAATCTCAAAGCTATGGTTGAGAGGTTGGAACTAAACAGCATTAGGTGCGGCTATAACACCCTGCAGCACTGCAGTGGCAAAGCCTGCCCTGGACTTAGAGTAAAGAGGCAAATGATAATGTTTTGTGAAGGTGTGAACAGAACTCCAAGTAGCAGCCTCTAGAATGTCTTTGGTTAGTACTCCTCTGAGAAAGGCTGCTGAAGTAGCTGCAGCTCTGGTGGAATGAGACCTAATGCCCTTGGGCACAGGTTTACAATGGTGTTAAGTAGCAGAAACGTATGCAGTGGCTTATCCACTTTGAAACTGTCTGCTTTGTAATAGCCTTTCCTTCTGATCCTGCAGCATATGACACTAGTAATTGCTCAGTTTTTCTTAGAGCTTTAGTCCTGCTCAAGTAGAATCTTAGCTGTCTGTGTACATCCAAGCAATGCAGAATTCTCTCCCCCTTGTTCTGCGGATTTGGATAGAAAGTTGGCAGATGAATTGATTGGTTAAGGACCACAATGGAAACCACCTTAGGCGTAAAAGTAGGATTTGTCCTCAGAGACACCCTGTCTGGGTAAAATATGATAAAAGGCTCTACAGCCATGAGGGCTTGTAGCTCTGAAACTCTTCTTGCTGAAGTAATTGCTAGCAGCAGAGCCGTTTTCCATGATAAGAACTTTAGATCAGCGGTAGCAGCTGGTTCAAATGGAGGCAGGGTGAGCTTTTCCAACACATAAATGAGGTCCCATGCAGGTAATGGTAATCTTCTAGGAGGTCTTACATTTTTGGCTCCTCTACGATACTGCTTTAGTAAAGGATGAGAAAATATTGGTGGCTCTGTATTGTAATGAGCCGAAATAGGAGAGGCATGGATTTTGATTGATGAGAAAGATACGCCTTTGTCAAGCATCTCAGTTAAATATTGTAATATCTGAGGAATATTTGGTTCCGCTGCATCAGTTCCTTGTGCTTGATTCCAAGCACAGAATCTCTTCCATTTGTCAGCATAAGATTTTCTAGTACTAGGCCTTCTGGCTTCCAAAATGACATCCATCACAGCTTTACTGAGAGGTGTTGTTTTTATGACGACATGATTAGCCATGCTGCCAGGTTCAGGGTCTGCAGTTGATTGTGCAGGATCTGATTGTTTTGCTGGGACAGTAGTTGTGGTCTTTGAGGCAAGGTCCAAGTTGGGTGTTGAGACAAGTTCCTTAGGACTGGGTACCATTATTGGCGGGGCCAGTCCGGGTTAATATCATCTTTGGCTTCTCTTGTCTGACTTTGGGTAGAAGAGGCAGAGGAGGAAAGATGTAAACAAATAGGTTTTTCCAACTGAAAGATAGGGCGTCCACTTTCCATGCTTGTCTGTTTTAAGTCCTTGTGCAGAATCTTTTCAATTGACAATTTTGAGGAGAAGCAAATAGATCTATGTCTGGGCTCCCCCATTTCTCTGTTATGCTGAAGACTTGTGGATTTAGTTTCCACTCGTGAGGATCCATAAGGTTTCTGCTTAAATCGTCTGCCAGAGTGTTTTGTTTTCCTGGCAGTAATTGAGCTTGAAGATGTATTTGGTAGGTCAAAGCTGTGTTCCACAGTGCCATGGCTAATCTGCAAAGGGGGTATCAATGTGTGCCCCCTTTCTTGATTATATACCACATGACGTCCGTCTTTATCAGTAGTTATCTTGGATGAAGTAAGTCCTTGAAGGCTGTTAGGGCATTTTGAACAGCTAGCATTTCTTTCTGGTTGACATGCAGATGCACTTGTTTTGGTGTCCATAAGCCCTGAATGCATCTTCCTGCCATGTGGGCCCCCCAGGCATAATCTGATGCATCTGTTGTTAAGGTTTGGCTGGCAGGGGGTAGAGTGAAGGGCAGTCCCATGTTTTGGTGGCATGCCTTTGCCCACCATAGAAACTCCTGTTGCAGGCAGGGAATGAGAGGAATCATTGTTTCCAGACTGTGCGAGTGCTTGATAAACATTTTAGGTACCACTGAAGTTTCCTCATATGCAGTCTTGCATATGGAATTAGTAGGATGCAGGATGCCTTGAAGCCCAGAGCCTGCAGAATTTGTCTTGCAGAAGACTGGGTTTTTGTTGCCATCAGTTTGAAGTAAGTAGTCAGTTGCCTTTGCTTGTCTGGCGTGAGGTAAGCCATCTGGGCAGTTGTATTCAAGCTTGCACCCAGGAATGTTTTCTTTTGAGAGGGTACCAGTTGTGATTTCTTTTCATTTATTGTGTACCCTAGGCATATTAGAAGCCTTCTCACAAAAGTCAGGTGTCAAAGAAGAGTTCCCTTGTTCTCTGCTTGAATGAGACAGTCATCCAAGTACGGATATATTTGTATACTTCTTTGTCTGCAAAATGCAATTACTGGTGCCAGGCATTTGTAAAGACCCTGGGCGCAGTAGATAAGCCAAAAGGCAGTGCAGAGAATTGGTAATGCATTTAGCCAGCCTTGAATCTGAGATATCTTCTGCACAATTGTCTTATTGGGACGTGCAAGTATGCCTCTTTTAGGTCTAAAGTCACCAGCCAAGCATTCTTGCCCAGCATGGGCAGAAGCTGCTGCAAAGTTAACATTTTGAATTTTGGAATGTCCAGGTATGTGTTCAAAATCGATAAATCCAGTATTGGCCGCCAGGCCTTGTCCTTTCTGGGTACCAAGAACAGTCTTGAGTAAAAACCTTGTCCTTTTTCCTGTTCTGGTACCGTCTGAATGGGGGACATAACCTGTTTCTGTGCCTCTGCCCATTGATTTTTTTGGCAGATCTGGCTAACCATTTGTCATTGGCAGAGTGTGAAAATGGAATCTGTATCCCTGTGATATGATGCTTAGTACCCACTTGTCCTGGATTATTAACTGCCAATTTTGAGCAAAAAGTGCTAATATTCCCCCTATGGGTGCTGTAAGTGCTTGGTGTAGGCAGAGGGAAGTAATTAGGATTGCTTTCTGTATGTTTGCGCTTTATCTCCTCCAGATTTGGAAGTGTAAGCGCCCTATTGCTTTGACCTGTATGAATCTTGCGCCTGGTATCTGGAACCCTTAGGGCATCTGGCTTTGCCCCTTTGAGCTCTGTCTGACACAGGAAAGGACCAATTGTAGGCCAGTGTCTACTGAATCTTGGCGGCTGCACTTGTAAGAAGTCTTTAACAGTTTGCATAGACTTAGCTTTGTCTTCTATTTTCTTTAGAACCTCTTCTGCCTTAATACCAAACAGAATCATGATGTAAAGGTGCATCTAGCAATTTAGCTTTAACATGATCAGACAAATTTTGTTCCTTTAACGAGGCATGCCTCCTAATCACAGATCCAGTAACTGCAGCCCTGTAGGAGGCCTCTAAGGAATCAAAACCACATTGCAAAGTATGCTTTCCAACTTGTTCAGCTGCATGCAATAATTCCTGCAATTCTTTGTTTTCTGCACATTCTGAAATTAACATCATTTTCTGTTTCAGCAATCCCATAACATGTTGTTGGTACTTAATCATATGAAATTGACAGTTTAAGGCCCTGATTGCCAAAGTTGCAGATGTATAAACCTTTTTTCCCCATCTGTCTAGTGCCCTTGAATCTCTGTCAGCGGGTGTAGGATTTTTTGCTGTTGACACCTTAACTCCCTTTGGACCCTGTGAAATAGTTTCAGGATCAGCAGCAGGGTTTCTAAATAAAAATTTGTGCGAGTCCGGTACCCTGTAATATCTGTCAGGCTTACTGGGAGCCTGCGACTTAAAGGTAGTGGGTATCAGGGGCTGCGAAAGTGCTTCACTGAGTACCGGCGAACCGGCGACTGGCTTAGGAGAAGCTTCGTTGTCGGTTTTGGATCTCGACTGCCTTTCTCTGTCCTTTTCTTTGCGTTTTTTATGTACTCCAGTAGTTGGATTGCTATCCAACGACATTTCTGGGTAGTTAAATCTGTTTCCAAAATACTTGGATGCAAAAATATTCCGACGCTTAATAGTGCATTGGTTAAATCTAGCACAAAACCGACAGCCAGGCACGTTGTGATCAGGGCCTTAAGCAAGGAATACAGTATAAATGGAAATCCTTATGAGGTATTTGCTTCCCACAAGTAATACAATTATTAACTTTTTCTGACATTGGTAAAAAGCAAGAAAAAAGTTTCCCCAATGGGGTACTTAGCTTTAGTGAAGACTTCGGTTCTGAAGCTCAAACTCGAATTTTTCAGTAGTCGGCCAACCAGCACTTGCGAAAATGCTTCTGCTTCGGGCACCGTGCGGCAAGAAAGACTAAAGAAAATGGCGTCGGCTGCGTGTTTTATACCCCTGATGACCTGACGTCATGGAAGAGGAGACAGCAACAGACGCAGGACCCAAGACTTTGGAATTCAGGCTGACTGAGGGCAACCCGCCAGCAGATTACCCAAATGTAATGACTGCAACAGTGAAACACGAAGAACATCAGCAGACAAACTATACACACAAAGGGTATAGTTTGTGCTGTGCTGATGATTTTAGTAACTGACAAGTGGCTCATGAATGGTAGTATACATGTGTGAAGTGTTGCCAATACTGATACCAGACAGACAGCCTATGCACATGAATGGTAATATGTGTATGTGTCATGGTACTTACATTAGTACATAACAGATGGGCTATGCAAACAAGCAGTAGTGTGTGTGTGTTCATAGATGTGTACTAGGCTAATGGCCCTGGAGCCTTTACAAGCCTAGCTCATAGGATTACCCTGGCATTATGCCACCCGACCATAGTTCCCAGTGCCTCTGTCGAGTACAGCCACTGGAGTGATCCCTGGGGTGAATTTGCTATTTTCCATCCACTCATCAAGATTTCTCTTGAAGAGGGCCAGTGAGGTGTTCTGTTTGAAATGTATGGGGAAATCTATTCCATAGTATGGGCAGTCTCTGGGTTATGAACCTGTCCCTCCAGCTTGTTCTGTTGATTGTGGTAATGAGGTTGAGCTCTCTGGAGCATGTGGTGCAGAGGGATTGTGATTTCTTTAGATGTAGCATTTCTAATAGAGTTGGGTCAGACATGGCTTTGTAAGTCAAGCAGAGATCACCTCTAAGTAGGCAATATGAGACAGAGAATAGTTGGAGTTTTTTTGAGTCTATCCATATAGGACAAGTGTTTAAGAACTAGGATCCTCTTTGTCAGGTACTTTTGCGGCCCCTCCAGTTGTTGCAGGTGTCTAGTGAGGTACAAGCCAAATGGGGCACTGTACTCGATGATTGGCCTAAGAGTAGAGGGAGACAATGACCTCTTTCTTCCTGGATGCAAAACCCCTAGTAATGAGATGTGCCACATAGAAAGACTTTCTGACCACAGTGGCAATGTGGTGATTAAAAGAGAGGTTGCTGTCAACCTGTGTTCCCAGATCTTTTATAACACCTTCTGTGTTCAGTGGACTACCATCGATGTGGTAATTCATGGGAACTGGGTTTTTCCCAAAGGGGATGATGACACATTTTTTGGCATTGAGCTTAAGGCCATGGTTCTGACACCAGTCGTTAGTCTCAGTGAGGCCTTTCTGTAGGATGTCAACATCACTTGGAGAGTTAATAATAGCTCCCAACTTGCAATCGTCTGCAAACTTGGTCAGCCGGAGTCCCTTCATGTTGGCCTGGACTTCAGAGAAGTAGATACCAAACAGGAAAGGAACCAGGACTGAACCCTGCGAGACTCCACTTGTGACTAGTCGGCAGTCTGACTTAGAATCCACAGTGTGAGAGTAGCCGACTCCATCTGTAAGCCAATTTGCAACCCACCTAGTGATAAAGGGGTTGATGCCTAGCTTAGTGATTTTTTCTATGATTCCTGAGTTGGGAATGGTATCAAAGGCTTTGGCCAGATCAAGGTAGGCTGTATGAACCATCTTGCCTTCATCCACAGCTCTGGTGACTGACTCAAAGAAGTTGACCAGGTTGAGCAGGCATGATATACCTTCACAAAACCAAAATGTGTGGGATACAGAGTTTGGAGATTTCCTATATCCTTGTGTACTAGGTTCATGATGCTGCGCTCCATAGGTTTGCACACCAGACTCATCAGGCTAATGGGGCGGTAGTTCCCAGGGTCTGCAGTTGCTCCTCTTTTGTGGAGAAGGATGACTGTAGCAGCGCATCATTCAGTAGGGCCAAAGCCTGAGGTGAGGCTGTGACTGAACAGGGCACACAAGTGAGGAGACAGTTCACTCTGTAGTTCATGTAGAACACAGCCGGGGATATTGTCAGGTCCCATAGAAGCTGTATTCTTGGCCTTGGACAGTGCTGTTTTAACCTGTTCAATAGTAATACTGGATGCCTGGCAATCTACTGGTATTGTGATTTGTCCTTTGGTGGGGAGAGAGTGGTAAAGTTGGCACTGAATCTGTCAGCCAGTGTATTGGCAATATATGCTGGCTCAGTATAGGAGGTACCATTGTTCAGTAGCTCACAGCAAATCTGACTATTGCCGTGGAGATTCTTTGCACAACTATAGAAGGCCTTGGTTGTCTTTACTATCTGCTGCAATTCTGTTTTCATAGCTAGCTTTAGCAGGATTTAATGAGGGATCTTAATTTTTTTGCTGAGGCTGATAAAGGAGTTTTTCCAGTCTTGGGACTTCACCTTATTCAGCATCAGTTTCTTCCTTCTGTTGTAGAGTTTGTTTATTGCAGGGGACCACTAGATTGGCTTTCTTTTTTTGGAGGAGAATGTCTTGGTTCTATTGGGTATGGCGAGATCCACGCATTTTTGTAAGTGTTCGTACAGTGCACTGGTGTATGATTTGGCAGTCATGCAACTATTCTCCATTTGCATGGGTGCTGTGAAGTTAGCCACCTCTGTTTTTAGGAGCCCAAAGTTAGCTTTGGAGAAGTTTTTCATGGCGATTACCTTTGCGGGATGGGTGGGAGGGATGTGGATTTCCAAGGGGATTAGTTTGTGGTCAGATCTAACCAGGGAGGAGTTGACTATTGGTACAGAGCAACGGTCGCCCATGTTAGTAATGACCAGGTCAAGGATGTTGTTACCTCTAGTAGGGGTAAGAACGAGGTGGTCCAGGACAGTCGAATTAATGAATTCCAGGAAACGTTGGGCAAGTGTATTGGTACACGAGTAGTTTTCTCAGTTAATGGAGGGGTAGCTGAAGTCATCCAGTATGAGAGTGTTAGGTTAGACCCTAATATTCTCCAGGGTGCTTAGGAACATGGAGTGCGAGTCTTGGGACATGGTTGGGGATCTGTAACAGGCTACGACCTGAATTGCTGTCTTACCCAGTGTGTATGTGTGTGTCACACAGATATGTGCCCGAGGAAATGTCAGCCTAGATGGTCATACGATCTTCTATAAAATCTACCCCACCCCAGAGGCCTCTGTAAGAAGTGCTACGCAGAATACTGCCAGGGCTGCACTCTGAGTGGGCTCCATCACAGGACAGCAAAGAACAGAAATCACCAAGATCAGAGAAATGAAATGATTGCAAAGGAAATTAAAAAGGACATGAACATTTTTCAAAGTAATCCAAAAACTATGGTGGTTGGGCACACAGTGTAGTGTGGAAAGGGGACACAGAAAATGCAGAGAAACTAAAATATTTCTGTTCTAGAATCATACAAAAGGGATACTTTTAGCAACCACAGGTAGGTAAAACATGCAATGCTAATTCTCCTTATGTGCTTTACAAGGGACTTAATCAACAGCAACCATTTCTTGTACACAAGTATTTTGCTGCTTATCTGGGTATATAATAATGCACAATTTGAAATGGAAATATCACCTCAAACATCAAAATGCAGATAGTCTAGCAAAAAGGCATCGCAATAATTCTACCAAACATGCATCAGGTATGCAAGAAGGCTATGGTATGGCAAAGACCAAACTAGACGCCATGAACTGTCAGAGGTGCTCGACAGAGCAGGTAAGCATTGTAAGCATCGCAGTCTATTGCCTTAAAAATAAATACATCACAGAATTTTTAGAATCGCTATATTATTCACACAGTTGTTTCCGTCTTTTTATTACAAATTCACTAAAACTGTCAAAGTTAACCGAAAAAGTAATTAAAACCTAGACTATCATGAACCTTTTGGGGCCATTAAGAACTGGATTATGCTTGGATTCATTTGTTTAAGAGACAAACCCTGAAAAGGAGATCTTTACAGACAGGCATCAGCATACAAGGAGACTTCTGGGATGTGCCCAGTGGCTGAGGACTTGTTTTGGTTCTGGCAGTAATAGCCCTTTATAAACAAACTGCACTAGAAACGAGTGTTTTCTTAAGTTACTCTTGTTGCATGCTGAATTATGTCTGGATAAAATCTAAAAAAAAGTCATATCCAATTTCAAGAAAAAAAAAAATCTTTCATGAAAATTCCTTTTAAGTTTATATACAGAGCTAATGAGGGCAGTAGACATCTCAAACGGGCCTTATCCTGCAGCAAACCTCATGTCTCAGTTCATTCACAAGTAGCAATAAGAACTCTGGCCCTTGGTAGAGGCCATTAAGAAGTCACAGCTACTGATCTTCAGACATCCACAGACCAGAAGGTTGCAGAAATAAATGCTGCCATTACTGGCAAGGTTCTCAACTATTCATGAAGGAGAATGCAACTTCAGAAGCTAATGGCGGACTCCAAAAAGCTAATATGGATATGCTTATTTTATTAAAACAAAAGTACCACAGAGCTTCCTTAAGGAACAGAAAAACAAGGTTTGAAAGATTGTTGTAATCCTCTTACTTGGCTTAACAAAAAATGAAATATATTGCATTTTGACCTACAGTGGCATGTGGAAAGTACAGCAGTGTAGAATCTTACCATAACAGTAGATGTCGATCTTCACTATTGCAGTATTCTTTACTTAAGGGATCCCCTACCAAGGACAGCCCAAAGTCCAGCCAGTATACCAAAGCCTTTAGTACTTGCTCCCTATGCAAGGTGTAGGGCATAATGGTGACATACGGATGCACATATTCAGAAATGTAAAAGCCCCAGTAGGAACAGAATGCCCTTGGGGATAAGGGGAACACATGCGTCGAGAATGAGAAAAATAAAGAAGACTACAATGGACCCCTGGCCAGAAGGGTAAGAAAACTACAGGACAAGAGCTAAAATATAGGGGGTAGGAGGGAAGCAGCGAATACTGCAACAGTGAAGAGAAGGACATCTACTGTTATGGTAATATTAACTGCATTATGTTCTTCCATAGCACTGTTGCAGTATTCTTTACCTAAAGGAGAGCACAGCAGTTCATGAGGAAGCCTGGGAGGAGAAAGGCACGGAAGTATTATCTACAAACCCATGCAGGACAGCCCTGGCAAAACAACATCTAACTTGTAATGCTTAGTGAAAGTACGCACAGAGAACCAAGTAGCAGCCTCAAGGATGGAATTGGTATCCGAACCCTTGAAAAAAGCATCGGAGAAGCCAACAACCCTAGTAGAGTGCACCTCTAATGATAATGAAAGGCATTTCTCATGAAAAGAACAAAACAAAAAAAATGCCCTTAGAAATCTAGGAGGAGATGGTTTGCTTAGAAACAGCCAAACCCAAAGTCCTGGGATGGAAAAACAAAAAGCTGCTCAGATTTGTGAAAACCTTTAGTTTTAACTAAATATTTGAGCTGTCTACACAAATTCAAGGTGTGAAGAACCTTCTCACTGGCAGACTGCAGAGAAGGAAAAAGGAAGAAAATAAATGGACACATTAAGGGACAACTCACACACATTGGGCATAAAAGGATTAGAACAAAAAGCACCCTGCCTCTAGAAAACTATGAAAGGAGGAATTAGCCATACAGTTCTAAAGTTCAGACACCCTCTTGGTTGAAGTAAAAACCGAAAGGAGAATAGTCTTCAAAGTACAATGTTATAAGGAAGATGAAGCAGGATCAAAAGGAGCCCAAGTCAATTTTTCAAAATTGAGGTAACAGGAAGGTGGAATAGGCTTCCTGGGAGGCCTGATATGAAGGACACCTTTAAGAAATTTCTTGATTTCAAATCTAGAGGCCAGAGGAGGAGTCACGGGTAGACAAGCAGAAATTGCTGACAGGTGAGCTTTAAATGAAGAATAAGCAAACCCAGCATGATGCAGATCACACAAGAGAGAGACAGAGCGAGAGAGAGAACCAGAGGACCCTCCACAGATAGGGGATCCTGATGGCAAGAGAGGCACCAGACAGAAAATATTTTCCATTTGGACATATATAATTTCCTGGTAGTGGGTTTCCTCGAGTCTATATTAAATGAACGAAAGTTCATAATATGGAACGCTCTAAAGAGGGAAAATGCTCTCTCTTCTCTCCTCGAACTCCTTATTGTGGCACCACACACACACACACACACACACACACACACACACACACACACACACACACACACACACACACAAATATATATACCAACTCCCAAGATCGCACTACAGTGAGGAAAGGGGAAATATTCAGATCTTCACTGTTCTGCGATCCTACAAGAAGCACTTCGAAGCCCAGCATTTTCGCTCTTCACAGTGTTCGATATTATGAACTTTTGTTTATATAATACAGACTCGTTTCCTTGCCTCCTGTAGAACCCGAAAAATGTTCTTAGAAAAAAAGAGTTGTCTGAAAGGGATGAAAACCCTATCACCCACAGTATTAGTTGAGTGCACAAGTGAGGATGGATAAGAGATCCTGGTCTTGTGTGAGAAGATCCACCTGGTGAGGCAACCTGTGGTGAGCACATCAGGCCAAGTAAGAAAGGGGGGGGGACCAATGCTCTCTGGGCCAAAAGGGAGTCACTAGCAGGATTTTGGGAGAGTCCCCCCTGACCTTGTGCAAGACTCATGGTAACAGAGGAAGGGGATGGAAGGCATAAAGAAGTATACCCTTCCAAGAAAAGTCAAGGCAACCACTTTCCAAGCCAGAGGACTTGGGACTTTGGAAAAGAATATAGGACTGTGTCTGTTCAGAGTTGGGGCAAAAAGATCTACCCAAGGTATACACTACCAATGGACAAGGTCCAGGAACACATCTATATGAAGCATCCATTCCTGAGCTTGTGTGTTGGACTTACTCAAGGAGACTGAGACTAGGGAATGTAAACTACCTGAAGAGTCACTTGATGGCTAGATCGCAGATCTGAACAGCTAGTCTGCAAAGAAGACAGGACCTCATGCCCCCTTTCTTGTTGACATACTGTATCACTGTGATATTGTCTGTGAAACTTTTGAGGCACCCAGGACAAAAACAGGAAAGAACAGCCAGAAGCAGAGCCCTCATCTTTATAATGATGTGGTCCAACCTATGAGGAGGCCAGAGACCCTGAACCTTGAAGGGGCCACAACAGACACTCCAGTCCCTCTCGGAGTTGTCTGTAAAGAGCTCCAGAGTTGGAATGGGAGCTTGAAAAGGAAGACTCAGGTTGAGAGAAAGTTGATGAATCCACCACTGAAGCACAAGCTCGAGACAGGATAGGAACAATACCATGAAGTCCAGCTGGTAGCAATGTTGGAGCCACACTGACTTGAGGTACCACTAGAGTTTTCTCATGTGGAGTCTGGTGAGAGGGAGCATGTGAATAGTGGAAGCCATGAACCAAACAGCCTTGAGAAATTCCTTGGCTGAGACAGATGTCACAGGAAGAAGGAATTGGAAAAAGACAATTACAAACAGAGATGCCAGCATGGGACCTATCTGAAGGCTGCAGCTGAGGAAAATGTGATCCTGGGAAGGAGTATGAACAGATTTCTGGAAGTTCATGCTGAACCCCAGGCTCTGTAGCAGGGTAGTAGTAAACTTGAGATCCTGCAGCAAAGTGTTGGAGGAAGGAGCTTGAAAAAGTATATTGTCAAGACAGGGAAAGATCTGAATTCCTCAAACCTTGTAAATAGCTATGACAGTAGTGGGGCATTTGGTGAATGTCCTTGGGGTAGTAGAGAGGCCAAAGGGCAAGGCAGAGAACTTAAAATGCAAGGAAGACAGAGAAACAATCTCCTGAAAAGAGGATGAATGGGGATGTGAAGGTATGTATCATTGAGATGTGGAGACACCAGAAAGGCCTGGGGTAAAAGAAGAGGAAATAATATTGCAGAGATAAAATCAGAAAGGAAGGAATCTTGAGAAATGTGTTTGGCCAGGAAAGATCCAGACCTGGTCTCAAAGTGCTCCCTTTCGTGGGACCAGAAACATCCTGGAGTAAAATCCTTTCCTCATCTGGCAGGAGGCACTCACTGCTTGGATGGCACCTTGAGCCAAAAGGGAATGAAGAACCTCTGCAAAACAGAGAGCTGTTCACAAAAAGGTTGGGGAATGCCTGAAAAGGGAGGAAGGGATTTCCAAACCATGAAGTAACTCTGACAGATAATGGACAGAACCCAAGAGAGTCTGAAGTTATCTGTAGCCAATCTGGAAGAGATGGAGACAGTCAGATTGAAAATGGAACCTGGCTGAGGACAGGAAAAGCAATTTGTCAAACTGCATCTGGCTTCTCCTATAAAGGAGGTTTCTGGAAGGCAGGAGTCTAAGACTTAGCAGGAAACACATGCCTAAAACCCTTCTTGCCCTTGGCAGGAGGGTCGAGATGGTCTACAAACAAAAGCAGACTTAAAGGGATAATGCCTCTGAAATTTTAGAATTAGAGAAACAAAAATGTTTCAACTCCTGTAAGGTTTTACCTTTCTCCTGGAGAGACTTGAAAAGTACATCTGCATTAGACCCAAAAGATTCTTTTTATCCAAAGGAGCATCTAAAAGTTTAGCCTTAATGTCATCAGGCAAAGCCTGAAGATGAAGTCAAGAATGTCTCATAACTGAACCAAAGGTAGCAATACTGAAGAGGTATCAGCTGCATCATAGCTACACATTTGCTTAAGTGGGGAGGGGGGCAACTTGAGAAGTAAAGCCAAGTAGAGAAAGGGCCAAAGCCTTCCCCTCTGAGTCAGGAAGGTCAGAAATCACCTTAGAAACCGGAGAAAAGAGGGCCAAAATATAAATGGTCATACGAGTCTGGTATTTGAGGTCTCTAAAAGGATAAAGTGGCAGCACTGTAAACTCTTTGGCCCAGCCTTTACATAGCTCTACTATCTTTATCAGAAGGCAACAAGCTTGGTAGAGTACAATAATTTGGAGGGGGCTTAATCTGAGGAGACTGACACCACAGAAAGGTTAGCAGAAGGACATCTGTAATGAAATTTGCACTTCTCAGGAACTTTATAGAATTTATTTGGCTTCTTAGGTGCAGGAGGCTGAGAGTCAGGGGCTACAGATGCTGCTGAGAAGGTATCCAGAAGGGCTGCTAAAATAGGAGGAACAGCATATGGCTTAGTAGACTCCTATCTATAGGAGCTCATAATATCTTATTTTAAGCTCAGAGACTGGAGAACGTTCCCACTTAAAATAATCCATCATACAGGCAATAGTATGCCCAAAGTAGAGTTCCTCCAAGGAAACTCTTAACTTAAAAAAAATCCTCCTCCTGTGAACCACAAAGGGAAAGGGATTTGGGAAGAGTAAGCCAAAGATTCTTCCTGAGAGTCAAGGTCCTTGTCTGAAGAATCCGATTCCCCTGGGGTCTCTTAAGGGGCGTGAAAGACCAGGGTGAATCAGGCACAAAGACCAGTTCAGGAGGCTTCAAGACCATCAAAGCATTAAATAAACCCAAAGTGAAATCCTGCCATTCATGTTGGGTACCCTTAACAGGATAAATGAGCTTTGTTTTTTGCTCCTTTTTCTGAAGCACGTTTGCATAAAATATCCTCAAAGAGTCAGACCCCTGGCAAGTTTCAATAATGGTCATAGGAATCTCCACTTGAACTATGATCTGAGGAATTCCCTTAGTCCTTCAGAAATAATCAGCTTACGATCCCCCTCATAGTCCGCTACAGACATTTGAAAAGGCTCCGAGGATGTGAGAGAAGCCAGATCCATGCCAGCCTCAGATGGGGTTGTGGCAGAGGAATCTGCAGCAACTACCGGATGGTCCTCCAGGCTTTCACCAGCCTTGACAAAGATGTCTGAGGGAAGCTGGATAGCAGCTGGATCAGACCTAACTTGTTTGGCCTTCTTCTTGGTCAATGGCTGGCCCACAGGATGCGAGGATTCTGCTAGAGCATCCTGAGCCAACAACTTCAGGCATTGGTTCTCTAGGTACAAGGACAAGGTGGAAAGATGACTTCATAGGGTCTTGGGTACAAATGCCTGACAGATAGAGCACTGTGTATGATTGTGGAAAGCACCCAGACAGAACAGACACTGGTTGTGAGTCTTTATAGGAAATCTAAAATACAGCTGAATGGAAACAACTAGGAAAACTAGAATACTGCTTGGCTGCACAGCTGAATGGAAAAGCACACCAAATGGACCAGCACTTTAGCGTAAAATAAATTTTAATCTCCGCTTTTGTCAATACAGACTTCATCAGAAAAATCAAACACATTTCAGTTGCACATGATTTAAATAAAAACAATTACATTCAATTAAAACCAATTAAGGTCAATACAAAAATTTAAAGTGATAAAACATCACCCGTTGCTGCCGCAAGCTTTGTTAATATAAACTCTGCAATCTTGTAAAAAAACATTTAATATTAATGGCATCATTTAAGCCCGGAGGCTGATGAGCTCTCAATTGAATCTACCATCTGGTTTCTCTCTGTTCCAAATAGTTTCTAAAATTGCCACCCCTCAAATTTAAATGGCCCTGTTCTAAGATAGAGAACAAATTTTTTTTTAATTTAGAACAAACTAATGTATGCCTATATAAAGCATTGTTAACATCCTTCTTAATGTCATACAGATGCTCCCTAATCCTGGTCGTTAACTGTCTAGTTGTCATCCCAATATAAAAAGATGGACATGAACTACACACAGCAACATACCACTACCCCTTGTGCTTCTACACGAGAAATAGCTAGACACAGAAATAGTGTATGGTACGTGTTCCAAATTTATGAATGGTCCTTCCAAAATATATCTACACATATTACATGTGAGACACTTATGCATTCCTTTGTTGACACTGAAAATTTTTGTTTCAAACACGTTTGTCCCTCCCTTTTTCCAACAAACTTTTTAAATTAAAATCTTTTTCATAAACGAATCTAGGATTCTCCCCCACATTGTTGCATAATTCACAATTACCTCTGACAATATTCCAATTGTCAATTAAAATCTTTTTAATGCTTAAAGCCCCACTAGTTATAGGTAGATTATAACTTAAATGCATGTCATTACACTATGTCCTTTTTGGAATGACTGCTAATACTTTAGTCAAAATGGGTGAATACCTATCTTTTCTAAAATTCCAAACATATTTAATTTGATCATCCAGTATTTTCTTCTTATATCCACATTCTAACTTTTTAATGTATAAAAATTCATTATGCAAACATTTGTCATCACTGGTCATTCTGCTGGCACGAATGAACTGTCCCTTGGGAATGTTCCTTTTCACATGAATAGGATGTTGACTAGAAAAGTGTAAGTAACTGTTTGTAAAAGTAGTTTTTCTATGAATAATACTATTAAATTTACTAGTTAAATAATCCCATTCCAAGTGGACATCCAAAAAATTAAGGGAAGTGTCATGGTCTCCCAACACAAACTTAAGAAAAGGAACTGGAATTAATTGTTGTTAATAGAGCATGTACAGACTCAATAGTCCCTCAATTACAAAAACCAAGTCGTCTATAAATCTCTTGTAATATATTACTTTAAACTGAATAAAACATGGTTTTAAAAATTCATGTTCCCACCACCCCAAAAAAATTTGGCAAAAGCAGGGGCAACTGCTGACCCCATAGCTGTACCTTGCATCTGTTTGTAATAACAGCCATTGAACAAAAAATAATGATTATTCAAAACAATATCAAGTAAATTGCAATAATAATTGATAACATTATTTACATTGTTCATGAATTTGTTCAAATACTATCTTACATATTCAACCCCGACATCGTGGGGTATACACATGTGCAAGGAAGTCACGTCTAAAGTGAAAACAGTATGTACATCAGGACCAAACATAGTCTGTTCATTAAAACTTCTAAAATTTCTAAAAAATTCTATGAATCCTTTAAAAATGATTCCATACTTTAAACACAAGGTTGTAAAAATGAATCAACCAATAAAGAAATGCCCTCGGTAACATAGTGAGGTGCAGAAATATTGGGTCTAAAAGGGGGGGGGGTCTATCAAATTCTTATGTGTCTTCGGGAAGCCTTATAACACCCCCACCTTGGGATTTTCAATATTACAAAAATTATAAACATGCATGTTCATATCACCTGCCAACAGGCTGTCATACAAAAAATCAAAAATGTATTTATAACATTTACTGATTTCAACATTGTTGACTTTCTTGTATCATTACTAAGCATGCCTTCCATTTTAGAAACAATCTCTTTGATCCATTATTACTAGAATCTCAACTTTGTCACTTTTCATTATGCGTATAGAAGTATTATAGCATAATTCCGTCATGGCAGTCCTATGTTCACCACTTAGATTGTCATTGGTCATACATAATTTAATCACTACCTAACATTTTTCTGAGGTCAAACTCACAAGCGGACTATAACATTTTTAAGGTGTTGTTTAATAAAGGATTAAAAACTAGAAGGCTTAACCAGCGAATGCTCCATACTTTCCATCTCTTTCATCAAATAAGACAAATTAATTTTTCTAATAAACTGCTTTAACTCCAAGATAGCATTTGTAATGCTTGTTCACATATTGGGTACAAAATTTAAACCCAGTCTCAACAGTTTAATATGGTTTTCATTTAAATTAAAACTAGATATATTTACAATGTCTTTGACTGAACTGTTGTACCTTATTTGTTGTCTGTTGATGAATCCAAAGTCAACAGATGTCCCTTCTTGCGCGCGAGTATGGTCTTGGGCCGTAATTGTCTTTTTTCTTTTTCTAATACTAAAAAAGATTTATTTTTGATGACTGGTTCATTGTCAATGTTACTATTGTTGAAAGAAAAAACAGTAGTTTCTTGCTGGGCCAAATTCGACTCAGCCGAACGGGTATGACCGTCAGTATTGTGATCCCTTTGCCTGTTTCTGCTTGAAACAGCCACCAACGGTGTGACTTCATTCATGACCTCACCAAAAGAGGTGGGTCTCATAGAAGCATGTTATTTAAGGTGGACTTGATTAGAAGACTGATAAGTTCTATTGTTGTTGCCAAATGAAACTTTGTTTTTGCTTTGTACAAACATGGTGTACGCACAAGTCCATCTCATACACTGATACATCAAGATCCAATTTACTGTCTTTTTTGATTAGAGCTTTCTCATATTGCTCCAAATCTTCCAGCATTAAAGCAGATTCCATCCTTCACAAAACACAAACTGAAATTTGTCTTCAATCGTTTGTTCTACCTTAAGAATCTCTTCTCTCAGGATACTTATGGACTCACTGTTGCGCTCTATTAATAATTTCAAAAAGTTAATGCCTGCTTAATTGAAGAAATTCTTCAAATGACTGAAAAAAGGATATTTTATTGTTGTACCGTTGGGACATTTAAAAAAGCGTAGTCCCTTTGGAACAATGTTTAACAATACATTTCACAAAGTACTTGTTCTCAATGTCTATAGTCTTGTATTTCCTCAACAGTTTGTTTAAATTATCACATAACTCTTTATACTCAGATAAACTGGTGACATCAATAGATCTTTTTGTTTTTAAAAAAGGGATTCTCACCATTGTTCAAAGCTGCTGCTATATTTGAATACAGCCCTCTCGGCTTCACACTTTTTAGCTTTCCAGATTCTGGTTGTTTTGCCTCCTCATTTAGTTTACTATAGGTATTCACCTCAAATCACAGTGCCTGTGTCGTCCACAGATCCCGAACCGGATCCTGAAGCTGACACCTCATTTCTATTCAAACGCTCATTTAATAATTAATGCAAAGACTTCTTGATATCTTCCATGGTCTTTAAAAAGACCTGATTAACATGTAATTCGGGAGAAACATGAACATCATGAATACTGACATCCAGTAAAGGATCTCCAGCCAAATCAGCCATCGCAGAAAACCAAAACTAAAATACAGCTGAATGGAAACAACTAGGAAAAACTAGAATACTGCTCAGCTGCACAGCTGAATGGAAAAGCACACCAAATGGACCAGCACTTTAGCGTAAAATTAATTTTAATCTCCGCTTTTGTCCATACAGACTTCATCAGAAAAATCAAACACGTTTCAGTTACACATGATTTAAATACTAAAAAAAAAATTACATTTAATTAAAACCAATTAATGTCAATAGAAAAATTTAAAGTGATAAAACATCACCCGTTGCTGCCACAAGCTTTGTTAATATAAACTCTGCGATCTTGTAAAAAACATTTAATAATAATGGCATCATTTAAGCCCGGAGGCTGATCAGCTCTCAATTGAATCTGCCATCTGTTTTTTCTCTATTCCAAATAGTTTCTAAAACTGCCAACCCTCAAATTTAAATGGCCCTGTTCTAAGATAGAGAACAACATTTTTTTTAATTTAGAACAAACTAATGTATGCCTATATAAAGCATTAACATCCTTCTTAATGTCATACAGATGCTCCCTAATCCTGGTCATTAACGGTCTAGTTGTCATCCCAATATAAAAAGGACATGAACTACACACAGCAACATACACTACCCCTGTGCTTCTACACAAGAAATAGCTAGACACAGAAATAGTGTATGGTATGTGTTCCAAATTTATGAATGGTCCTTCCAAAATATATTTACACATATTACATGCAAGACATTTATGCATTCCTTTGTTGCAGTGGTGCAGCCGAGCAGTGTTCTAGTTTTTCCTCTTTACAAGAAATCTGCCTTCCTCACTGACTTTTCCCTTTCTGGATCACATGGACACAATAACCACAACAAACAGAAAGAGAAGAAATGGGGCACTTAATTGAAGACAGCTTGGTAACCAACACAGCAGAAGGGCATTCGGAAATTCAACAATGGCATTCAGACTGGTGGCAAAAAAATTCCGAGTGTGTATGTCCATAGGTCACCTTTATGCCCTATGCCTTACACAGGAAGCGTGTGTGTGATGTACAATGCCTATAAGTACTAAAGGCTTTGATATACTAGCTATACGTTGGGCTATCCTTGGCAAGAGATCCTTTAAGTAAAGACTACTGCAACAGTGATATGGAAGGACATCTACTGGAGCTCACAAATCCTATGAACAAACACTCGCTTCACGTTTCCAACCCAGATAACCTTACCAAGAATAGCTATCCTTAGACATGATTTGGCAAAATTCTTGAAAGTGTTTAAAAAAGGATGCTTTTAAAGCAGAATGGGCAAAGGCTGATTTGACAAAAGTATGGTGTTAAGTCACTGTGCCTTCTGACCAGTAATGAAGACTACAAACTGCAGACCTCAAAGTCTCTGACTCAGTTATATAAAGCAGCAAGTACTGTGTGGTTGACTATGTCTCCCTCACAATGGGGTGGTTTAACAACCATCACAGTGAGAAATATAATATGGTTATCACTCATCCCTGCAAATAAATCACCACAAGAGGTCCACGAGGATTCATATTAACATCTTTTTCAGCATTATTAACCTTTTCTCAGACTACCTTAATACAACTAATATCATCCTGTATGGAAATGCTACAGTTCTATTCCACTCATCCATTCATACCTCTCAATGGTGCATATTTTAGCAGAATGCCCAGATTTTTGCCTCATATTTTTGGTCTGTTTTTCATAAAATTGTGGTTTTCTGGCAAATTAGTGGTAAATAATTCAAGATTTAAAATTAGAAAATAATGAGACATGTTAGTTTCAGACTTCACACCCTTCAAAAATTCATACTAATAAAAAATCTATTATTCTATCACCTTTCTTAGTTTGTAAGAGCAATATTTAAAAATTGTCCCCATTTTTGAGCCTTTTTTTTATGGTTTTGTCCAGATTTCTTGCTCTAAGAGGTATGCATCCATTACACATAAAACCATGTTGCAACACATACAAATCACTCTATAAAACTTGGTCATGATTAGAAATGCTCCAAAATTAAACTCATGTTCTTTGACACCGCCCAAAAAATAAACAAATTACCACTTCTCTCAACTCTTTCACATATCATACCCAAACACCCATTGAACAGGTTACCTAATTTAAATACCTTAGAGTATATCCTTGACCCTAACCTAAACATGTCCATGCATATTAGCAATGTAAAGGCAAAAACATCTATATTCTCCGGTTGCTAGTCAATTTCTTAATTCCTCACCCCAGAAGGGAGAAAAACAATAGGCAAAAACATCCTCTAGTCCCTACTAAACCAGCCTATGTTTACACTAAAATATTCAGACCCACATACCTCTCAACCTCTTAGCACAAGAATTCTGGACAAAGTCAAAAACAACTGGTGCACAAAGAAAAAAAAAATCAATGATAGATTTTAAATATCACTCTTATAAACTAATAAAGTTGTTAGAATATCAGGTTTTGCATTAACATGCATTTTCTGAAGGATATAAAGTCTGAAACTCAAATGACTATTTATGATGGCTTCAATACTTAGTGATTTGGCAGAAAGCCATAATTAATTTTGTAAGGATCAGAACAAAAGTTGTTGTTTTTCTTTCGTTTTTTCTCGGTTAGGGGTCGCCACAGCAGAACTCCGGTCCGCTAATGATTGGCAGTAGATTTTTACGGTGCCTAGGTGCCAGCTCGACTCACAACCTTCAATGAAGGCCCACCCATTCACCCTTGTCTTTCGAACGCCACTCGACCGCAGGGAGGACATGTAGACTCCACACAAAAGGCACTCCAGCCGAGAATCGAAAGGAAGAACCTCTTGCTGTGAGGTGACAACGCTACCGCTGCACCACCGCGACAGAACAAAAGTACAAAGGAAAAATATGGATATTCTGCAAAATTCCAGATATTAGAGTTACATGCCTGAAAACCCTCTCAAGCAAAATAAGCAGATTAAATTTTACTATCACTACAATTTCAGCATTGCTGCTTTACACTCCAGTAAGCAAAGTGGCAACCAGTAAAAGAAACAGCAGACCTCCTGCTACTTAGCCTTTTATACAAGACAATACAGAGTGAAACTCTCTCACCCCAGCCATAGACTAACCATCAATGATAGCTAATGCCAACTCTGTTCTCAAATAAACAGTGCTTGAGCACTTTCTGGACTTAAAAACATACCAGAGATTACACCTTCTCAATTCTAGCACCCAAGCTACAGGACTTGCTCCATAACATAATCACATACAACTCTTGTAGAACTAAACTTCTTACCCACCCGGCTACCTCTGCACATGCTTCAGTAAACCACCAATACAAATGCAAATAATAAACACAAGTGAACCACAGCAAAAAGTACAGTTTTGTACCTACCATAAATGTAGATGTTCGAGGATTCCATTGCTGCAGTCCTGACTATTGGGCTCAGTCTTTCTTGCCCCAGATGTCAGAAGAAAATACCTGCACCAAAACATGTACAATATATACAACAATATATACAAAAATATATATATATATGCCTAAACACAGAACTGTACTATGTTCTTTCGTTCATTAAGGCAGTCCTGACTATTAGGGTAGAGAATCCCAGCAGAGGTGGGGGAGGCTGGCAAATCATAAAAACAGCTGTGGCAACCAGCCCAGAAAGTATGCACTGAACAATGCTGTTGAAGTGGCAGTAGCCCTAGTGGAATGAGGCCTAATCCCAGCTGGAATCTCCTTGCCATGATGGGAATAACAAAATGCAATGCAAAAGGCAATCCGCCTAGAAATAGTTTGTTTTGACACAGGCTTGCCCTGTGAACTCAAAGCAAAGAAACAAACAACTGCTGAGACTGCCTAAAATCCTTAGTCCTGCTTAAATAACATTGCCTGTGTACATCTAAAGTGTGCAAAATCTTTTCCCCTTTATTTTGAGGGTCTGCATAAAACGTAGCAAAATGAATAGTTTTAAATCTAAAGCCACTAGAAACCACCTTAGGCATAAAGGAAGGACTTATGGAAAATCAAAAGGGCTCTACTGCCATAAGGGCCTGCAACTCAGACACCCTTCTTGCAGAAGTAATAGCCAACAGAAAAGCAGTCTTCCATGACAAGTATTTCAATTCAGCAGTAGCTGCAGGCTCAGGTTGTAGAGTAAGTTTTTCCAACACAAAATTGAGATCCCAAGCAGGAGTAGGAGCTCTACGTGGGTCTTATATTCTTTGCCCTAAGAAACTGCTTGAACAAAGGATAATCATAGTGAGCTGAAATTGCTGCAGCATGAATCTTAATGGAAGAGAAGGACAAACCTTTGTCCAATAACTCAATTGAAGAGCCACACTCAAATTAGGCTCAGAAATCTCCAAATTCTTTGCTGTACTCCAAAATAAAAATCTCTTCCATTTTCTCTCCTTGTACTAGGTCTTCTAGCTTCCATAATCACATTTAAAACTTGTTGAGGAAGTTGAGACCTGCTGTGTTTCAACACAGAATATGCCAGGCTGTTAGATGAAGAGAATGAAGCTTGACATTGAGCAAATGACCGTCCTTCTGAGATAACAGATGAGGAATCAGAGGTAAAGGCCATGGAGGCTTCTTTACCAGACTCCGTAGTAGTGGGTACCAGTGTTGCGAGGCCAATCTGGAGCTATCAAAATCATCCTTGGCCTGTCTTGTCTGACCTTTAATAGTACCTTTGGAAGAAGAGGCAGAGGTGGAAAGGCATACACATGAAGGTTTTTCCAACTGAAAGACAGAGCATCCACTTTCCAAGCTGTGTGATGAAACCCCTTTGTGCAATACTTTGGCAGCTGGTGGTTTAGTGGAGAAGCGAACAGATCTATGTCTGGAGTTCCCCATGACACTGTCAGTTTCTGAAATACATGAAGATCCAGTTTCCACTAGTGGGGATCCATGATTTGTCTGCTTAACACATCTGCTAAGGAGTTCTGTGCTCCTGGCAGAAACCTTGCCTGAAGAGTCAGTTGCAGGCTTAGCGCAGTCTCCCATAAAATCATTGCTTGCCTGCATAGAGGATAAGACTGTGTTCCCCTTGCTTGTTGATGTACCACATGACAGTTGTGTTGTCTGTTAGAATCAACACCTGCCCTGGAAGAAGAAGCCATCAATGCAAACTGGACTGCTAACATCTCTTTCATGTTGATATGTAGATGCTGAAGTCTGGCAGGCCACTTGTCTTGTATCCACTTTCCATTTAGATGAGCTCCCAAGCAATGTCCGAGGCATCTGTTGTTAAAATCTGACTTGCCTCTGGCGGTCACAGAGAGTCCCTTGTTTAGGTGACATTCCTGAGCCCACCACAAGAATTCCTTTTGAAGGCAAGGTATTATTTGAATGACAGTGTCCAAATCCTGGCAGTGCTGTGTCCATACAATTTTGAGATACCATTGTAACTTCCTCATATGCAGTTTGGCATTGGGAAGCACCAGATGCCATGAACCCTAATGCTTGAAGGACTGTCCTTGCAGTCAGCACGGACTGATGAGATAGTTGATGGAAGTAAAGTGACAGACTCTTTTGTTTGTCAAAGGCCATCTGGGCTGCTGTATTCAGTCTCACACCCAGAAAGCACATGTCTTGAGAGGGTACTAGACTGGACTTTATTAATACCTAGGCATCTTAGCACTGCGATAACATATTCCAGGTGCTGTAGAAGAACTTCCTTTCTTGAGCCAGAATCAGGCAGTCAAGTAAGGATAGATTTGAATTCCTTGAAGCCTGAAGTAAGCTATCACTGGAGCCAGAACCTTTGTGAACACTCTGGGCAGTAGATAAGCCAAAGGGCAATGCAGAGAACTGATAATGAGAATTTCCAGATATTTCCTGCAACTTAGCCTTATAGGCACATGAAGGTAAGCTTCTTTGAGATCTAAAGTTACCATCCAGTGATCTTTGCCCAGCAGAGGTAAAAGCTGTTGTAACGTCAACATCTTGAACTTGGGAATGTCCAGATAAGTGTTGAGGATAGATAGATCCAAAATTGGTCTCCACGTGTTTCCCTTCTTTGGAACAAGGAACAGGCGAGAATAAAATCCTAGGCCTTTCTGATACAGGGACTGGCTGAATGGCAACTGTAAAATTTGCTTGTGAGCCTCTTTTTTTTGTTGAGGAGTCTGGCATGCCTTTGAGGGGCATGGTATGGAAATAAAATCTGTAACCGTGGTGAATGATATCCAACACCCATTTGTCTTGAGTAATTAGATCCCAATTTTCTTTGAAAAGAGACAGTCTTCCTCCCAAAGGAGCTGCCATGAATCTGCTGGCAGTGGAAAAACAGGTCATTGGGTCTGTTTACGAAAGGGACTGACCTGCCCTCACCAGAAGTCTGAGCAGGTGAACTCCTGTTCTAGGCCTAAAGAACCTTGAGCCCTGCCCTACCACGTCTAGACCCCTAGACTGAGAATCATAAGCAGGATATGTCCACCCCTTAGCCAATTTCTACTAAACTTTGGCACCTGCAAAAATCTTTAACAGTTTGCATAGACTTAGCCTTGTCCTCCATCTTCTTTAAAACTGCTTCCACAGGCGAACCAAACAACACATCAGACTGTAAAGGAGCATCCAAAATCCTTGTCTTAACATGCTCAGCTAAATTCTGATCCTTCAACCATGCATGCCTGCGAAGAACAGAACTGGTAGCAGCCACCCTCGAGGAGGCCTGTACAGCATCAAAACCACATTGCAAAGAATGCTTACCCACTTGTTCAGACACATGAACCAAATCCAGCAACTCTTTACACTCAATACCTTCCGCCAAAGCATCCACCTTAGATTTCAATTGTGAAAGGAGATAATTCTGATATTTTAGCATGTGAAACTGACAATTCAAAGCTCTCATGGCTAGAGTGGAAGAAGTATACACTTTCTTTCCCCACCTATCCAAAGCCCTTGCCTCTTTATCAGTGGGAACAGGATTTTTAACCACAGAAGCCTTTACACCCTTAGGCCTGAGAAATAGTTTCTGGGTCCGCCCTAGGACTCTTAAACAAGTATTTATGAGCTTGGGCACCCTATAATACCTATCAGGCTTAACTGGAGCAGGAGGCAAAGAGTCAGGGTTCAGGAAGCCTCTGCAAAACATCTTCCCACATTCAATACAGGAGGAATAGCTAAAGGCCTATGCTGGGGTAAAAACAAGAACTGCCTAAGCCTTTTCCTGGAGTCAGAGTAATCCTGGCCTTCCCATTTAAAGTGCTCCCTCATGGAATGCAAAGTCTCTGAAAATGAGAAATCCTCAGGTGGAGACGCTGTAGGAGTGGAATCATCCACATCAGAATCAGAATAAGTAGGATACTCCTGTAAATCTTCCACAGAAGATTCTGAAGCCTCTGAACACTGTTCAAAACTATCAAACTCGGTTCCACCCTAGGCCTCTTATCAGGCGGGGCACAGAACCCTAATCATAGTAATCAAATCTTCTGCCATTTTAAGCATATGTTTCTTAGGTACAGAACCGAAATGCTAGGAGAAGCCCCACTGAAGCTGTAGAAGGCCTACCTCTCAAAGAAGTTTTGGCAACAGAAGGAGAGGCAACTACCTTGGGAAGAGCAGTCACCTGAGAAGCCCCTCAGCCTGGCCTACCCCCTGAGAAGGCACATCCTGTAAGAGTATAGTTTCTGCCTGGGACTCCATAGACACTCCTGGCAAAACCTCCGGCTCCACTGAGCCTAAAGAACCGGCGTCCGGGACTGCGGTTCCTCAACCCTAGGCTTCACTGTTTATCCTTGCGCTTCTTGCATCCGGCGGCATTTTATAAGCGCTTCCCAAACACTAACCTGGCACAGTCTAACCTCCTCTTAATAGTGCGTTTGTTAAACCTAGCACAAGAGCAGCAACCAACAACGTCGTTGCTCAGGCCCTAAACAAGGTATACACAATGATAATCCCTATGAGGTATCTGTTTCCCAAGAAATACAGTTATTCACTTTTTCTGACATCCGGTAAAATACTGAGGCAAGAAAAACTAAAATGTTGGGTACTTAGCCAACTCTGTTTAGGTCTGAAACCCCGGTTTGGTATTTTCCTCACGCCAACCTGCACTCGCAAAACTGCTTCTGCATCGGACCATGCGGCAAAAGACTGAGGATATGGCGTCGGTCATGCGCCTGACTCTGGTATTCGGGCCGACTGGACGCGGACTATACCCAATAGTCAGGACTGCAGCAATGGAAAACGAAGAACATTGGCTACTTTAGTACTATTTCCACAGAAAGAAAAATCAGTCCATGATAAAGCAAACTTCTTCTTTATTCCATAAAATTGTAGAACCACGAAATGAGCGCTTTCACGTATCTAAAATACGCTTCATCAGATTTCAATATACAATGTATCAGCTCAGTTTATATAGTATCTACATTCATATAATTAAAACAATTAACTTTCTAATTGACACCAGCTGTCTCCATTTGAGCAGCATAGCTATCTTTTAAAGTTGCAAAAGCACTATATTTAGTCTGTTTTCTCCGTGGTTTATTTGACAAATGTAAAATAAATTTAAATATATATGATGAACATCAATAATAAACACTAAAAATGCAAAAAACAGAAATGTATACAAATGAACGTCAAAAGTGAACATCAAAAATAAAACAAAGATAAAACAAAAGGAAGGTCTGAAATGAGTATATATTAATAGAACTCAGATCACTTCCATTTACATCTGACGTTTAATATTTGTCCAAGCCATATACCTCATTGACTACCTCTTCTTTATATCTATTACTCCCATGTTATATGTGGTTGAAATGTATACACTTATTGATTACCATTTCTAGCTAATATATAAAATCATGATATATCAATAAATAAAATATAATATAATATAAATATGAATTCATGTATATGCATACAAAGGTATGCATATACCTATGCATCCATGAGTGTAAATAGATAGGCCATGGAGTATGTAAAGTGAATATCCTCCATGTATTCGCAAAACTATATGCATATACCTACATATCTACATGTTCCAGCAAGTAAAGTGCATAATGCAAATCTTGTGAATATGTGTTAATCCCTAGTTGACACATATAATCAACACATATTAGGCGATCTATAAATATAATACGATATAAGGAGAACAGCACATAAATATGTAAACCAAAAAACAAAAAACATATAAAGTGCTCCATGCAGATCTAGTAAAATATAAATATGTAAACAAGGAGAAACGTAAGGTGCTCCGTGCCGATCTTATAGACATATGTTCTACACTATGTAACATATAAATATCATCTCATGGATACTAAAAAGCATATGTATTTTCATATATTAGAAAAATTACATGTAAATGAGTATATATATATATATGCAAATATAAAAATAAATGAATGTATAGCATAGTCCAGTATCATTGTTAACTTAAATGATCATAAGGCACTAAGTGCTAAATACAAAATTCATATGGACTGAACCATTGCGGTGCTATAACACTACCATATAACAATGTAAAGGAAAGAAGATATTTATATATAAATGTATAAAATCCATGTGTATATATACAAAATCAATAAATATATATATATAACCATAAAATTATAATATCAAAAACATATCATGTATATATCAACATAAATTTATATCAACATGTGCAAATTATCAGATTTATATTCATTATACATCCAACACTATAGTGTTTGTTGTAAGTGTAGTATAATTCATTAAATGCCACCATGAATCTCATAGACAAAAATATGTATGTATAGTTGTTAGCCCTTATCTATAACGTAATAAACCTCCTATAAACCATCATATACACCCTACACAGACTAACAAATATGGACCAGTATACCTGTCATACTGGTCTCATCGTAACATGGGTGCCATAGGAACATACTGGTTTAACCCAGGTGGATAATGTGCTCTCATTCTTAGAATCCAGTATAGTTCCTTCTGTTCCAGGATATTTACCACCTCACCTCCATTCCTATCTTCTTCTATTACTTGTAGTATCCTGAACCTAAAACTGTGTGATGTATTCTGCTTTATGTGCTTAGCCAATGCATTAGTTTCGTTACTTTTCTTTATGTCATATATGTGATTGTATATTCTTTTTCTGAATTCTCTTTTTGTAAGTCCTATGTAGAATGCTGTGCAATTTTCACAAGTTGCTAAATATATGACGTTACAAGTATTGCAGGAGGCATAGAAATAGGGTCTGAATTCAAATTTCAGAGTTGGATGCACAAACTCTTGAACCCTTGTAATAAACTGACACATATTGCATCTATTGCATGCAAATGTTCCTTTACTGTCCAATTCTGGAGATAAATGCATCCCTTTCTTATGTGCCTTACATAACAGCCTTTTCAGATTTTTATTATTTCTGTAGATGAATCTTGGTGTTTCTCCCACTAATTTCATTGTCTTCTCATCTATAGTCAATACTGGCCAATGTTGTTCTATAATTTGTGTAATTCTCTTGTTATCATTAGTGTATGTGATCAAGAATTGTATCCTTTCTTGAAAATTAAAGTTAGATCTTTTCCTATTACTATGGAATCTCCACCCTCTCCTCTCTAATATTGGCCTATCCCTATCTCTAAGTGCTTGATCTTTGATCTCACTCACCATTTTCTTATCATAACCCCTTTGTAGGAAAAGTTGTTCCATTACATCTGCCTCTATCCTGAAATCTGTCTGTTTCTTACACAGTTTGTTGAGTCTTGTAAACTGGCTTTTCACTATGCCTCCAAAGAAACTCAAATGACTATTTATGATGGCTTCAATACTTAGTGATTTGGCAGAAAGCCATAATTAATTTTGTAAGGATCAGAACAAAAGTTGTTGTTTTTCTTTCGTTTTTTCTCGGTTAGGGGTCGCCACAGCAGAACTCCGGTCCGCTAATGATTGGCAGTAGATTTTTACGGTGCCTAGGTGCCAGCTCGAATCACAACCTTCAATGAAGGCCCACCCATTCACCCTTGTCTTTCGAACGCCACTCGACCGCAGGGAGGACATGTAGACTCCACACAAAAGGCGCTCCAGCCGAGAATCGAAAGGAAGAACCTCTTGCTGTGAGGTGACAACACTACCGCTGCACCACCGCGACAGAACAAAAGTACAAAGGAAAAATATGGATATTCTGCAAAATTCCAGATATTAGAGTTACATGCCTGAAAACCCTCTCAAGCAAAATAAGCAGATTAAATTTTACTATCACTACAATTTCAGCATTGCTGCTTTACACACTCCAGTAAGCAAAGTGGCAACCAGTAAAAGAAACAGCAGACCTCCTGCTACTTAGCCTTTTATACAAGACAATACAGAGTGAAACTCTCTCACCCCAGCCATAGACTAACCATCAACGATAGCTAATGCCAACTCTGTTCTCAAATAAACAGTGCTTGAGCACTTTCTGGACTTAAAAACATACCAGAGATTACACCTTCTCAATTCTAGCACCCAAGCTACAGGACTTGCTCCATAACATAATCACATACAACTCTTGTAGAACTAAACTTCTTACCCACCCGGCTACCTCTGCACATGCTTCAGTAAACCACCAATAGCACAATCCTATCAATACCCACACTATTCCAGTACATTAGTCACCACTTACTCACCAGTATCATTGACCTTTAAGACTGCACTAATGCCACAATCTCCCATTGCTCAACCATGCTCTTATCATCATCACCCTCCCACACAAAACAGCTTAACCACTTCCGAATACTAACACCCCACTCCTAAACAGACACCCTTTCACCAACCTCTTAAACATTTTACTGTGAATTACTTTTATTTTTAACCCTTGTCTGTACTGTTCTGTATATAAGCAAGTTATACCTCCTATTGTACAAGAAATTAACCTGCACAGTAGTGTTTTAATCTCTAACTTTTAAATTACTGTACCTTCAACTATGTTCTGTAACTCTTGGGCTGTGGCTGAAATGGGTTGTCTTTGAATCAGTCCACTATCCTGGTCAACAAATATTGTTTGACTAAAGTTAATAACTGATGTCTCTTACTTTTAAAAGGGGGGTGGGGGTGAGACTTATTCCATAATCTTGGAAGGCACTTGCAATCAGCATCTCTTACATTCTATTATTGATGCTTATTTTTAGTTTTAGCCTTCCCATATGGATGTTTGCGCACCCCAAATGCGCATTCTTGACACACATTTTTCAAAACAGAACTGGATCAGATATTGCTTTAGAAGACCAGACCAAGGTCAGCTCTGATAGTTCCTGAAACTGTTTTGAGCAGTTCGATTTTAACCTTTTCAAGTCTTTTAGGTAAGTTGTTGAAAGCCTACAAAATGTGCTGCTGTTTTCAACAGCAAGTTGGATCAGGGAGGTAAAGAGTGGTAAAATGATCTCCATGGGCTGACTAAACATGCCATTTAAGACTTGATGGAATTTAGAATATGCCTATGGTAGACCACTGCTCAGAGTTTAAATAGTTGTTTACCACCATTCCTGGATCTTTAATGAAGATATCATTATTATGATTTGACCATTTATTTGTAATTATGTTCTACATCCTTATTTTCAATGTCTCAAAATGCTAAACGTACTAACATTAACATTGAGATCACCAATACTGCAACAGGTGGGCACTCTTGCAGAGCATCTTGGAGAACTAAGGCATCTTTCACTGAAATAACTGTAACCTAATTTGCAATTACCATAATATTCTGGCTACCGGCAAGCCATTTCCTACTTTTATACTTGAGCAATATTCCAGCACAGTGACTTGTGAGACACCTCTGGCAAGATAACCGCCTGGACTGTTATACTTTCGCTTAACCATCGTTTTACACATTGCAATACATATGACCTCACTTTTAATGCTTTAAACTTGGCAATTATTCTCTTATGTGGAATAATGCTGCATTTTCTAGCAAGGGCAACATAAGCAGCAAGCAGTGTCAGTCTTTCAAATGCAGACATTACCTCTTTTAAAGATTCAAAATGGAAGATCTCTCCTGAAGGGGGTGGACACTACTCTACTGCTTGCCTAGTTTTGAAAAACACATCTAGTCATGTCAGGATGTGGACATTCTGCTAACCTATGACTACAAGTTGTAATAGTAGCCAATTTACTAATGGGACAGGATCAGTAACATTAGTCCTAAACAATTTTTACATCCTTATTTTATGTAAAATTGTGGGGAGAGTCATAATGGTGCTCATTTACAATGATACAGAGAACAGACTTCTCTTAGATACTGACAACCATGAGGCAATGAATCGAACGCAGATACAATAAATGTCCAGCAAATCTAAAACAAATGCAAAACAGACGTACATAAAAGGATGTGAAGGGACATATATATACTTATATATATATATATATATATATATATATATATGTTAGTGAGCAGTTATATTATATTTACACACACACACATACACGCACTTACTTCACATCAAACTTGTAACATACAACAAATAAAATTAACAAAATTGACTAATGCAGTCCACATAGCAGTGAAACGTAGACTGTGCTGTTAAGCTTAAAATGAAGTCTTGAAATCCATTATGATCACTTCAGCATAATACTCCCTGGAATATGGCAGGAGGTTAGACTGCAAATAGAAAGAGAACTTCACTTGTTCAGAATTAAGTTGTGCCAGTGTGTTTCCCCTGAGACAAAAAACACAGTTAATGGAATCAGTATGCGAAATGGCATTATTAGGTGACAGAGGAATAAATAAAACATCTACAGTTCAAGCTGTTTAAGTAGGTAATTGTTTCAATTTTTAATTGGTTAAGGTCAGTGCAGATAAATTATCCCTGCATGATATCCAGGGTCTTCAGTCCCAAAACTGAGAAATGCCAACTGCATGCATGCTCTTAGATTATTAGCCATCTATGAAGCAAGACCATTTACTTATCCATCAGATACCAGGCAATATAAACAACAGCATTCATGACAGAGGTCTTAAAAGAATGGGTAAATACAATATGGTTTGCTTAGATCAGTCAATTTAATGCAGGGGTTCTGAGATACAGGAGGGAAAAAAGAACAGTTGTGTAACTTAACAAAATAGATGTTTGAATAGATCACAGTTGCAGTAGCCCAAGTTACATGGGACATATTCTGCCAAGGATCTTACATCTGGCCAGTATCCAAAGCTTTAGAGCTCCTTCCATGTACCTGTGCATCTAAGGAGGCACAAGCGTATGTATAAAAGCAGACATATGGGTGCCAAAATTCATAACTTTAGTGCCTCTCAGGAAAGGGAGGCTAGAGCCCTAAATATCAGTTTATGTACGAAAAGGAAGGGAAAAACACAAAGATTAACAGAACTCCACCATGGCAGATAACTATAGACAAAAGTGCTCGTAAGAAAAACTGCACCAGAAGTATTGGGGGGAGGGGTGTTGTAGTAGTCAGGGTGTTATAACTGCAGCAGTGATCTATTCAAACATCTATTAAGCTTACATACACAACTGTCTATGCCATTTAGATAACTGTTGTAGTATCTCAAGCTATATGGGATGATTACCGAAGCTTATACATGGAGGAGGTAGAAGGACCACTAGTCCAAGAGTCCCTGGATAATAATCCTAGCAAAACCTGCTACTGTTCTTGAAAAGGAGTCAGTTTTATAATGCTTCATGAAAAGTATGCACAAATGGCCAAGCTGCCACCTCTAGAATACTTAAAAGTCCAATCTGATCTAAAAAGCTCTAGAAGTAGCTATAGCCCTGAGAGAAAGAGTTGACTTTGTTAGCCAGGGTCTTTCCTTGATGAGAACAAAAATTGGATGGCATGGGGGTGAGTAGAAATAGTCTGTTTTGCTACTGGTTGTGCCTTCTTACCTCCACAGCCAATAAACAACTGATTACAATTCCTTTGTTGTGTCAATGTAGTAACAGAGTTGCCTGTGAACATTCAGGGTATGGAAGATTTCTCTCCCTCGCTCTGCAGCTTAGGAAAGATATGGAGAGGAGTATACTGATTTACTATGAATTTGGGTGCTACTTTTGGCATGAAGGAAGGGTTGGGGTTCTCAAGGATATTCTATCCTTATGAAGCGTAAGGTAAGGCTGCATTACCATAAGAGCCTGCAATTCAGACACTTTTCCAAGCTGCAGTTAGAGCACTGATCAACACAATTTTCAAATTACTAAAATGGAATTTGGTCTTATGAGTTGGGTTGACAGGAAAAAATGTGCAAGTTTTTACAGCATAAAAGTAAAGAACCTAAGGTGGAGTCACTCATCTTCTGGGTGGATGAATGTGCAATGCCCCTTTCAAAAACTGTTTTACCCAAGAAAGAAGGGCTCAAAAGGCAGGCAGGCAGAAATGGCAGATGACCAAGAAAGGCCAGATGTTAGTAATTCAAATAGACTGTAGAACTAAAGAAGCCTTTCTTTTTAAAAGGGTCTTGATTATGCTTATGGTACAGACAAGAAAAATCTCTTCCATTTGGTCAAATAAAATTTTCTAGCAGAAGGTTTCTTAGCCCCCTGTAATACCACAGCACATCTTGAAAAATCAGAATTTTAATTCCTCTAAAGCACCTATCATCCAGGCTGTCGGATGAAAATTTTCTAGGTTGGTATGAATCGGAGACTCCTTCCTCTGTGTGAGTAAATCCATCCAGCCATCTGGTGGATAAATGTGTGCTAACTGCCACTAGCCATTTTCATGTCTGGCCAAATGGAGTTACCATCATCTTTAGAGAGCCCTTTTTGGATCTTTAAAAGGACTCTGGTTAAGTGGGGAAGGCATAAAGCAACACTTCTGCCAATGGGAAAGAGAAGCTGTCGGTCTTCCGGGCCAATTTACAAGGTGTCTTGGAACAGAATTTTTTAAACCATCTGCTGTGTATGGAGGCAAACAGATCTACCTGGGGAATTCCCCTTAGGGGCTTCCCAGGACATTATCCCCCTAAGTAGAACATCCCTTCATGGGAGGGTCTTGTCCTGGTTCTGCAAATACTGTCTGCCACAGTATTTTTCTCTAATGGAATACAAGTATCCTGGTGGGACAGGTTGAGTTGTACTGCAAATTCCTAGGCTATCATGGCAAGTCTGCATAATGGGGTATGGAGTACACAGATGGTTGAGAGATAGGAGGGTATTTACCAATGTCATCATTACTTTGATGTGTGTGTGTTTCCTTTTGAAATGATGGTCCTAAATCCATTAAACTCTGTTTCCCTTGGATACAGCCTTCCCACACAAAGTCTGATGCATCTGTTGTTACAGACTTGGAAGATGAGGAGGGAAAGACTGGAAGACATGGATTCAAGTTGATATGGCCCATCTACCAGTGAAGTTAATTTCTGACAAAATTCAGCACTAGAATATGGAGAGAGAGAGAGAGAGAGAGAGAGAGTAGTAATGCCAAGTATATGCCGACTTTAGAAACTACTGAACTTTCCTCACATTTTTGACTCAAAGCCCTGTCACTTATGCTCTGTATCCTACAAACTGCTAACAAGTGACCTATGCCTGGTGTACAAAGCATTCTCTGACACAATACTGATGGATTTACTGCACAGCAGCAAGTCAAATGGCATCAGAAATACTCCTAGAGTTCTAAACCTTTTCTGGAGTTCAACAGAACAGTTTGGAGGGACAAGTACATCTCTTTCAGAGGACATCACTACTCTGGAATAGAATACCCATCCATTTAAACCAAACAAAGTTCATCCCTGTCGATATTCAACTGCAAATTGGATCTATGGACAGGAAGTAGAAAATCTACCCCAGGACTGTCCCTGTACTACTAATGGACAGAGGCAGCTCCTAAATGCTTCATCCCGTGTATGGGTACCCTCAAATTATATATGTTAAGATCCCATTTATTCTCATCAGGGGCAATATATAATTGACCATGGGATTGGTAAGGCCAATCTCTAAACAAATGGAATAGGTTAATTTGAGAACAAAATGGAACCCGCCAAGGCTTAAAATGTCTCACAAGGGCAGCTAGCCTAGTACTTACCTATGAACCTATATGCAATCTGGCTATAGGAATCATGAGAATTGTAGAAGCCATATACACTTATCCGGAGGAATTCCCTTGCAGATGTCAGGATTTGTAGAGAAAACTGAAGGAATTACCCTTTGTAAGATTACTTTCTCCTGTGGCAAGAACACCGTAATTTGAGAAGGGCTATCAGGCAACCTAGAAAGGTTATCTTGTGGGAGGAATGAGATATTACTGTTCAAAGTTAAGCTGAAAACCTAGGTTGTGAAATGAATTCATGACAAAGCATAGAGACTTGATAATTCTGAATACAGTCTGGAAAAACAATGCAATTGTCCAAGTAAAACAATCAGGTTGTCCAAGTAAAACAATCAGGTTGTCCAAGTAAGGAAAATATGGATGCCTTGCAATATGCAAAAGGCAAATCACCGGTGCTTGATATTTTGTGAATATCCTTGGTGCTGTGGACAAACCAAGACGAAGCAGAGAACTGAAAATACGAATGAACAAAATAATGAAAAAAACGTGAAGTTTCTATGAATGGCCATACTGTGGCAGGCATCTTTTATATCCAAGGTTACCAAGTAACTTTAGGCAAGGGATTAAAGGTAAGAGACATTACAGAGAAAGAATTTTTAACTTTGAAACCTACAAACAGAGATTTCAGAGAGACATGTCTTCACTTTCCATCCTTCCTGGATACCAGAAATATCCTTGAATACAATCCTCCTTTTTGATTTTCTGCTACAGGTTCTATTACTCACTGAGAAATCATGTGAGCAACAATGGGAGGAAATAGGTAGGGTTAGTTTTGAGGATGGGACAAAATTTCTACAAATGGGGGAAGAATATTTCATTGCCATTTGTACCAGTTTTGAACGACTCCAAGTACTCAAGAATGTGATGTAACCCAGTGCCACAGAGAAAGATGTAGTGAAAGATTCACTGAAAGGTTCTGAAAACTGCCATGGTGGTGAGGGGACTGATAGGAAAGGGTAGAACAGTCAGATATTTTTCCTTGACTGAGCCTGGGCCTGAAGAGCCTTTTTTCTTGGAACTGCCCTATCATTGTTTCTTGAAAGGTTGTTTTCATGACCTTTGTTATGTTGGTTTGAATGGATTTTCTATGAAAAGATCCAGGACAGGGGAGGAAATTCCCCACTATATTTTATGTTTTCTGATTTTTTTTTTTATTCTTAAATCAGTTTCTCCCTTCTTTAGAGCATCTGAAGCTGAACAGCCAAACAAAGTGTCTTTACTGAGCGGCATTCAGATTTGACATGTTCTAGTAAAGTTTGGGTGTATAACCATGCAAACCTATACAAGACTGATCTAGCTGCTATAGCCTATTAACTATATCAGAAGCATCTCAAGGAGCGTTTGGTAACCTGAGTGACGGAGGAAAATAAAGACAGGAAAGGAGATTTAGATTCAAAGAAGGACCATCACCAATAATAAATATATCAAATGGAAGTTAAGGAGGTGTAAACCTTTCTCCTGAAGCTTTCAAAAGCTCTGCCATACCTGTCACAGGGGAACTTTATTAGAAGAAGCCAGGTGTTTAGAGACAGTAGTTGTAGATAAAGACATTACTACTAAAGACTCAGCTCTGGGGTTGAGGAAAAGGTACCTATATGACTGAGGAACCTTGTACAGTTTATCCGATTTCCTAGGAGCAAGAGGTTTGCTATCTGGGGAAGTAATTGCTGCATTAAAGTTTATCCTCACGTGCCGCAATAACTGTGGGTGTAGCTACTGGTGTGGGGGTTTCAACGGGTCAGATCATAGTACCTCTGTTGAGTTTGAGCTCTTTCTAGGCTCCTATTTAAAAACTCCATCCCCTTCCAATAGTATCAGAGAAGGACAATTTCTCCACAGGAGAATCTGTAGAAATATTGTTTATATTCTAATTTCCAATGTTCAGGAGAAGAAACTTGGGAAGCATAGTCTAAACCCACCTTCTTTACATGAAAATCGGACTCAATCTAAAGGAGGCATTCTCTTTCTCTTCGAATGTGTCTGAGTTGAAGAAACAGACAAAGGAATGAAATTCTATTTAACAAAAAAAGAGTGAACCATTCCTCTTTCCAATTCCTTAGAAGTCCGTGTAGAGGGAGTGAAAAAAGTGTTTCAACATCTGAGATTTCTTCCTAGGAGTTTCAGAAGAAAACATGTACTCCAATATCTAGTCCTCTTCCCCTGGCACTAGGGACCTCACTGGTATTATCAGTAGGACTTCTGCCTCCCCATCCAAATCAATGAAGCATAGCCAGTGTGGACATGGGAGAGCTACACATCTGGCCCTAGAGGATGTGCTAGAATCCTGACCCTTAGTGGCTTTCCAAGGAGCAACACCAGAGGGATCTGAGCAGCAGATGAATGACCTGAGGGCATCAATCTGCCCACAACAGAGTCCTCCAAAGGCCAGGAGAGAAGTTGTCAAAGATGGCATAGAAAAACCCTCTCTAATCTCCTCTTCTTTATGGGGGGTCTGAAGTACCAGCACCAGACTTCAAAGCAGGGTTGCATAAGGGCTTTAACCTGTTGGTTCCCAAAGATTTTAAGGTAACTAAGCTGGCTCCTAAAGCTCTTAGGTTTGACGGCAAACAAATGGAGCACGACTGGACATTGTGAATGCCACCAAAACAGAAAGTCAGTCTGTGTGGGAGTCTCTATAAAGTGTCTGACATCTATACAAGCACTTCTTTCTCTCACACAAGCCAAAAACAATACTTTTCACAGACATAAAAAGGGAAGGAAGGTCTAGGATACATTATTTGCCCAATTTTTCAATATTCTATTCAACTACCAAACCACTGAAGACACAGCAAAGTCAGAGTCTCTTACTGGCATCTTTAACAGCAAGAAAGTTCTGAATTTTGGCATCCATTAGTCTACTTTTATATTAGTATGCTGTCATCCCTCCTCAAATGTTCCGGTATGTAGAAAGCACACTAAAGCTCGAGAGTTTGGAAAGATATCTGATCCTTGGCAGGATATGTCTCATATAGTTTAGGCTGCTGCAACAGTGATCAAATGATGAATATAAACAGAGCCTAGAGAAAAACCCACACAGACATGAGAAGAAAAATAAATCCAGAGAGGCAGCAACCAGAGTTCAGAACTGAACCCTTGACCTAAAGCCTGTAAAGCATAGATTTTTATCGACCTTGACCAACGGCGACTTTACTCAGTTAGACTGTGTAGTCCACTTGATTATGATCTTCCAGTGTAGGGAACATGTTTTAATCTACATTTATGTGCAAGAAAAGAAAATTAAACAAAGTTTAAGAATGACTCAGCAATTCAAATAAATTGCTAAACAACAACAGTAAATCTGAATTCTCTTTATCCCTAAACAAGCAGCACTGAAACTGCAGCAACTTATACTTGTAAAATGGACAAAAATGGAAAAAATGCTACAACTGTCCACAATAATTTATGAAAAGTTCAAAGTACAGTGGGTGATAGTCATAGGATAAAACATTTTTTTTAAAAATGCTTTATGTTAGCAGGAGGGGCTCACTGCTCTTATCAAGAAAGTTAAAGTACAAACTCCCAGCGTCTCTACTGAAAAATAGTCTTGCATCATTCAGACATTCCCAGTAACCAAATACAGTAGACTCCCTCTTATCTGGCCTCCTCTTTAACCAGCCATCAACTTTCTACTGTAGCCCTCGCAAAAGACAGAGAACACCACTTCTGCCCCCTCTGGACTAAATAATGACAAGCATTTGAGTTTTAGGTTTCATATTCATTAGAAAAATGCATACCAACTTAAATCCTGTTATTCTAGCTGATTTATAACTTATAAATGCTATTTTGTATGCATTTTCTGATTAACCAGCCATTCATTTATCCAGCCTAAGGTCCGGTCCCAGCGAGACTGGATAAGAGGGAGGCTACTGTAAACAGTAAGCACTTTCAGGATCTGGAGTTAGTGGCACATTTACCTACAATGCAATACAGGACAGATATCAATCAATAAGCTCTAAAAGTCGGCTATGAGGTTCATGCTGCATAACATATAACCCATTCAAACCACAGTCAAGAACACAAAGCACCAATTATTCGGGACATTTTTTCCTTCTTATGTCTGAACTTACATTCTGCTAACTTGCCATCATAAAAAATAAATAAATAAATTATCCCATGTGCATCTAAGTAAGAAGCGACCAAAATACTTATCTACAACCATGTTGTTGTATCTTTCGGCTTTTCCCGGTTAGGGGTCGCCACAGCGGAACTCCGGTCCACTAATGATTGGCAGCTGATTTTTTACGTGCAGAGTTACCAGCCCTGACGCACAACCTTCACCCATGTCTCCATGCAGAAGACGCTCTAGCTGAGAATCAAACAGGACAGCGTCTTACTGTGAGGCGACAACGCTATCGCAGCACCACCATCGCGGGTCATATGAACTTAAAATATTTCTACATAATAGGAAAATAACAGACCTGTTATCTTCCACTATATGTCAGTCTTGCCATAAGCAAGGCTATTGTTTAAATGCAGATGGCAATGCAGGAAGTTTCTCTCTCTATTCCATACAAGAGAAATGGAAAGCAAAATATAACAATAAGAAGATTCAGTACTAAGAAAACTAAAAACAACAGTACAATAATATGGCCTAGAGAAAATCCAGAATTATGCAAGGAAATGTTTGCACCAACATCTTCATACTCTTAAGAGACTTGAAAAAGGTTTCCACAGACAAGAGGTTTATGTTGGAGATGTGACAGCTTAGAAAGCAGTTCTTGGGAATCATATAGTTTGTGAACATAAAAGTTGCTTCAAAACAACAATGAATTACGCATTGTGATAAGTTTTATACTTGGAAGTGAATTTAACCTTGGTATAGACATGTCTCTGCTGTAAAATATCAAGTCCCAAAAAGGTGCAAGTGTTGCTATCTTCAATGCTAATGGTGGCAAAGAAAGCCATAACAAGAAAATGGGAAACCAAAGACAAACCATCTAGAAAACAGGGATAAAACATGATTATAATAAACAATGAAATTATGGGATTGAGAACTACTACACATCAGAAACAGAACTTCTTGGCGTAAAATTGGGCTTTATGAGAGTCTGTAATGGCAGTTGTTCTCTAAGAACACTCAAGAAGTAGATTTATTTAATAAAGTTGACTGTAAAAAAGAGTGTATTTCTCTGAGTTGCGGTGGTATTTGGGTTGACTGTACTTACAATTTGTAGGGGTACCGTCTCCTACACAATGATGAATTTGGGGAGCCCTGAAGCAATTAAACATAGCCCTGGGAAAGGTAACAGCTTCATTCCTTGAATGAGGGTCACCAGCAGACAGAATTGCTGCCAGGTACAGACAGTTTAATGCTGCCATGTAGGACTGGAGCAAGTTATTTTCTTCCTAAATTATGGAAATTCTCTGTATATGTTCTGATATCAGGCTCTTTCAGAGTTTGGCATTTATTATATTGGTTTAAAATGCACAAAACAAGAATACATTTGGATAGGAATCATTGTCAGAATTATTTGCAGTGGTGTTTTAGTTCAACGAATGCTTCAATTTGTAAGGCCGCCTTTTCATTTATTTTTAAATACACTTTAAGTGCAATGTTGTTCTGACCTCTGATCAGATTCAGATGCATTACGGTATGGCTATAGGCAGAGAACTGACTGCAAGTTCTTGCCGAAGTGATATTGCTGCCCTGGGGACACTGACATAATAGTTTCTGACAGCACTGTTGTGAAAGGGCTTCTGGGTGAGAAGGAATTTGGCAGAGATTGCAGAACTCCATTTTTTTTTGCTTTCCTGTTTGCAATTCATTTCTGTACAAGATCATGTAACAAAAGGTGATAGCAATCCATAACTTGGCTAAAGGTGAACTGGGGACAATTAACAAGGCTGTAGTAGAAGTTCAAACTGGTCTGAAGTCTTACGAAAGCAGAAAATTTCAAACTAACAGCTACCACCAGGCAGAGAGGTAGCAAACGTGGGGAACAGACCACTGTTGTTGATATTCTGTTTCTGACATTTTACAGTCTTGAAAGACATGCAAAATACCAGAATACTAGGTTCACCTAGTCGCAGGAACAACAAATGCTTTTAAAGGTCTTTTTGTAGAACTGAATTTGCATTACGGAATTAAAGAAACTGCCATGTTTAATGTAAACTACAATATCAAATAAGACATAATTGAGCTGAGACAACTGGAATGTTTGACATTAATCTGCAAGACCATGTGCAATATCTTCTGGAAGAGACATGGCAAAGATCTAAACAATGCTGATGTCATGACCTATTATCCTCTGAGTGAGGAATGAGATCCATTCCCCTGCTAGTATGAAAAGCCTTACCACCTGAAGAAATTAAAATGGAGACCGACAGGCATTCAGGATGTAGGAATATTTTTGCAATTTAAAAGCAGTAGTCTGTACTTCCCCCACCTGGCTCCAAAGCTGCTAATGATATTTAAAAGGTTTCTTCATAAGTGTGCAGTTTTCAATACAGCAACTTCTGGGAAGAAAACATCACTGTAGTGAAATTAGCCACATTCAGTTAAAAAAAGTCTTAATTAAAACTCGTAAAATTTGGTTCAGAAATCATATTCTCAGATAATTATTCTTAAGGTGGCTCCCTGCTTCCAAAAAACATACAGAGATATCAGTCTTCAAAATAACATTTAAAAATAGGAAATCACACAAAATTTATACTTACAGTATCACATAGTAAATAACCTTGAATATGAAACATTTGAGTTTAATTAATAAAAATAAAAACAAACAGTCTCCATGGTGTCCCTTGAAGTCTCACAAACCCAGTACTTCAACATACTGGGTCCAAAAACAAACAATGAAACAACAACAACAACAAAAAACATTCACATTATGGCTTTGATTAGTTGCCTGAACTCTAGGAAATCTTAGATCTTCCACACAGACAGGTTTCCTCATCAATTATAAAAATCAATATCAGTAAACCTGCAATTCCCTGCAAAAGCACAAAAATCCTAACATTTCACAATTGCATCACTATATGAGGATTACAAAATGAACCAAAATAAACCACCACTTTCCAGAGAGCACACTTCACAGCAGTGGCATTACAGATGTGAATCTACACAAATGTGACATTGATAATGTCCACACTATTGCATTTTGTGGTGCAGCGGTTAACGTAGCCTCACAGCAAGAGGTTCTCTGGTTCAATTCTCGGCTGGATGCCTTCTGTGCGGAGCTTGCATGTTCTCCCTGGGCTCCCTCCGGGTACTCCGGTTTCTTCCCACAATCCAAACACATGCATCTGGAGTGTTTCTCCCCAGGCCTCCGCTGAAAATAGGATCTGTCCTAGTCGGACTTTCCCGGTCAACAAATGTTAAATAAATAAATAAAATTTTCTCAAAGATCAGAAGTTTATGGCTATATAGTTTGGTACTATGTAATCCTCGTTATTTCTTCATAAAATTAATTTTTACAGCCTGTAACTCAGCAAAATTCAGAGGCCAAATAAGGGTCAAGTGCAATTCTTGACCCCTGCTATTGTGTCATTGATCAGCATGAATCAGTCGCTGAATGCTTTAGAAATGTGATGGAGTACTACACAATTTTGTGCCTAAATCATGAGAATTAAGTTGTCCAACTTGAAACTAAGCAACATTTAAAAGGCTGAATTAGGGTCAGGTGGACAGTGTATTCCATGGCCCTTGCTAGCCTTCTAAGATACTGTCAGACAAAGATCACATAGGCAATCAGTGTACCCAACACAGAGGAATACGATTGGTTCTCTGATCACAGCTAGACTGCTTGAGACATGGATATCAACTTCACCTCAGCTGCAAAGCACAAGAGGTATAATTTGACGTCCACATCATGAACATATTTAAAGAAAAGGGGTTGGCATCAGAAAGAACCAGTTATAAGTCTTTGTAGTACATAGGGTTTAAATTGCTTCCATGTACTATAGCAGTTAGCTCAAAACTGTAGGAGTGCTAAGTGTTACATAATATGCTTTAAAGAAGCAGCAGCTTAAAACAAGTTAAACAATTCATAACAAAAAAAAAAAAAAAAGACTGCGTGAGATAATGTTTTAAAACTATTTGTAAAGTTCCTGTCACTGTTCTGTAGCGACCACCGACCACGTTAATGCTGTGGAGTAAGATTAGAGCTTAAAATATCTGAAGGGTGCTAAAAGGTTTGCTAAGCACTTTTCTGATATGAGAAAGTTACTTAGCAAACCTGTCTTTTCCCTGCTTTCAGAGTGTAATATCAGTGGTCCATGTATACACAGTTTTATTAAAATTTTCAACAGCTAATAAAATAAATACATCCCAGAAGCTAGCACAACTGCCCATTTTCAGAGCCATATGCTTAAGTGACTTACAAAGTCACACATACTATATAAATGAAAACAAAAAGCCTCAAACTCAGGACTACAGAAGACACTTAGCTGCTCACAGCCTTCACTGTCTGTGCTAAACAACCTTGGATACAAATGATGAAAACTAATCAAATAGGATACCCAGCAAAACAGCACCCGTTGTTGATCACAATTCTTTAATAAAACAATAAGCTCAATACAATATTAAGGAGTGCTGTTTTGTTGGCTATCCTATTTGAGTGTTTTTCATCGGTTTTGCTTCATTGTGTGGTCATATATAACCTTGGATACATACCTTGGCCCATTGATAAACACTGACAGATGCTACAGTTTAATTTTTATTTTCACCACTTTAGATTTAATATACAGTTTCTAAATACCACCCAATATGCTGCTGACCAACAAGCTTCATCCTCATCTCTTCTCTCAGTCTAACAAACCTACGTGTCAAATCACTAGTAGTTTGTTATCACCACTTATTTGATAAGGTGCAGGTGAGCTCTACTAAAAATCACTGCCAACTTATTTCTGTTGCAGCCTGTACAGTTTTAATGTACTTAATCTGAGTTATCCACCAAACTCATTACACATTTCATATAGTCAATTCTTCAGTCCAGGAGAGACAGGATAGGTGTGAGGGGTACAGAGACTGGCAACGGTGCAATCCCAGAACAGGAGCGCCTCCAAATCCTATGACAGCTATTTAAAAAAAAGAAAATGATGCACTCTCTCTAGAAAGATTGTTTTCTACAAAAATGAATTTTTTGTCAAACTAAAATAATATATCAGGTCAACATTTTTTAAACAAGAAACCCACGACAGGACAGAAAGAGCTAACTGGCCAATGTTCTACAATGAACTTCCAGAATGCTTTTTAATACTGAAATCAAAAAAAAATAAAACAGTAAGACCTGCATATTAATAAGTCTACCCATTGAAGCAAAGACTGGCTATACACCAGAACCCAAAATGTGTCAGTAAAGAACAGCTGTTTTTGGAAGAAACAAAGTACATGCTGGCATGGAAAAAAAAAGAGTTTCAATGTTTAACATTCTAGTCAAAGGCAGAGCTAAAAGGATCAAAGGTCAAATCTGCTCATTCATTGCTCACTGAGCAAACACAGGTAGTGTATGAGTGAATGGAAAAACACAGTAAAACTATGAAAAAAGCTTCATTAATATATGTAGAAAAACTTGTATATTACTTGACTGTTAGGTCAGCGCTGAATACAGAGAAAGTGCTGCATGTGGATTAAGTAAAATATTATTACTACTAATACTATTAATAACAAAACAATAATAATAATAATAATAATTGTGCTTAAGGTTTACATGACCAACTAGTTCACAGCAGCCAAAACAACTGAACTGGACTTGAAGATTGGAAAATTCCATTTTCTACAGAGAAGCAGCAGTAGAAGTAAAGGGGTCACCATGTAAGAAAGGAGAGACCTTCTACAGAGCAGAAGTCGGACTACCACTGAGCAGGCCAGGACAAGCACAGAATGAGAGATGGGTAAAGGTTTGCTGCCTTCATCATAACAGGGGTATCATGGTGGATTTGGTAAAGGAAAAGGCAACTGAAATGTGAAGAATCAGTGCAGAAACCTACAATGAAGGCAGAGGTGGGGGTTCTACAGGTGCTCATGAGTAGCTACAGGGAATAAGAGAAAAGGATACATATGCAAAAAATCAAGTACTTCTTTGGTGTCAAAGGAAAACACAAGACCTTCTCTTGCCTCAGAAGAACTAAGTAACTTTGCTGGATCATAAAGTTAGTGGGTAGAAGGGGAGATCAAGTGGACCAGAAGCCAGTGAGACAGAGCACACACCAGTAATTATATACTAAAATCTAATTAAAATTCAAAAATGTGCACATTAATTGCACACAATTTCCAGTGGACATGCTGATTAGAGTCTTACCACAGAGAAGTCCAAAGAAAAAATACACATACAGTAAAATCCTTATAACTGTAGCCCCTTAAAAGAAGCTATAGTAACTTTTTTCTCCACGAAGCTGAACACAAAATTCAAAGTCAAGAACTGTCATCCAAAAATAGAATATCGCACACTCTCACAGAAACACATTTTAGTACATATAACAATTAAAAAAAATCTAGGACATCAAGACTGTGCAAGTAAAGTTGGGCATGCAGACCCGTTTACTCCTGACGCCGTGAAAAACAGAAGAAATCATATTTAAATGATGTACTGTACATCACTCAGACATCTCCTACACTAGGGGAGAAGAGAAAGGGGAATAAAATCTATTTCATACAATCACATTTGGAAAAGGTAAGAAACTTCTTTCCTAACTAATATCACTGTATGCAGCAATAACTCGCATCTTGATGTGGGTAATGCAGGACTTAAAGTTGGCTTTTGTCCATCACTCTGATCAACCAAAGCCAACAGTGCATACATTCTATATCACCCATAACTGAAGTGAGTTACTGCTAATAATCAGCAGACAGTTTTAAGACCAGAAAGGAAGAAATAAGGTTACTATGACATAAGGAGAAATGCTCCATCTCAACAGGAAAAAACTTTGCACCGTTTCTAAATTGCAGCCAACTAGAATGTTACAGGAAAGTAATGCTAAAAGGCATGAAGTAAGAAAAGAAAGAAAAATAAATCACATCGACTTAACCAGCAGGAAGAGGCAATAGCTTGTTAATATAATAAAAGTAATGTACTATATCAAATGTACTGGCATATGCGTTCTTACAATGTTTTCAGTTGCACTGCTAAATCAGTTTTAAAGTTTAATAGCACGTTGCAACCTGTTCTAAAACCTACTCACAGTATATCACTATTCTTATAAACAAAATGTATGTATTCACAGTTTATATCAATGCACTTCATGCATTATTTTTTTTTACATCAAATGTTTTATCACTGTGTAAATTAATTTGTGTGCATTTCTCCACTAAACTTTTTATTGCTTGATATTTCATCTTTTTGTTAAATTTTGTTTTGTGGATCTTCTCCCCTGGCATAGACCAAAAAGGTGTCTGTCAATTATAACTTTCCTGGTAAACCAATTTATGCCCATTCACGCATGTCTCCACGCAGAAGGTGCTCTAGCTGAGAATCGAACCGGACAGCGTCTTACTGTGAGGCGACAACGTTACCGCAGCACCACAAATTGTTAATCAATGTTAAAAGTAGGGTACTAAAAGCACAAGCATCAGAATGGGCTTAAAGTAGAATTAATTTATACATTATTTCTATGCAAGATGAGACAGAAAATATGTTCTGTGGATTACTCCAGACATCATGCTACAACTGCTTATTGCTAACCTAGATAAGGAAGCACAGCCAGGCTGTAGTGTGAATAAAAGACATAGTCAGAGAGGTGCAGGTAGAAACAGATATTATACGATGACCCACCATTAATATGCAAAAATGTGCATGCTGATTGGTCAGCGTGCACGTTGTAAATCAGTTATAGTAATGGAAAAAAGGTCCGGCCGCCCGGACTTTTTCTATTACTATAACTCTTTTTTAAGCAACGGAGAACGCAAGATCTCCATTGCTTCATACTGTCTCACTATGTTAAACGAGTTTAACATAGCGAGACAGCTTTAAAAAAAGCAACAGAAATTCTCCATTGCTTTTTTAAAGCTGTCCCGCTATGTCAAACTCCTTTAACATAGCGAGAGAGTTTGTAAAAAAACAACAGAGATCTTGCTTTCTCTGTTGCTTTTTTCAAAACTGTCTCGCTATGTTAAATGGGTTTAACAGAGAGACAGCTTAAAAAAAGCAACGGAGATTCTCCGTTGCTTTTTTTAAAGCTGTCTCGCTATGTTAAACCCATTTAACATAGCGAAACAGTTTGTAAAAAGCAACGGAGATCTTGCTTTCTCCGTTGCTTTTGCCCACAGCTCTGATGTACTGCGTAGGCATATGCATGCTCATAACATCAGAACTGCTGCAGAATATCAGACAGCTGCGGAAGGGCAGCAAGGAGGCATTATACAATGCCATTATTTAAGAAAAGTATTTTTTTTTTCTTAAATATCATTGTATAATAGCAATAACCCGCTTCTGGGTGTGGGTAATGCTGGATTTACCCACGGTTGGCTTTGTTTGGCCACTCGGGCTTCGCCCTCGTGACCAAACCACACCAACCGTGGGTAAATCCAGCATTACCCACACCCAGGCGTGGGTTATTGCTATAATAGACCACTGTTATGCTTTGATCTTGCTTTCATAATGATACGTGTGAGTAGAGCACTGTCACACATAAAAAGAAAAATGTACTGGAGTGTGATCATGGGAAACTTGTTCAGAAATAGAGATATTTCCAGAAGTGTGACAATGTGATTGGAAAATGTTCTAAAAGAACCACCTAAGCTGAGGAAAGTACAGTTTTATACCTACCATAAATGTAGATGTTCGAGTGTATACCCTGCTGCAGTCATCACACTTGGGTTATCCTGTCGTCAGGCGGTTCCGCAGTCGGCCTGAATTCCAAAGTCTTGGTCCGGCATCGGTTGCTGTCGCTTCTTCCCTGACGTCAGTGCACCAGGGGTATATAGGAGGCATCCGACGCCATTTTCTTCAGTTTTTCTTGCCCCAGATGTCAGGTGCCCCCCCAAAATGGTGGTCAGTAGATAGTACCAATAATAAAAGTTTAGCACAAACAAAACATCCCTCCAGCTATAAGCAAATACACCACAAAGATAGTATCAGATTTTAAGGCATTGAAAGGTTTTAGTTAGGTCAGAGGGGATGGAGGGAGGGTAACCTGGACTGCGGCAGGTATACACTCGAACATCTACATTTATGGTAAGTACAAAACTGTACTATGTTCATCGTGTTACCCTGCTGCAGTCATCACACTAAGGTAGAATCCCAAAGCTAAGGATGGGAGGTGGAGTCAAACAGGGTTAGAGGAGGCTAGAAGGCCCTGCAAAACTGCAGTGGCGAAGCCAGCTCTAGACTTAGAGTAAAGTGGTAAGTGATAGTGTTTGGTGAAGGTGTGTACTGAACTCCAAGTTGCAGCTTCCAAAATATCCTTGGTTGGCACCCCCCTGAGGAATGCTGTAGATGTAGCTGCTGCCCTGGTAGAGTGGGGCCTTATGCTAGCAGGAACTGGTTTTCCACGGTGGGTGTAGCAAAAACGAATGCAATGTCCTATCCATTTGGAAATGGTCTGTTTTGAGATAGCCTTTCCTTGTGAAGCTGTAGCATAGGATACAAAGAGCTGGTCAGATTTTCTGAAAACCTTAGTTTTATCCAAGAAGTAACGTAGTTGCCTGTGAATGTCCAAGGAGTGCAGGAGTCTTTCTCCTTTGTTCTGTGGATTTGGAAAGAAGGTGGGTAAATGGATGGTTTGATTTAGAGCCACACTGGATACCACCTTAGGCATAAAGGAGGGTTAGTTCAGAGAAACTCTGTCTTGATGAAAAATGAGGAAAGGCTCTACTGCCATTAGTGCCTGAAGCTCCGAGACTCTTCTGGCTGAAGTTATTGCTAGCAGCAGGGCAGTCTTCCATGATATAAACTTTAAGTCAGCTGAGAAAGCTGGTTCAAAAGGAGGTAGCGCAAGTTTTTCCAGAACAAAATTGAGGTCCCAGGTTGGTGTCGGTGCTCTCCTGGGAGGCCTAATGTTTTTGGCCCCTCTGAGAAACTGCCTTAGAAGCAGATGTGAAAATAAGGGAAGATCTGTGTTGTAGTGATCTGAAATAGCTGAGGCGTGGATTTTAATAGATGAAAAAGAAAGCCCTTTGTGTAACATCTCAGTTAAATATTGTAGAATCTGAGGTATGTCTGGCTGAAGGGTATTTTGGCCTTTAGCTTGGTTCCAGGCGCAAAACCTTTTCCATTTGTCTGAGTAGGCCTTCCTGGTGCTGGGCCTCCTGGCTTCCAGAATAACATCCATAACAGCTTGAGAAAGAGGAGCTGGCTGGTTGCTTAGGTGATTTGCCATGCAGCCAAATTTAAGGTTTTGAGCTGGCTGTGTAGAATCTGACTGTCTTGCTGTGTGAGCAGATGAGTAATTTGTGGTAAAATCCATGGTGGGCCCTGGGTCATATTCCTTAACAGTGGGTACCAGTGCTGGTGTGGCCAGTCTGGGACAATGAGGATAATTCGGGGTCTCTCCATCCTGACTTTCAGAAGCACCTTTGTGAGAAGGGGCAATGGAGGGAAGGCATATACTGTCTGTTTTTTCCAACTGAATGAGTGCGCGTCCACTTTCCAAGCTTGATGGTGGAATGTCCTTGTACAAAATTTTGTTAGCCGATAGTTTTGGGGGCTGGCAAACAGGTCTACGTCTGGGTGCCCCCATTTTTGAGTTATCATTGCAAATACTTGAGGATCCAGTTTCCACTCGTGGGGATCCATGATGTTTCTGCTTAGGTCGTCTGCCAATGTGTTCTTTTTTCCTGGCAGGAATTGAGCTTGTAATTGAACTTGGTAAGCCAGTGCTGTGTTCCACAAGGTCATTGCTTGCCTGCATAGAGGGTAGGAGTGTGTACCCCCTTGTTTATGTACCACATTACTGTGGTGTTGTCCTTCCTTATTGTCAGCTGTCCTGGATGTAAGAGGTCCTTGAAGGCTGTCACAGCATTCTGTACAGCTAGCATTTCTTTTTGATTGATGTGCAGATTCCTTTGATCTGCAGTCCATATGCCTTGAATGCACCATCCTGCCATGTGTGCCCCCCAGGCGTAGTCCGATGCATCTGTTGTCATAGTTTGCCTGGCTAGGGGTAAGGTGAAAGGCTGACCCTTGTTGAGGTGACATGCCTGAGACCACCATAGAAACTCTTGTTGAAGGCAGGGAATGAGAGATATCATTGCGTCCAAGCTGTGGCTGTGTTGAGTCCATACGCTTTTTAGGTACCACTGTAATTTCCTCATATGCAGTTTTGCAAATGGTATTAGTAGTATGCAAGATGCCATGAAGCCCAAGGCCTGCAGAATTTTTCTTGCAGGGAGTTGGGTCTTTGTTGCCATTGTTTTGAAGTATTGAGTCAGTTGTAGTGGTTTGTCTGGCGTCAGATAAGCCATCTGGGCCGTTGTATTCAAGCTTGCACCCAGGAATGTCATATTTTGTGAGGGTACTAGTTTTGATTTCTTTTCGTTTACTGTGTACCCTAGGCAACTTAGTAGGTGTTTTACAAAAGCCAGATGTTGTAAAAGAATGTCTTTGCTTTCTGCTTGGATGAGGCAGTCGTCCAGGTATGGGTATATTTGAATTCCTCTTTGCCTGCAGTATGCAATTACTGGTGCCAGGCATTTTGTGAAGATCCTGGGCGCAGTGGATAAGCCAAAGGGCAGTGCAGAGAATTGGTAATGGGTTGAACCTGTAATGAAACGGAGGTATCTTCTGCAATTTTGTCTGACAGGGACATGCAGGTATAGCACCTTGAGGTCCAACGTTACTAGCCATGCTTTCTTGCCCAACATGGGAAGAAGCTGCTGTAGTGTTAGCATCTTGAATTTGGGTACTTGTAAGAAAGTGTTTAGAATTGAAAGGTCCAGAATGGGTTTCCAAGCATTGTCCTTTCTGGGGACTAGAAAGAGCCTGGAGTAAAATCCTTGGCCTTGCTCCCATGTAGGTACCAGTTGAATGGCTCTCATGTCAATGAGAGCTGTAATTTGTTTTTGTGCCTCTGCCTATTGATTTTGTGGCAGGTTTGGCATTCCTTTTATCGTTGGCAAGGTTGGAAATGGAATCTGTATCCTTGTGAGATAATGTCTAGGACCCATTTGTCCTTTGTGACGATGCACCAGTTGTCTGTAAAAAGTGCTAATTTTCCTCCCAAGGGAGCTGCCAAGAGAGTTTTGCTTGGCAATTTGAAGTTTAAGTCATTGTGTTTGCCTTCTAGTAGTTTGGGACCTGTCTTCTCCTCCCTTCTGTGTTGTAGTGCCCTACTGTCGAGGTTTGTAATGGGTTTGTGCTTGTCCTCTGCCCCTTGGGCGTCTGTATTTACCCCTCTGTGGTCTGTCAGTAGCTGGAAAGGACCAATTTTTTGTTGGCCAATTTCTGCTGAAGCGTGGGGGCTGAACCTGTAAGAAATCTTTGACCGTCTGCATAGATTTTGCCTTATCCTCCATTTTCTTTAAGACTTCTTCTGCTTTAACCCCAAATAGGACATCCTGCTGTAAGGGTGCATCTAGTAACTTTGCTTTAACATGATCAGGCAGAGTTTGTTCCTTTAACCAAGCATGCCTACTTATAACAGACCCAGTAACAGCTGCTCTACAGGAAGCTTCCAAGGAATCAAATCCAGATTGTAAAGTATGTTTGCCCACCTGTTCAGCTGCATGCAACAGATCCTGCATTTCCTTCAATTCAGACTGTTGAGGGTGTGTGCTCATCTTCTGTTTTATTTGAGACATTAGGAATTGCTGGTATTTAAGCATGTGAAATTGACAATTTAGTGCTCTCATAGCTAGAGTAGCCGAGGTGTAAACCTTCTTCCCCCACCTATCTATTGCTCTGGAGTCCCTTTCAGAGGGTACAGGATTTTTAGCCATAGAAACCTTAGCCCCCTTGGGACCCTGGGAGATGGTCTCTGGGTCAGCAACAGGGCTTTTGTAAAGAAATTTGTGTGAGTCAGGCACTCTATAGTATATATCTGGTTTGGCTGGAGCAGGAGGCAGAGAATCTGGATTTAGACTAGATTCTAAGTAAACATCATCCACAATGTCTAAAACTGGGGGGATAGCAAGTGGTCTATGCTGGGGGAGTAAAAGAAACTCTCAGAGCTTTTTCTTTGAGTCGGAGTAGTCCTGACCTTCCCAGTGGAAATGTTCCCTCATGGTATGTAAGATTTCCACAAAGGAATAGTCTTCAGGGGGAGAAGGTGAGTTAATGGAATCCTCAGCATCAGCATCTTCATAAGGGGGAAAGGAGCAATCTTGTTCCTCAGAGGAGCCTGAAGAAATAGACAACTGATCAGAGGAGGCATAATTCTCCTCTTGTCTAGGCCTTTTGTCGGGTGGGAGATGGGAACCCTGATTAAAGAAATCAAATCTTCAGCCATTTTAAGCATCTGTTTCTTAGGCATGGGGCCTTGAACTGGAGACTGAAGTGCAGTCTTTTTTGGTTTTAGAGGAGTCTTAAGCTTAGCAAAAGATTTTATGGTGAGAGAGGTCGATCTGAAGACACCTTCAGAAACCGAAGATGTTTCTGCAGCACCGGCTTCTCCTTCTGCAGTGTCGTCGATAGGAACTAAAGAAAATGGCTATGTCGGCCTTGAACTCTCTGCCAGAGAATCCGAAGTGGTCTTCGGTTCCAATTCTGCGGTAGCCAGGGGCTGCGTAGGCGCCTCACTGAAAACCGGAGAACCGGTGACCGGCCCAGCCAAGGCCTCGGAGTCCGGCTTGGATCTAGGCTGCCTGTCCTTAGCTTTGTGTTTTTTGTGCACGCCGGTAGTCGGTTGCTCCGACAGCATAGTGTAATTAAATTTCCTACCGAAGTAGTGTCGTGCGAAATCAAAGAGTCGCTTTATAGTTCGCTTATTGAACCTAGCACAAAACCGACAACCAGTGATGTTGTGGTCTGGGTCTAGGCAAGCTATACAATAAGAATGAAAGTCCTTATGAGGTATTTGCTTCCCACAAGAAATACAATTGTTAACTTTTTCTGACATCGGTCTGAGGCAAGAAAGGTTTCCCCACGGGGTACTTAGCTTTATTGAAGACTTCGGATCTTAAATTCAACTTCGAAAATCTCAGGAGTCGGCCGACCGGCACTTGCGAACTGCTTCTGCTTCGGGCACTGCGCGGCAAGAAAGACTGAAGAAAATGGCATTGGATGCCTCCTATATACCCCTGGCGCACTGACGTCAGGGAAGAAGCAACAGCAACTGACGCCGGACCAAGACTTTGGAATTCAGGCCGACTGCGGGACTGCCTGACAACAGGATAACCCAAGTGTGATGACTGCAGCAGGGTAACAAGATGAACATCTGCTGGTATTGTATGTTTATGTGTACTGAAGTTAATATTTAGTCTACCACGTTAAATTTGTTTGTTGAGATTCTCAGAATACCTCTACCCAATTCAGAACAAAACCTACTTGCCATACCATGATTTGTCTCAAAGGATTTTATTTGGCACAAGGGGGAAAATTACCCAATTAACAAACTTAATTAATAAAATTAAATATATTAATATAACAGCCAAGTTTTAAACCCTGACCCCAGACATGGGAAAAAAAAGTCCAACCCAACAACTTACCTTGAGGAATGTTTCTCTTCAGAAACAAGATATGGCTCCACACAGAATGAATGAGAAAACCACAAAGTGATGTCAGGATTTTCTGGAATTACATGATCACAGCACTATAAAACAGAAAATGGACCAGTGTGGTCTTGTCTGGCTTAAATGAATACTCTGCAGACCCAGTGCTGCCTTGTGGCCTAGGGCAACTACAGATAGTCAAACCAAGCTTGCATGGGAGACTTTGGGAGAGTAGTACAAGTCTTCACTCCAGAAAAAGGGGGTTGACAATTTAAGTGCGTCATTCTTTGTCAGGGCAGGTGCAATGAGAATTAGTGTCAGATAAAATGCACCAAGCCATGACTATAAAGAACCATACAGAAAGTCTGGTAACAGCTATCCTAGATAGGAATGAAAATGGAATGTAAAAACAGTAGTCCAAATATATCAGACAATACAGCATCCCCATGGAATGTAAAAACAGTAGTCCAAGTATATCAGACAATACAGCATCCCCATTTTCCACAAACAGCCCACCGGGAAAGGATGCCATACTCTCAGCTTTTAAGGACAAGAAATCTGGACAAAATCAAAGGCCCAAAATGAGGGACAGATTTTAAATAGTGCTCCTATAAGCTTAGAAACTGTTAGGAAAAACAGGTTTTGCATTAGCAAATGTTTTCATAAGTTTATGAAGTCTGAAACTCAAATGTCTTGTCATTAATTTAGTGACTTCATATCAACAGTGATTTGCCAGAAAACCACAGTTTCTATGAGGGACAGAACAAAAATGTGAAGCATAAATTTGGCCATTCTGCTAAAATCTAGACAGTTGAAAAGTATGGCTGTATTGCCAGACAAAGGGAGCAATACTAAAAAGTTCTGTCCATGTACAGTTAATGACTGCATATTAATTAAATGCATCAGCTTGCCACGCATGGCACAACATGATAAATACTTTTAATAAGCCGTAGGCTTCCAAGATGGAAGCAATCACATACATTTGCAGTATAGAGTCAGCTCACAGGTCAGAAGCTCTTCGCAGATCATTTGTGCCTGGCAAATGTAAGAGCAAACATTGGTTTAAAATTTACACTTGGGTAATATGAATGGTAAGCAACTTTTCAAAGCTAATGAACCAGGGTTTGGTTGCTGCTGCTGTCACTTTTAATTACTTTGCTTTTAAGTTCCAGCACCATTTGGGAAGCAGCAGGGAACAGTTATGGAAAGGAGTGTGGATCTGCAGGCTCTTACATGAAGAGTGTATGAGCATCCCACCACATCAGCTTTAAATTTTCCAGTGATGGTATAAACTTAATTGACACATTTCTTACTTCATTCACTTTGATGGGGGCTCCTCCAGGCAACAATCAGTTCAGAGGGGAACTAAGGGTGGTTGGTATTATACAGATTTTTGTGGAGCTCAGCACTGAAGCAGAAAGCAGGAATGCTGCATTAATGAGCACAAAAGACAATGGAAAGCAAAGTGGCTCTGGCACAGCTGGTACCTGGAAAAGGGGAACCAATACATATTAGAAGTTACCGCCAAACAGCTAGTACGAGCTGGAAGCACTGCTAAGCACTAGTGATACCAAAAGAGGATGACAAGTGTACAGTACATCTTGTTCTACCAAGTTAAACATTTGCATCACGTCCTGGTGTGAAAGTGTCATCTTCAAACTACAGCACTGCCATTAATCACCAATCTTCTCCAAAATATTTAAAATAAAGGTAACATTTCTTTTAAGAAACTTTTTGGTGGACATAGCACATGTGCTGGGCAGTTCACAGCTTGTAATGACATTGCAGATCAGATCATATGGCAAAGAAATCCGACTGGAGAACTTGGGCTGAAATAGTGCTGCTGGAGCAACAGGTGGGCCATTCCCTACTGGGCTACTATTTTAGCTGGGAGCAGGCAACTGTGGGTCCTAGTGAGACATGCTACCCAATCCTGTCTTAGGATAACGACGCGAGATTTTACATGGTACTATGAAAAGCACAACTATTTGCTGCCTTTTTATTACAGATGAACATGTTTTAGTGGAAAGGGATGGAGAGTTGAGGATTTGTTTATGCATCAAACTGATCAACAGTTCCACATGTTGACCTGAGCTGCTGACATTGCATCCCCACTTGCAGACCCAGACTTGCCTGTATTTCTAATACCCATCATAAGCTCTCAAATGTCACAACTCCAATACTTGGTACTGAATATCTTTTTACTTTCTCCACTCTTCCTCATTCCATGTTGTCAATGATCTATCTTTTACGTGCATCTTTTTAAGTTTTGGCCATCATAACACAATTGTGTGTATATATATATATATATATATATGTGTGTATATATATATATATATATATATATATATATATATATATATATATATATATATATATATATATATATATATATATATATATATATATATATATATATATATATATTGCTGCGTTACTGCTTGCTGAAAACCAACTTAAAAAGGTCTGTTTGAATCAGCATGGCTACCAAATGAATACATGAAAAATTTTACATAGGAGTGTTATGTATTTTGCACACATTACATATACGTATGCAAAAATTACACACAACTGTAGTCAAGCCTACACACACAAACAAGTGTATTACAAATAAATAGATGTATGTACCACATTAAATAGCTGGGAAGGTTGACTGACCAACTGATTATTTTCAGCCATGACCCAGGCCAGTACAGCAAGATTAAAGCAGCAGCTTGTTAACAAGTTACAATACAGACAAACATTTCATGCCAAGAAAGTGACTGCTTATAATTTACATGTCTCTCCTTCCCTTAAGTTCTTACTCAGAGTCTGCTTTTAATGTCTCAGCATCTGCATACAGCAACTTTTGATTTGTTCCTGCTGACTTGTTTGCTAATGTAGTCCATCACCAGTATGAACAGCAGTGGGCTTAGAGATGAATCCTGATGCACAACCACTACCACTGGGAACCTCTCTGTAAAACCAAACACTGTTCATACTTGATTCACTGGGTCCTCGTGCATATCTTACACTAATTCTATCAATGTTTCTGGGACTTTGAACCACCACCACAGGACTGCTCAAATCACCTTTCTTGGGACCTTGCCATATGCTTTCTCCAAATGTGTATCCATTGAATCAACCAACCTGTCCAGAAATTTCATGCAATGTGACAGGAGTTTGATACCTCTGTACTGCACACAGTTGTGGATGTCCCCTTTGTTCTTGTGAATTGGCATGAGTATGCTTATTCTCCAGTTATGTGGAATACACTTCTTTTCACACTGCTAGGAGTACCCTCAGGAGCCACTTCTCCCCTATCTCACCCAGCATCTTTATCATATCTGCTGTGACCTCATCTGAGCCTGCTGCTTTTCCCAATTTCATTTTCCTTCGTGCTGTTCTTACTTCTATGGTGGGTTCCTCTTCTTCTCTCATCGTAAACCGTGTCAAGGGCAGTATAGCTTCTGTGGAGTTTTCTTCATTCAGAAGCTGCTGTAAGTGCTCCTTCCATATGCCTTTTGATGTCCTCTGGAATGGTGAGCAGATTGTTGCTGGCATCCCTTATGAATGGTGACTATTTTCTTTATCCTTCTGTCTTTGCCTTACAACTGGATATAGTTTCTTTGTGCCACCTACTGAGTCACTTTACAGAAGCTGGTAGAGTGCTTCTGATACCCTGTTCTTTGTTATTATAACTCCTTTTTTAGCGTCTTTGCAAGCCAACCCATATTCCTTCTTAGCCTGGTCCATTTGTTTCATCTTCCACCTTTTCCTGCATTACTTCTTTCTTTTGTGGACTTCTTGAACTTCTGCATTCTACCACCAGCTTTCCTTATGTACATTACTTCCATACTTGTAAACACAACCAAAAGAACTCGCTGGTTAACGGACAGAGAAGTCATTAATAAAAGCTTGAAATAAGTCCAAAAACAGGCTGGGAATACTACAATTCAAGTAAAAGCATTAACGTCTTTATTTTCACAGTACGATTTCGTCTCATTAGCTAGATGACTTCATCAGATACAAAACACACAAAACCAATCAGTTTATATATCTTGCGTGATGTAATTAATTATGTTAAAACCAATCATTTATTGAAAGTAGATTTAAAACCATCCAATGTATTCCTTTGTATGGAAACAATCTCATGAATAATTCATCTTGTCCTATCATGACATTATGTTGGAAACAGAATTTTGTTTCATAAAAAGCCTCATTAAATACTAACTAAAAATGCTCTGAGGTGTATGCGGGGTGATTACAATACCTAAAGTTAAAAATGTTGCATTATTCTTTATAGCCAAACATTAGTAATTACTATTAAATGATATATTAATAAATAAATACAATAATTTTTAAAAATTTCGTCATATGGGTGACCCTTTTCATCATAAAAGCTATTGAAGGATGTTTAAAAATTTTTTTTAAAAAATCTTATTATGAAAGGTCATAAAAATTCAAGTGAAATATTGTGAGAAAATGTGTTTATGTGTATATGAGTAACAGAAATGAAATATTTAGAAGTCACTATGCTGCACCAGAGGTGACTTTGCAATCACTGATCCTTCTAGTAAGGAAAGGCCATTGGTGTAGAAGGTCTACCCGAGTTGAATGTTGGCACCCTTGTATGTGATCTTGTGACTCTCACTTTCTGAACAGTGTTGGAAACTATCAAACCATTTCCCAGACTTAAGTCTAGAATGGCCTCTCCTTTATTTCTGTTGCCCCACCCATGTAGGCCCAGGCAGTCTTCATATCTTGTTCTGTCTGTCCAGATAGGTTCACTCAAGTCACCCATCACCAACAGAATTATCACATTCTATAAAATATACGAATTCTCCAACAATCATTCAGCTCTCTGCTGAACTGAAAGCTGGTACTAAATGGACAGGCATCTGACATTGCTATAATAGCTAACCGGCTGCCAAGAGGTCTGTGGCATTTGTCCAGGTCTGTAAAGTATGTGGATTGTTCGAGACAGCACAGTTAGTAGTCAGCTGCTATACAGAAAATAAACCATGTTGCCAACAGTACAGACTTGCTAGATTGCTTTACTCAGCCTAAAATAAGCACTTGTCTCCTTATATAACTTCCCCAGGCACAGGATCAGGTGAAAAACCGCTCTTTTACACCTTAAGACAGGTCACATGATACATTCCAATGCAGCCTTCACTTAAAGGTATACGTTTCCAAAAGTTTAAAATGTGTGCCCATCAGTAAATCTCATCTGCTGAAGTTTACAACATTCTAAAACTTCAATTATTGAGTATCCACATAGTAACACTATAAAATGCATATGTCAACATACTATCAAACAGATTAAGTAAAATTGGGGAAAAATGTGAAAAATACTCAGATATTGAAAACAATTACGTTAAAAAAGTGTTTAAAATACAAATTAAGCGAGTTAACCAACAGACTACATATATTTAAGTTACTTGCAAATTTATGTTTGTAATTGACCTTTTAGATGCTTGTAAGGTCAAACCTACCTAGTTAATGCCTTCAATTTGGGGTAGAACTAAGAGCTAAGTTCAATCCAGGCCAGTTGCAAGCATTCATGCGCAACTACCAAATCAGTTTTCTAAAATGACCGACCACAGGCACCCTTGGATATTCCTTACCACCCATGACATCCCAGGTTTGTTTGTTTTTCCTGATGTCATACCCATGTTCATACATTTGCTCCCACAATTTGTGATCGTTTTTTCCAACGTAGAAGCTAGAGCAACATTGGCACAGTGCACCATATTATCACCCCAGTCATGTCACAATCGTATCTCCCTTGTATGGCATATTTCTTCTACTGGATGGTGCAATGCTCACCTGTGTGGATGTATTTATAATAAGGACAGTGACCACATTTTCTCATGGAGGGACTCACCATTGTTTTATGGTCAATGCATTCAAAAATATTTTTAAAAGCAGTTACCTTTCCTATAAATAACCTAGGAGTGACTCCACCTTCTCTCTAACCTGGGCATCCTCTCCCATGATGACTCAATTCTTTTTGAAGATCAATTTGATTTTGTCATGATTGCTGCTAAAAGTGGTGATAAAGCAATTAGTGAAATTACAAGTGTTGTCATTTGATCTTAGTGGGTTCTGTATTATAGGAACATCGGGCAAATTGTCCATTTGAAGTATTGGGGTGAAGTGTTCCATTTCTCTTTTAAATCCAAGGGGTATCCTCTTTTTGTAAAAATGTTCCTCAGGTTAGTACACTCTTCCAAGAAGTGAAGGTCCAGAGTTATCATGCATGCTACCCTTGCTATTTGTCCTTGACAACTCTTTTTTTGGTGGAAGGGATGTGCACTTGAGGTATAAAAGTTGGTAGAGTATGCAGCATTCCTACAGATGCAGGAGATACATCTGTTGTCATGGTCTTTTTCCAAAAGGATGTCAAGGTAAGCCACTTTACTAGCTTGCATTTCATAGGTGAAGGTCAGGAAACCTGTATTTTTATTACTGTAATCCAATCATTCCACCACCCTTTCTTTAGCGTCCCTCCACACAATGAAGATGTCATCCAGGTAGTGGATGTACAGTCTAAAAGATTCATTGAACTGATAGTTGAATATGCATCTATGTTCCCACTGGGCCATTACCACATTAGCAAATAGGGAGCCAACTGGGGAACGCATAACTACTACTACACTTTTTTGTAAAAAATACTGCCCCTCAAACATGTATTTTTTTAATATGAATTTAAGAAGATCCTCATAAAGGTTGACAGTGTCCTGTAGCAATCCTTTTAAAGTTAGGAATTCAATGAACCATTATATGCCAAAGTCCTGGGGAATGATGGTATACAAATCCTTTCTTTATGTTAGTGGTGATAAGTATGTCCACAGCAATAGATTCCAAGTTGTTTATTTTGTTTAGGAAGTCCAAGGAGTCCTTGCATACATTATCCTCCTCTCATATTAGGCAGTTTTTTTTTGTTTGTTTTTTTTAGGTATTCTCATTTTTCATCTAAAGACTTGGCACACACACTTGTTATAGAATTTCTCCTATCATCTATAGGTCACATGGGTGGATTACTGACATTATGAATTTTCAGGATGCAATTGGAATTGTGGGAGACACTACATTGAGGTAACTATACTATATCAAAAAGTCTCTCAATGAACATGTCCTTAATTTGAATCCTAATGTTATATGCTCTATGTAGTTCATTCCTTATCATGAGTTCATAATTATCACTGAACAAATCAAGATATTAAATGTTCTCCTACTAAAACCATGTTCCTCCAGAATGAATAGACCCCCCCCCCTGTCTGGTTTCATAATCCTTATCTTCCAATTCCTAACGAATTCCAGTTGTTCATGTTCACATGTGCTCATGTTGGAGTTGCTTTCCTTCCTTTTGCGGGTTATGACATTTCTGATGTCCTGTTCGTATACTTATAAAACTGGATGCAGGGGAATATTATAGGTACTAGGAATCCTGAGATTATCAATTCTGTGGTGCTATGGAACAGGATTCTGAAATTTAGTTTTCTTAAATAAATTTTGAGATCAAGGAGTGTCAAAGTGGTATTTACAGTCTTTGTTAAAACAAATGTCACGCCCTTAGAGAGGATGTTCACCATCTCTTTTTCAACTGTAACTGTACATAAATTGTATGCTTTAAAATCTTCCTCTTCATTCTAATTTGTTGATGTTATTTCCTCTCAGTTGTCCTCGATCATATTAGGTTCACATCCCCCTACATCCAACATAGTTATTTCCTCTGTGCCTGTTGCTGTTGATACCGTTTGTACTGAGAGGGTTGGCTCCTTTTGCTGGATTGCCATTGGTTCCTTTTGGATGGTGTGTACAATTGCTGCTGTTGCCACTGGTTGGTTTCTGTTCCTCTCTCGGATTCTAAAGGGACACTTGTGGGGTGGGGGGCCTTGATTGTTGCTGTAAATGTTATTTACATTTGTTTCCATTTTGATTGTTATTAGCATTCAGGTCATTAATGTGATCTGGAAAAGAACAATTACTGAAGTGCCAGAATTTCTTTTTAACCCAACCCTGGAAATCTGGAGGGTTGGGGTATGCTGTGGCATTGATGTCATCAAGCCTGTCATGTTTTTTGTTTTTTTTAAATTTTAACATCTTTCAGACACTGCATCTGTTGTTCAACACTCAAAAAAAAATAAAAATCCTGGCATGCTCAAATTTGAAAAACTCGTATTCTGCATCCTGTGTTATGAAATTGTCCAAAACATGAATATCTGCAATAGTTCAACGAGCCTAGCATTGTGTTTAACGAGCAGTTCTAAATATTTGCATCCTTGTCAAACAAGTTTAGCAGGTCTCAATGTAAGGCTGAAGGTCTCTCTAGTCCTATAGGAAACTGCCATGTTCTAAGCCCCTTCAGTATTCTATTTACTTTGATCGACTCCAGGAAATAAGTATTCTCAGCTGAAGCTTTTTCACCTTGAGAAGTTTGTAATCCAATTCATTTTAAATTTGTTATAGAAAGGGTGGACAGGAACATCCGAGGGGGCCCATGGTCAGTCATTTTAGAAAACAAGAGAACTACTTTGGCAGTTGCACATGAATGCATGCAACTGGCCTGGACTGAATGAACACTGCTCTATTACTTCTATACTGAAATTGTAGGTATTAATTATGTGGTTTTGATCTTGCAAACATCTAAAAGGTCACTTGCAAGCTTACATGTTCAAATAAATATATGTAGCATGCTGATTAACTTAATTTGTATTTTAAACACTTTTTAACATAACTATGTTTTCAATATCAAAATATTTATTACCAGTTTTACTTGACAGTATGTTGACATACACATTTTATAATGTTACTATGTGGATACTCCGTAACTGAAGTTTTAGAACTTTGTAAACTTCAGCAGGCTCACTATCCAAAAGTTTAAAATGAGTGTCCATGAGTAAACGTATACCTTTAAGGGAAGGCTGCATTGGAATGGATCATGTGACACATTTTAAAGTTCAGAAGGGCAGTTTTAAACCTAATCCTGTGTCTGAGGAAGGTTCTTAAAATAGTAAGTGACGAAAGTGCTTATTTTAGGCAGAATAAAAAGTGATCTAGGAAGTCTGTAGTGTTGGCAATGTGGTTGGGTATTTTCTAGTTGCAAGTTTATATTTTTTGTTTGGATTTTAGTTTGCAGCTGCTACATGGTCCAGAACCGATGACAGACATTTGAATTTCAAAATTCATATACTAGGTAACGTGAGCCCTGTTATTCTGATAGCTTTTTAAGGTTAAAAAAAGGCAATATTTAAAAGCTGCCCAGTTGTGGATTATGGGCTTGATGCCGTATTATTTTTTCCACATTTTATTTCAGATTATATTTTTCTGCTGTTGGAAGTGCTTGACTTTGGCACCTATTCTTAAACTAAGAGATGGAGTCTCACGAGTACAAGACAAACCTCTCATCTGTCCCTTTGTTGATGCAAAGCCTGTTATTCTAGAAATTTTCTAAGTATACAAGAGCAGTATCTGTTCTTAAGTTTGGTCCTTTGTACACAACTTTTGTAGCTTTCTCCATGATCCTTTGAGCTAAGAGGTTAAGAGAAATGGGTGAAGTGGAACTCTCTCTGTATTCGGACAGCAGTGAGCCAGAATTATGCATTTTTGCCTGGCAGTTATTTAATGCATCATTATGTATGCATTTCTTCACATGTTCATAGAGGTTCATAGATTAGTACTAAGCTAACTGCCCTCATGAGCCATTTTAAGCTTAGCCAGTTATCCCTTGTGAGATTCAAACCCTGCACCTTGTGTTTGTAAGGCAAACACCTTAACCATTAGGCCACCCTGCCAACCCCTGGTTGTAATTCATGGCCGCGTGTGTGTGTGTAGGGGGGGGCACAAACATGGTCACTAATTTTGCAGGATGTCCCCGATCCTTGACTCACATTCTGAAGTGTTAATTATACAGTTTGCATTTTTTTTCTAGCAAATAAATTTGAATTGTACTCAATAAATGTGGGTATGGAGGTATCAGCTGCTCCTGATTTACTCCTTTGTCAACCATTATTGTTTAGTGTGGTGGTGCTCTAAGAGGTACAGAGATATGCTTATGCGTGCATGCATAGATAGACAGATAAATATAGGTATACTACATGTGCTGTGTGTGTGTATATGTATGCATGTAGCCACTGAAAAATGTGATTTTCTGGCAAATGGTTGAAAATTGCAGTTATTACATAATTACAAATGATTGAACATTGCAGTTATTACATAATGGCAGCTATAAGAGTTTCTCTAGTCATATAATTCATATCCTAAAGAAAACATGTTAGTATAAAACCTATTATTCTTGCAGATGTGTGTATACATCTCACTAGACCCCTCTCTTATATATATATATATATATATATATATATATATATTTATTATATATATATATATACACACATATATATATATATATATATATATATATATATATATATATATAGAGGTTCCCTATTACGAGATTGAAAGTCCATTTAAGCGAATCCGTAAATGTCGACACATATTGCGCAAACCGGCATTACAGCGAACGTCCAAAACAGTGAATTTGGAAATGTCGAACTACCATGGTTGGCCTGTCTGTGGTATAGCTCCATAAGGTAAGTGTGCGATAGTTACGGACCTTAGGGTTAGGGTGCGGGTTAAGGTAAATGCATAGATAATTAATGTATGCAGGATTTATTGTAGGATTAGGAGTAGGGTTTCGGTAAATGTATGTGGATTCATTTTGTTTTATATTTTCGAAGGGGAAGTGTGCGGTAGTTACGGACCTTAGGGAGGGATTAAGGATAGTACATAGATAGTTGTGTATGTGGGGTTTAGTGTAGGGTTAGAAGTATATATACTTATACCAACGGAAAAAAGTCTGGGCGACCGGACTCTTTTCCGTTGGTATACTGTGGGATTTACAATGGGCACACTGGTTGGGCTGGGCCGATCAGCATTCAAATTTTCTAATACTAATAGGGAATCATTGTATAATAACAACAAACACACAATATTAATAATGTAATTACTTTGCTCTTCAATTAATGTATTATGTACTTCTTGTTATCAAGTGAAATCTTACATAATGCTGGTCTGTCTTATCTGGTGCCCAGCTACCATTACTTCGCAGGCATTCATATTTGTACAACAACAGTATAAATAGCATTGGGAGTATAGTGTTGAGCATAGCTGCCTTGCAAGCAGTTGACCCAGTTTTGATTCCAGGCCAATGCAGCAAGTTTGTACATTTAGGACACTTGTCTTGATGATGCTAGGGTGGCACCAGTGTCCCTTATGGACTGACCTAAGTCTGTAAAAATTGTCAAAACCCCGCTGCCTGCTAGGCTTGTAATGGTTCTTGTGTCATTAGCCTAGTAATCTCCTATAAACCTATAAATGTAGTTACACTTGTGCATATTCTACACAATTATTGTAGACAGGTGTTCTCATAATAGTTTGGTGGAAGAGCATTACACAGGACAACCTAGCATATAGGTCAGAAATGTCTGTTGACCCAAATAAAGCAGTCAGTAAATGGGAAATTCATAATTTGGCTTAAAAAAAAAACACTGTGCTATGTTAATATTTCTGTTGATAACTCCACCCAGCTAGAAAATATGTGGCATGTCGTGGCATCAAATGAAAGTTTACACTGAGCTACAAATGTTGTCACTGATATCTTCTGTCGGCTTCTTATTGCTCTGCAGGTATTTATACTGGTTTAGTGATATAACATTCATATTTGCATAAATATATCAGATATTGTACACCTGGATGTATTGTAGTACAGCATTTCACACATCTAGTAATCACAGAGGTCAGGAATGGCTTCTCAGACAACTACGGTACTCAGTGCCAAACGAAAATTGGGTTATTTTCTATAAATATGATTAATAGAAGCCATTTATCAAGAATCATATTAATAACATGATCCAACAGGTGTTTTACCAAATGACAGCAAAAATTTGCACTGATAGTTGGTGTCTAACTAGGACTACATGGTAGATACTTACATTTGCCAAATATGTATGAAAATATTCCGACCATTCACACTTATGTGATAATCGGACTTTCCCTGTAAACAAATGTCAATAAATTATGCAACTCTTTCAAAAATGTTGCGACACCTACAAAACTGCTTTGCAGTAAATTGAATAGCATGTCTGTGAGAACACGGACAGTTGGGGTCTATTACGGTTACAGAGATATTAACACATTTGCATAACCATAACAATGAATTTTACATTTAATTAAATTACTTATTTGATAAAAAAATTACCATTAGGTCTGGCTAACATATTTGTATCACCATCGTAAAGAGTACTGTGTACTGGATAACGTTCAAATTTTAAACTCTTTTTGATACCTCTTTTCTGAGGGATCGAACTCATGTTTGTAAAACATTCAAAACTATTCAACTACAATGTTGTATGCATACTTTTGCTTTCTATTTTCATGAGATTGTATAACTCCATTTCTTATCATTTGTTACTGTAAATGTTGTTGTATTTTATTTTTGTAAACTGTCTGTACTTGGAGCTTTTCTCCTTGGGTCTCCACTGAAAATGGGCAAAAAAACCCAGCTGGACTAACCCGGTTAACAAATGTCAAATGTCAATAAATAAAAATAAACTCTTTATACATATTGCAAAAACTATATTTGCAGGTAAGTTGGAAAACTGAAGTATCAGAATTTTAGCTCAAAGGCTGTCCAGGACACTGCAGGTGTCAAGACGCATACATCTCAACTGTCCAGATTTTTGCTTCCTATTTTTGTCCGGTTTCTCATAAAATTGTGGTTTTCTGGCAAATCATTGAGGACTAAAGCCAGAAAATAATGGCAGCCATTTGAGTTTCTGACTTCATATCCTTCAAAAAAATCATGATAATGCAAAACCTGTTTGTCTATCAACTTTCTAGGTTAGTAAGAGTAATGCTTACAAAGTGTCCCTATGTTTGGGCCTTTGTCCCCCCATTATTTGTGCCTTTGTCCAGATTTCTTACTGTAAGAGGTTGAGAAGTATGGTCAAGAGGTGTGACTTTCACTCAAGCAAGGTATTTAAGAGTTCAACTCCCAAAAGGACCAACAACAACAAACCTCAAGGGCTTTAAGGATTAGAAATGTTCCAGCCGCAACCTACTCTATGCCAAAATTCACTTATGACTGCATCTTCCCTGACTTGATTTCTTTAGTGAAGCTTGTTGTTGTATTATACACCCATTTAGAAAAATGCATAGAGCAAGCAGTTCCTACCAAAAAGGATCATCACTGGAAATTCAAAACTAAACCATCCTAGTGGTGCACCTCATTGATAAACTAAACAAAATAAACTCCTTAAATTATTTAGCAAATCCAAACTCTCACTCCTCAAGAGTACTGAAGGCATTATATACAGAACAATATCAGGTCCATTGATGGAGCCCATGTACGTGGGTTGGTACTGCAAACCAAATAATTATAAACCTTTCTTTAGCTAGGTTATAAAACTCAAAAACAATATGTTACATTGGTCTAACCTTATTCACAATGACTCATCCTATTCAGACTCTGACACTGGCAATATTCTTGAAAATAATTTTAGTGCTTTCACCCTCAAAACTTCTATCCAAAGCCGTGAAATATCCGAATCCCTTACACCCTCAATTATCACTAAATATCATTTACTGAAAGTGCGAAATAAGACCAAAAATACTTCCTCCATGAGACCTGACAATATAAACTGGTTGCATAATACTGTTAACATACCCTTGCAGGGACACTCAGACTATTTAACCCAAGTTTAGCTGTTGCTTTTGTCTCTGATAAGTGGCACACTGCAGTGGTAATGCCCTTGCACAACACTGGCCTTACAACGGGCTTGGGTAATTAGACATATAGAGATACATCGGTCTTATAAGCCTCATCCCCAAAGCCACAAAATGCATTACAACTGACCTCATAAACCACAATATCAAGAATCTTATTAGACTCCAACAGTTTAGCTTTTGGAAGGGTGGATACAGAGTACCGAATCTGGTAAACTTCTTTCATAAGTGTTATAGAAGCTTCAGACTGTGGCCACTCAGTATCTTGATCTGGCCAAGGCCTTCATACAACTTTCCAAACTGCCATCATACAGAAACTAAATGATTTTAAAAAATGACCATAGTGGCAAACTGGTTGAATGATAGAACTCACAGAAAGAGATGAGCTGCAGATACCTCATCCAAAAGTATGAATGAGACTGGTGGCGTTCCTCATGGCTCAGTGCTGGGACCTCTTCCTTTTCACTATTTACTGCTCAAATCTCAAAGCAGGCAGCCAAAACATCTGGATAGCAAAGTTTGCCGATGTCTGCATACTAGAGGTGGTTAAGTTACATTCTTGGCACATGGACCCTAAAGAATGAACACTCCCTAGTAAACTGTTGGTATATTAAAAATGAGGTTGAACTAAATGCACAAAAGTATAGCATCCTCTTTTTTTTTTTTTTTAGTTGACCCTTCCCCTCATACTGTACAGGCAACAAGCCATTATAAAATGAAATGGTAGTCTGGGACCTAGGAACTTGACTTAACAATTCTCCTCTTGAGCATTATGTGAAAATGGCTGACAATTGCCTGTGATATTTCTTAGGAAATCCTTTTATTTAGCAAAATCTGATCACCCCCATATACTCAGCATTGATCAAACCAATAATACAGTATGCCGCCTCCTTTTGGGATGTTTCTCATGAAACCTAACAAAATTTTAAAGAATACAAAGGTTCCCAACCAAAAAGATCAGAAGCATAGCCAGGATGGGGCAAAGGGTCTTTCTTTGAATTGTTTTGCTTCTCATGTAAATGTGAGGGTGGGACAGCAGAACATGAGGACAACTGGGCCTGAGATTCTCCTCCATTGGAGATAAGAAAGCAGTGCAAGACTGAAACATTAAAATTTAGTTTTTTTATGCTGTCATGTAGAGTGTGAGAACATTAGGACCTTGCACTCCTCTAGAAGGGAGGAGTACCTGATCAGAGAAGGAATTTTTTATTTTATTTATTGTGCTGTCCCATAGAGCATGATGGTGTATGGCATTAGGACCAGGGGCTCTTCCTTTGGAGGGAAGACAGGAGCACCAGATCAGACTTTTTTTTTGCTCCTCAACTCAGGAAGTGGCTCTAAGCACCAAATGAGCCAGCCCTGACTTTGAAAAAGATCACTCTCCTAAACTCCTTGAGTTACCAAGAAAGGCTGGAAGCTCTATCAATTTTATTCAGTGTCTTACAGACTTCTGAAGGGAAATCTCGGTCTTGTTTATTGTGACCTTAGAAATCCAGTTGTTCTGGACCTCTTGTATCTTCTGCAAGTCCAAAAGTCCAATATCTTCCTCAATTATTTCAACTAGTGCCCTAAACATTCACCAGCATATCAAGTAAAATGGTGGAAGGACAGGTATATAAACCCATCAACTTGCAAATCTCTAGAATAAACTTCCCCTGCATGTTAAGCAGTATGACTCATTTTCCTTTAAACATAGACCAGATGACTGGATAGGTAGCCACAAATTTACTCCAGGATTGGCTAGAATGACCTCTCCTGGAGGAAGGAGGTGCAGCATGAGGGAAGACAATGGCAAGGTGTCAATGGTCATAAGACTTGGCAGTCTTGTAGTATCTATGAAACTATGAAATATTAGCTAAAAAAGAACCCCCTCCCCCTGCAGAACTATCTTGTTGAAGCCATACTAAGTGATGAAGTTCCAGTTTACAGCTGCAGGTGCCACAACTATGAAAGGAAGACATGTTGGGGGCATGCAGGGTGATTATGGAATGGTTGCCTTATGAGAGTAAAAGTCCAGATTATGCCCAAAATGTAGGATAGAAAAGATGCAAGATGCACTTGTATTTCTAAAAGAACAAAAACAGAAGCTTATCACTGGAAAGGGTTAGAAGACAGAGACACAAGAGTTAGGCAGGCTCATGACTGAAGTAAGATCACTACCAAATGGAGGTACCATGACGACTACACCAGGACAGATGTCGCACAGTTCTACAGCCAATGGGTGCAGGTCCTAGCAATACAACACTGACACAGTCTTTGCCTAGTAATCCCTATTAGATCTTCTTGTGAAGGATCCAACCTAGATAAGCTACAAACATCTATTTCTACAGTCCATCAATTGACAGTCTACCCTACACAATAATGACTATGTGCTAGTAATGACGTACCTTGAAGTTCTGCTAATGCATGAATGAGCAAGTGACTTGTGCTTCTGGGTCACCCTTGAGAGGCATTTGTGCCAACTCTGTTTATGTGATTACTGAATCAGAGTATTTTACTGTGCTAACTTCTATTTCATGCACGTTTTACTTCACTGTTTATATATGAATTTCCTCTCACTTTAAATGTGCAATTAGACCCTGGCTGAAAAAAGGGACGCAGGGGTGCTGTCCACTGTCCACCAATCCACTAAAAATAAACAAAACAAAAGGACTGAAATTAGAGAAGCAGTAAGACTGATCTATGGAGAGGTAGTTGTGCAGGTGCTACTAGGATAAAATACATTCTGCCAGTGGTGTATTCAGTTACTCCGAAATGCCTCTGCATGATGATTGCATACTATATCTGAAGACATTACACACATTGTCATGTCATGATTATTCCATTTTCACCACTAACAAAACTTTCTCTCAAATGTAAAATTAGTTCTGGATGGTAGACTCACTGTTACTGAACTGTAACAGCTTAAAAACAGATGGCACATAAACAGGAAAAAATAAACAAATGTGTGTGCAAACCAGCAGACACTAGGACAGGAATCTGGGAATGAGAAGCATTTACTAGGGAAAAATAAGAGCTTCTTCAGCAGTCTGATTTGCATGTTCCTGAACAGATAAATATAAAACTGATTTTAGTTTATTTTCTTAACTACTGCTGTGATCCACATTATGGCATTAAGATACCATTGATTAGAGAATGAACAGCTGAAGTCTGAGCAACATCTTTTTTTACTCATCCAAATTTCTATTATGGTGTCTCCAACATTACAATACACATGCATGCCTCAAACTCACAACAGCTTAATATAAAAAAAAAAAAAAATCACACAGACTGAATGATGCAACTTAGGTAGTCAACTACATGTGGGGAAAAAATGGAGCTGCACTGCTTTTCCTCCAGGCACAAAACCACAGTTCCAGCCTGAAAAGTCCAGAATAAGAATATACTTTCCACACAGGAAGCAAACTGTAAATGGCAGTCCTCTATATAAAAACTGACTAGAACATGTGACAAAGTACGGTTGTGTACACTTGCCATAAATGATGATTTAAAGTGTATTCACTGCTACAGTCATCACATTTGGGTTATCTGCCTGCAGGTAGCCCTCAGCTGACCTGAATACCAGAGTCTACAGATTTCTGCGTCGGATGCTGTCTCTTCTTCCATGACATCAGGTCATCAGGGGTATAAAACATGCAGCCGATGCCATTACATCAGTTTTTCTTGCCCCAGATGTCAGGTGCCCCCACAATAGGAAACAATTATATAGTATGGTACACCCCCATCAAAAAGCAAATACACCAGAAAAAAATAAACATACCAAACAGGAAGAAAAGGTAGCGCCAAGAGAAGTCGGGGGGCTGGAGGGAGGGTAATCAGGACTGCAACAGTGAATACACTCGACCATCTACATTTATGTTAAGTGTACACAACTGTACTATGTTCTTTGCATTTCATTGTTGCAGTCTTCACACTGGGTTGAGTCCCAAAGCTAAGGAAGGGAGGAGGAAGTTAAGGAGCATTAGGACCAACTATTAAGCCCTGCAACACTGCAGTGGCAAATCCAGCTCTGGACTGGTAATGCTTGGTGAAGGTATGTAGAGAGTTCCAGGTAGCAACTTCTAGGATGTCCCTGGTAGGGACTCCTCAGAAAAGCCACAGAGGTAGATTCAGCCCTGGTAGAATGAGATCTTAACCCCTGTGGGGTAGGTTTTCCATGGTGCTTGTAGCAGAAATGAATGCAATCTGCTATCCATTTGGAAATGGTTTGCTTTGAAATGGCCTCCCCCCCCGACCCTGCAGCAAAAGCCAACTAGCAGCTGTTCAGACTTTCTGAGAGGCTTAGTCCTGTCCAAATAAAATCTAAGTTGGCTGTGCACATCCAGAGAGTGCAGTATTCGTTACCCTTTGTTTTGTGGATTAGGGAAAAAGGTAGGCAAATAAATGAACTGATTTAAGGCCACACTAGACACCATCTTGGGCATAAAGGAAGGAAGAAAGGATTAGTTCTGAGGGAAACCCTGTTCACATGGAAGATAATGAACGGTTCCACTGCCATGAGGGCCTGTAATCCAGACACTCTTCTTGCTGAAGTGATGGCTAGAAGGAAGGCTGTTTTCCAAGAAAGGAATTTCAACTCTGCTGTTGCAACTGGCTCAAAGAGGGGGGAGAGTGAGCTTTTATAGGTTCATAGGTGGGTACTAGGCTATCAGCCCTAGGGCCCATACAAGCCTAGCCAAAAAATGTACCCTGGCTTTCGCCACCCAAGAAAGTTATTTTCCTGTGCCCCTGTCGAGCAGAGCCACAGAAGTGATCCCCGGGGTGAATTTCCCATTTCCCATCCAATCATCAAGATTTTTCTTGAAGAGTGCTAATGAGGAGCTCTGTTTGACATAGATAGGTAGCCTGTTCCAGAGTATGTGAATTCTCTGGGACAGGAATCTATCCCTCCAGCATGTTCTGTTTATTGTGGTGACAAGGTTTAGGTCCTTAGAGCGTGTAGCTCAGAGGGACTGGGATTTCATTAAGTGGAGCATGTCCAACAGCTCTGGGTTTGACATAGCTTTGTATGTTGGGCAGAGATCGCCCCTGAGTAGGCGATATGCGATGGAGTAAAGCTGTTTTTTGAGACGGTCTGCACAGGGCATCTGTTTGAGGCCAGTAATCCTCTTTGTGAGGTATTTCTGTGGTCTTTCCAGTTGTTGTAGATGTCTTGTGAGGTACATACCAAAAGGGACATTGTACTCTATAATGGGTCTAATGAGGGATGAGTAAAGGGGAACAATGACCTCTTTTTTTCTGGATGAGAATCCTTTTGTGATGAGATGAGCCACGTAGAAGGATTTCCTGACCACTGTGGCGATGTGATTATCAAAGGAGAGACTACTGTCCACCTGTGTCCCAAGGTGTCTCATCACATTTTCGGCATTAAGTAGACTACCAGCTATGTGGTAGTTCATGGGTACAGAGTTTTTACCAAAGGGATGACAATACACTTTTTGGCATTGAGCTTCAGGCCATGGCTTTGACACCAAGTATCTGTCTCAGTGTGGCCCTTTTGTAGTTTGTCCACATCGTTAGGAGTTTCGATTATGGCTCCTAGTTTGCTGTCATCTGCAAACTTTGTTAGCCAATGACCTTCTGTGTTGGCCTGCACTTCAGAGAAGTAGATACCAAACTGGAGAGGACCCAGGACTGAACCCTGTGGTACTCCACTTGTCACTGGTCTGATGTCGGATTTGGAATCCGCTACTTTCACAGTGTGGGTTCTGTCTGTGAGCCAGTTGGCAACCCAACTTGTGACATAGGGATTTATACCTAGTTTAGTGAGCTTATCTATAATTCCAGAGTGGAGGATGGTGTCGAAAGCCTTGGTGAGATCTAGATAAGCTGTGTGAACCATTCTACCCTCATCTATGGCTTTGGTGACTGCTTCAAAGAAGTCAATCAGGTTTAGGAGACATGATCTGCCTTTTACAAATCCAAACTGGGTAGGGTCCAGAGTTAAATCCAAACTGGGTAGGGTCCAGAGTTTGGAGATTACCAATGTCTTTGTTTATGAGTTCCACGATGATACATTCCATGGCCTTGCAGACCAGGTTCGTCAGGCTAATGGGGCGGTAGTTCCCGGGGTCCGTCGTGGCTCCCCCTTTGTGGAGTGAGATAACCGTCGCGGTGCGCCATTCAGTGGGTACAAAGCCTGAGGTGAGGATATGACTGAACATGGTACTTAGGTAGGGTGCCAGTTCATTCTGTAGTTCGCGTAGAACGCAGCCTGGGATATTGTTAGGTTCCCATGGATGCTGTGTTCTTGGCTTTGGAGAGTGTGTTTTTTACCTGTGCAGCCATGATTATAGGAACTTTGCATTCTTCCGGTATAGACCAATACAAAGTGAAGGTCCCAGGCTGGAGTAGGAGCTCACCTGGGAGGTCTTAAATGTTTGGCCCCTCTAAGGAATTGTTTTAGCAAGGGGTGAGAGAAGAGGGGTGGCTCAGTATTATAATGTGCTGAAATGGCAAGGCATGAATTTTAATTGACGAGAAGGATAGGCCCTTGTGGAGCATTTCTGTTAAGTACTGTAGAATGAGGCAAGCTGGGCACCGTTGTGCCCATCCCCTGAGCCTGGCTCCAGAAACAGTATCTTTTCCACTTTTCAGCATAAGATTTTCTAGTACTAGGCTTCCTTGCCTCCAGAATGACATCCAGCACCAGCTTACTGAGGGATGCTAGAGGAGAGCTCAAGGAATTAGCCAGGCTGCAAGGTTCAGGGTTTGAAGCGGAGGGTGCAGAATCTGGCCCGCCTGCTGGGACAGCAGGGAAGGGGTCTGAGGCAGGTGCCATGGTTCCAGCAGTGTTATACTGTGCAAGAGGGGGTACCAGTGCTGGCATGGCCAGTCTGGTGCAATCAGTATTGTCCTTGGCTTGTCCTGTTTGATCTTCAGTAGAACCTTCGAGAGGAAAGGCAGAGGGAGAAAGGCATAAAAACTGAGAGTCATTCCCGGGTAAAAGGCAGGGCATCCACTTTCCAAGCTTGGATGTGGGGAGTTCTTGTGCAGAATTTGTTCAATTGGTAGTTCTGAGGGGAGGCAAACAGGTCTACCTCTGGAGTCCCCCATTTGTTCCTCAAGATGTTGAATATTTTTGGTTCTAGTTTCCATTTGTGTGGGTCCATGAGATTTCTGCTTAAGTCACCTGCCAGTGAATTTAGTTTGCCTGGCAGGAATTCGGCTTGTAGATGTACTTGGTAGCTCAAGGCTGTGTTCCACAGAGCCATGGCTAGTCTGCATAGAGGGTACGAGTGGGTTACCCCCTGCTTGTTTATGTACCACATAACTGTGGTGTTGTCTTGCCTTTACCCATAGTTGTCCTGGAAGAATACGGTCTTTGAAGGCTGTCAGAGCATTCTGTACAGCTAACATTTCTTTTTGATTGATATGCAGGTGCATCTGTCTCAGGTTCCATTTGCCCTGAATGCACTGCCCTGCCAAGTGAGCCCACCATGCATAGTCTGATGCGTCTGTTGTTAGGGTTTGGGCAGCAGGGGGTAGAGTGAAAGGGAGTCCCTTGTTGTGGTAGCAGGCCTCTGCCCACCAAAGGAACTCTGTCTTCATACAAGGAAAGATTGAAATCATTGTTTCAGGGTCCTGAGAATGTTGACACCACAGGCTTTTTAGATACCACTGGAGTTTCTTCATACGGAGTCTTGCATATGGAATTATCAGAATGCAAGAGGTCGTGGACCCCAGGGCTTGCAGTATTTTCCTTGCAGATGGCTGGGGTTTGTGGCCAATAGTTTGAAGTAGGTTGTCAAATAAACTTATTTCTCCAGAGTGAGGACTGCCATCTAGGAAGCTGTATTCAAGCTTGCTCCCAGGAATACAATCTGTTGGCTGGGTACCAGGTGAGATTTCTTTTCGTTGACGGTGTACCCCAGTGAGGTTAGAAGTTTCTTTACAAATACCAGGTGTTGTAATAGCAAGTCCTGGCTTTCTGCATGAATCAGACAATCGTCCACATATGGGTAAATTTGAATATTTTTCTGCCTGCAAAATGCAATGGCTGGAGCTAGACACTTTGTGAATACCCTGGGCGCAGTAGATAAGCTAAAGGGAAGTGCAGAGAAAGTACAGTTTTGTACCTACCATAAATGTAGATGTTCGAGTGCTAATACAGCTGCAGTAATCACATATGGGTTCTCTGCCGTCAGGCAGTCCCTCGGTCGGCCGAATTCCAAAGTCTAGGTCCGGCGTCGGTTGTTGTCGCTTTCTTTCCTGACGTCAGTGCGACAGGGGTATATAAGACACAGCCGACGCCATATTCTTCAGTCTTTTCTTGCCCCAGATGTCAGGTGCCCCAGAAGGAAGGCAATACATAAATTATATATAAAAATATATTCAAGCAATGCAATGTAATCAAAAAACAGTAGTTGCAAGCAAATACACCATAGGAGGATAACCCAAATTAGGTTGTATGAGGAGGTGTTAGCCACTAGTCCTTTACCAAGAGGGGAAGGAGGGAGGGAAACCTGTACTGCAGCTGTATTAGCACTCGAACATCTACATTTATGGTAGGTACAAAACTGTACTATGTTCATCATGCATACAGCTGCAGTAATCACATATGGGTAGAATCCCAAAGCTACGCACAGGGTGGTAGGCACTAGGTGGAACTGGGATGAGCCAGAATGCCCTGCAACACAGCAGTGGCAAAGCCTGCTCTAGCTTTGGAATATAAAGGCAGGTGGTAGTGTTTTGTGAAGGTATGCACAGAACTCCAAGTGGCTGCCTCCAAAATATCTTTGGTAGGAACTCCTCTGAGGAAGGCTGTAGAGGTAGCTGTGGCCCTGGTGCAGTGGGATCTGATGCCTGTAGGGACAGATTTCCCATGATAGGAGTAACAAAATCGCATGCAGTGGCCTATCCATTTTGAAATTGTCTGTTTGGTAACAGGCTTCCCTTGAGCTCCTACAGCATAGGACACAAAGAGTTGTTCTGATTTCCTGAAAGGCTTTGTTCTGTCCAAATAATAACGTAGCTGTCTATGGATGTCTAAGGAATGTAGCAGCCTTTCCCCTTTGTTTTGAGGATTGGGGTAAAAGTAGGTAAGTGTATGGCTTGATTCAAAGCTACCCTGGATACCACTTTAGGCATAAATGACGGATTGGTTCAAAGGGAAACCCTGTCCTGATGGAAGATGAGAAAGGGCTGCACAGCCATGAGGGCTTGTAGCTCCGAAACCCTACGAGCTGAGGTAATGGCCAGAAGGAAAGCTGTTTTCCAGGACAAATATTGCAAATCTGTTGAGGCAGCTGGTTCAAAGGGAGGCAATGTTAATTTTTCTAGAATGTAATTAAGATCCCAGGCTGGCACTGGTTGTTTCCTTGGTGGTCTTATATTCTTAGCCCCTCTGAGGAACTGTTTTAAAAATGGGTGAGAGAATAACGGTGGATCCGTGTTGAATTCTGCAGAAATGGCTGAGGCATGGATTTTTATGGAGGAAAATGAAAGCCCACTGTTCAGCAGCTCAGCTAGATACTGTAATACCCGAGGCAAATTTAGTTTTCTAGGATCCTGGCCTTTTTTCTCATTCCAGGAGCAAAACCGTTTCCATTTTGTGGAGTAGACCTTTCTAGTAAATGGCCTTCTGGCCTCCAGAATGACGTCCTGCACCTCTCTGGGGAGTAGGATCTGTTGTGGTGGTAAGGAATTTTCCATGCAGCGAGACTGAGTGTTTTCAGCTGACTGTGAAGAGTTTTGTAGCTGTGCTGAGTCAGCAGAAGAGGCATTAGAGGTAGAAGCCAGGGAGGAGTATGTGTTAGGCTCCTCAGGAGTGGGTACCAGTGCTGTCTTGGCCAGTCTGGAGCAATCAGTATCATCTTCGGTCTGTCTGCTCTTGCTTTCATGAGCACCTTGGGCAGAAGAGGCAGAGGTGGGAAAGCGTACACTGTCCATGCTGTCCAACTGAATGAAAGGGCGTCCACTCTCCAGGCCTTTGGACGGAAGGTCCTTGAACAAAACTTTTCCAATTGATGATTCCTGTGGGAGGCGAAGAGATCTATGTCTGGCCTTCCCCACGCCTGGATTATCTTTGTAAACACCTGAGGATGCAACTTCCATTCGTGCGGATCTGTCATATTTCTGCTTAGACTGTCTGCCAGCTAGTTTTCCAAACCTGGCAAGTACTGTGCTTGAAGTTCGATTTGCCATTCCAGAGCCAAGTTCCAAAGTGTCATGGCTAGTCTGCACAGGGGGTATGAATGTGTTCCTCCTTGTTTGCTTATGTACCACATTACTGTGGTGTTGTCTGTTCTTATCAATAAAATTCAAAAAAGAAAAAGAATGGCAGGACACTGCTGGAGTAACTCCTTCTTTTATTAAAACAATCAAGTAACAGCCAAGGATAAGCGCTTTCGGGTGTGATACCCTTCATCAGATAAAGAGGACTAATATTTCCATTAATTTAAACTAAAAACCAACCAATCTGCAATCAATATACTACCCACCTTTTCTGTAGGGCGGGTTTCAAAGGAACCATGTCATTTAACCCTGGGCTCCTATGAGCCCTCAGCTCCAATATCCATTTAGATTCAAGGGATTCTGTCAGTAGCTTTATGTCCCCTCCCCTATTATTTAACCTTACGTTAACCACAGCCCTGAAACTAAAAGTATGTGTGGAGTGCTGTTCAATGTGCCTATAAAGAGCATTATGCACATTTTTATTTCTGATATTGGAAAGATGCTGCAAAATTCTGATCTTAAACATATTGTTGGTCTTCCCAACATAATAATCTGTGCACTGTTCACATGTGGCCAAATAAACTATATGACTAGTCCTACAGGTAGCCCTTGCCTTGAGGTTATAAACCTTACCAGTAACAGGATGTTTAAAGGCCGTGTCTTTATTAATGGAAGGACAGGCTTTACACAAGCCACAGGGAATACTACCCAGGCTGTCCTTGAATGGAATAGAGGTAGTAATTGCCCTTTCAGTGCAGAGGATGTCCTTCAAATTCTTATTTCTCTTGTATCCAAAACTAGGTTTGGTCCCTATAAGACCTTTCAGCTTATTATCACTTCTTAAGATGTTCCAGTTTTTAAAAACAATAGTCTTTATATCTTTTATATTACTGCTATAGGTGACAAATAATTTAGGTTCCCTTGATGTATATCTATAGGGAGTATTGGCCTTGGCATCAGCTTGCTCTTGTCTAAGCCATGGTCTATATTTACTATCCCTTTTCTGTCTGCTGTCCCTTATGGCATCACATATCATATCCTCATTGTATCCCCTGTCCAATAGACAATGCTTCAGAGACTCAATGTCTTTCTCATATTCTGTATCAACCAGTGATATCCTGGATATTCTGCCAGCCTGGCCCTGAACAATATTGGGGAACATGTAACGGGGGTGCATGCTGTCAAAACACAACAAGCTATTTTTCCAACAATCCTTCTTATAGTATTCCCTGTGGCTTGTGTGAACAGTGCACAGCTTATTATGTTGGGAAGACCAACAATATGTTTAAGATCAGAATTTTGCAGCATCTTTCCAATATCAGAAATAAAAATGTGCATAATGCTCTTTATAGGCACATTGAACAGCACTCCACACATACTTTTAGTTTCAGGGCTGTGGTTAACGTAAGGTTAAATAATAGGGGAGGGTACATAAAGCTACTGACAGAATCCCTTGAATCTAAATGGATATTGGAGCTGAGGGCTCATAGGAGCCCAGGGTTAAATGACATGGTTCCTTTGAAACCCGCCCTACAGAAAAGGCGGGTAGTATATTGATTGCAGATTGGTTGGTTTTTAGTTTAAATTAATGGAAATGTTAGTCCTCTTTATCTGATGAAGGGTATCACACCCGAAAGCGCTTATCCTTGGCTGTTACTTGATTGTTTTAATAAAAGAAGGAGTTACTCCAGCAGTGTCCTGCCATTCTTTTTCTTTTTTGAATTTTGCTGTGTGCTGTTTGGTGGGACTTTAGTCATAGCACAGAACTTCTTTGGACTCTGTTCTTATCAATAATTGTCCTGGATGCAGGAGGTCCTTGAATGCTGTAATTGCATTTATCACTGCTAGCATTTCTTTTTGGTTGATGTGAAGGTGCTTTTCCTTTTGGGACCATTTGCCCTGAATGCACCTGTCTGTCATGTGTGCCCCCCAGGCGTAATCTGAGGCGTCTGTTGTGATGACTTGATTTGCTTGAGGCTTGCAGAATGGGAGACCTGTGTTTGTTTGACATGCTTGGGCTCACCATAGAAATTCCTTTTGCAAACATGGAATTATTTGTATTATTGTTTCCAAATTGTGGCTGTGCTGAGACCATAGGTTTTTTAGGTACCATTGAAGTTCTCTCATATGCAACTTTGCACATGGGATTAAAAGAATGCAAGATGCCATGAAGCCCAGAGCCTGCAGGATTTTCCTTGCAGTAAGCCTGGTACAATTTGCTAGTATTTTGAAGTACTGAGTTAGTTGCCCCTGTTTTTCTGGCGTAAGGTAGGCCATCTGGGTGTTTGTGTCCAAGTTGGCACCCAGGAAAGTTATTTTCTGAGATGGTGTTAGCCTGGATTTCTCTTTGGTGATTGTGCATCCCAGAGAATTCAGTAACCATATTGCATAAGCCAGATGTTCCAGAAGTTTGTGCTTGCTGCCCGCTTGGATCAGGCAGTCGTCCAAATAAGGGTAAATTTGTATCCCTTGAAGTCTGCAGTAGGCGATTACTGATGCCAGGCATTTCGTGAATACTCTGGGCTCAGCAGATAAGCCAAAGGGCAATGCAGAGAATTGATAGTGGATTGAACCTGCAAGAAATCTGAGGTATCTTCTGCAGCTTTGTCTGATTGGGACATGCAGGTATGCCTCCTTGAGGTCCAATGTTACCAGCCAAAACCCCTTGCCCAGCATGGGAAGAAGCTGCTGTAATGTGAGCATCTTGAATTTTGGTACGAGTAGAAATGTATTTAGGATGGATAAGTCCAAAATGGGTCTCCAGTCGGTTCCTTTCCTTGGTACCAGAAATAGTCTGGAATAAAAACCTTGACCTTGTTCGTGAGTAGGTACCTCTTGAATAGCTTTCATGTCCATGAGTTTTGAAATTTGTATTTGTGCCTCTGCCCTTTGATTGTGTGGCAGGTCTGGCATGCCTCTCATTTTTGGAAGAGTGTGAAAATGAAATCTGTAGCCTCTGTTTATAATGTCCAGGATCCATTTGTCTGTTGTGATAATATGCCAACTTCTTGTAAATAATGCCAGCTTTCCTCCCAAGGGAGCTGCCAGCTGAGACTTGCTTGGCATGAAAAGGAGGAAGTCATTGGGTTTGTTTTTTGTATTGTTGTGCACTGTCTTCGCCACCTCTTGGTGCTGGAGTTTGCCATTGTCTGCCTCTATATGATCCTTGAGATTGTCCTCTGCCCCTTGTGCGCCTGTATCTACCTCTTTGGGGCTTGTCCGTGGCTGGAAAGGACCAGTTTTTAGAAGGCCAATTTCTGCTAAAATTAGGTGGTTGTACCTGTAGAAAAGCCTGGACAGTTTGCATAGATTTAGCTTTTTCTTCCATTTTCCGTAGTATCTCCTCAGCATTAGTACCAAATAGTACATCCTTTTGTAAAGGAGCATCTAGTAGTTTAGCTTTAACATGATCAGGCAAGCTTTGTTCCCTAAGCCAAGCATGTCTACGAATGACTGATCCTGTAACAGCAGCTCTACTTGAGGCCTCTAAGGCATCATAGCCACATTGTAAGGTGTGTTTACCCACTTGTTCTGCACTATGCATCATATCCTGCAATTCCTTCAAATCTGGTTGTTCAGGTTGAGACATTTTATTTCTTAATTGAGATAACAGAAACTGCTGGTATTTAAGCATATGGAACTGACAATTTAAGGCCCTCATGGCTAGGGTGGCCGAGGTGTATAACTTTTTCCCCCACCTTTCTAAGGATCTAGATTCTCTTTCGGAAGGTAGTGGATTCTTGGCAGTAGAGGCCTTCATTCCCTTGGGGCCTTGAGAAATGGTTTCAGGGTCAGCATTATGGCTTTTGAAAAGAAATTGGTGAGAGTTAGGAACTCTGTAGTACCTATCAGGTTTGACTGGGGCAGGAGGCAGGGAATCCAGATTAAGACAAGCCTCCGAGTAAACATCATCAAGTATGTCCAAGACAGGAGATATAGCCAGTGGTCTGTGTTGAGGTAACAAAAGAAATTCCCTAAGCCTTTTCTTGGAATCAGAAAAGTCTTGGCCTTCCCAATGGAAGTGCTCCCTCAAGGTGTGCAAGGTTTCCCCAAAAGAGAAATCCTCTAGGGGAGATACAGAAGGAATAGACTGTTCTGCATCCGAATCTTCATAAGGGGAGTACGAGTGCTCCTCTACATCAGAATGTTCTGAGAAAATGGAGCCCTGTTCAGAAGAGGGAGAATCTTCCTCCACTCTGGGTCTCTTGTCTGGAGGGGGTTGGGAACCCCTGATAAGGGTAATTAAATCCTCAGCCATTTTAAGCATCTGCTTTTTAGGCATGGGGCCTGGGGATGGGCCCTGAGCAACAGGCCTCTTGGGATGCATGGCTGATTTGGACTTAGTAAAGGCCTTAATGGAAAAGGAAGATGAGGGCCTAAAGACACCCTGGGTAGAAGTGGACCTGTCCACATTAGGAGACTCAACACTCACAGTGGCGTCGGTGGTTGTAGTCTGAGTAAGGGCCGAGGCACCTGCGGTCTCGGGTACAGAAGACACCGCCAAAGAAGTGTCGTCGGTAGTCAGGGACTGCAAAGGCGTCTCGCTGAGAACCGGACCACGTGCAGCCGGTTTTGGCGTGGTGTCAGTGGAGACCGCGGACCTCGCGTGTCGGTCCTTGTCCTTGCGTTTTTTGGACAAAACGGTAGTCGGAGTCTCAGACGACATTTTATAATCAAAGGCTTTACCAAAATAATGTTGGGCGAACTCCGCCCGAAGCTTAATAGTGCGTTTATTGAAAGTAGCACAAAAGCGACAGCCCGAGACATCGTGGTCCGGGCCTAAACAAGGTATGCAGAAGGAATGGAAATCCTTATATGGTATTTGCTTCCCACAAGAAATACAATTGTTAACTTTGTCTGACATCGGTCTGAGGCAAGAAAAGTTTCCCCAACGGGGTACTTAGCTTTAAAGACGACTTTGGTTTCCAATTTTTCGTAAATTCAGGAGCTGGCCGACCGGCACTTGCGAACTGCTTCTGCTTCGGGCACCGCGCGGCAAAAAAGACTGAAGAATATGGAGTCGGCTGTGTCTTATATACCCCTGTTGCACTGACGTCAGGAAAGAAAGCGACAACAACCGACGCCAGACCTAGACATTGGAATTCGGCCGACCGAGGGACCGCCTGACGGCAGAGAACCCATATGTGATTACTGCAGCTGTATGCACGATGAACATCTGATGGTGCATACAGCCTGCCCTGAAACGTAGGTATTTCCTGCAAGACTCCCTTATTGGGATGTGCAGGTAAGCTTCCTTTAGGTCTAGGGTTGCCAGCCAGGCATCCTTGGATAACATAGGCAGAAGCTGTTGAAGAGTTAGCATTTTGAATTTTGGAACCACCAGAAAGGTGTTGAAATAGAGAGGTCCAGCACAGGATGCCAGGAGCTGTCTTTTCTGGGTGCCAGAAAAAGTCTTTAATAAAAACCTTGTCCCCTTTGCTCTGCTAGGACAGGTTGAATAGCTCTGATACTGAGAAGAGGGAGAACCTGATTTGGGGGTAGGTCTGGCCAACCATTTGGGGTTGGTAGAGTGTGGAAGTGGAATCTGTATCCTTGGGAGACTATATTCAAAACGCATTTGTCCTGGGTAATGAGTTCCCAGTTTTTTGCATGCAGGGTGAGCTTTCCTCCTAAGGGAGCAGGTAGTTGAGCAGGGCTTGGAATGGTTAAGGTTAAGTCATTGTGCCATTTTTAAGTGGGGGGGGTGGCTTACTACTCCCAGCTTTGGAACTGAGAGCCTCCCACTGCTTAGGTCTGTGCGTAACCTGAGATTGTAGCCTAGGTGGACTGCTGTTCCCGGGTTTGGACTGAGAAGGCCTGGAAGGGACTGGAAAGGACCACTTCTTTGAAAGCCAATGCCTACTGAATCTGGGAGGCTGTACTTGTAGGAAATCTTTAACAGTTTGCATAGATTTAGCTTTTTCCTCCATCCTTTTGAGGACGACTTCTCCTTTGTTGCCAAAAAGGCGGTCTTGGTTTAAGGGAGCATCCAGTAATTTAGCTTTAACATGATCTGGCAAGTTCTGTTCCTTAAGCCAAGCATGCATTCTACACACAGACCCAGTGACAGCAGCCCTGTAAGATGCTTCTAAAGCATCTAAAAAACAATGCAAAGTAGGTTTACCAACTTGTTTTGCAGAAAGCATAAAATCTTGCAATTCTTTGTGTTCAGCAGAGTCAGGAATCAACATTATTTTCTGTTTAGGTAGTCCCATATATGCTGCAGATACTTTTTAACGTATGAAACAGGCAATTTAAAGCCCTAATGGCCAAAGTAGCAGAAGTGTATACCTTCTTACCCAATCAGTCTAAGGCTCTAGAATTGCTATCAGAAGGGGTAGGATTTTTGGAAGCAGTAGCCTTAATGCCTTTTGGTCCTTGGGAAATGGTCTCTGGATCCGCAGAAGGATTTTGAAGAGGAACTTGTGAGAGTCAGGTACTCTGTAGTACCTGTCAGATTTTCTGGGAGCTGGAGGCAAAGTGTCTGGGGTAAGGCTAGATTCCAAGAAAACATCCTCTACAATGTCCAGAACAGGAGAGATAGCTAAAGGCCTGTGGTGAGGCAAGACTAAGAATTCCCTAAGTCTCTTTTTGGACTCAGAGTAATCCTGGCTTTCCCAGCAGAAATGCTCCCTAAGAGTATGCAAGGTTTCACCAAAAGAAAGATCTTCTGGAGGGTAGGCAGAGGGAATGAAATCCTCTGCATTAGAATCCTCAAAAGTAGATAAGGGCAAATACTGGTAATCAGAAGCAGCAGAAAAATCTGATTCCTGATCAGAAGAATCAGAAAGAAATTCAGTTCTAGGTCTCTTAGAGGGGGAAGGCTGGCTTCCCCTAATTAAGGTAATAAGGTCTTCAGTCATTCTAAGCATTTGTTTTTGAGGCCTATGGGCCTGAGCATGCGGTTTGGTCTTCGGTTTTCTAGGCATAGTGTGAGTTTTTGGCCTGGATGAAAATCTATGGCATCGGTTTAATATGAATGTCTGTAGGCCTGAATACACCCTCAGAAGCCAGTGCCTGCACAGCAGCTCCGGACCCATCCAAGGTAGAGACATCCGCAGGTTCCATAGTCGAAGAAGCATCTTGCAGCATACCGGACTCCGAATGGGTCTCAGTAGAGGCCTGCGAAACTGAAATAGCAAGTATCAGGGGCTGTGAAAACGCCTCACTGAGTACCGACGGACTGGCAACTAGCTTAACGGAAGCGTTGTTGGCAGTTTTGGACCTATGCGGTCTGTCCCTGTCTTTATCCTTACGTTTGTTCGGACGATCGGTAGTCAGATGACTTAAAGCCATTTCTGACTACACAGATAAGAGTATGAAAGTAATTTGCTGCAAAAATAGCCCAACAACGAATAATTCAGGCATTGAACAAGGCACAAAACTGACAGCGAGGCACGTCATGGTCTGGGCCTAAACAGGGGATGCAGTACGAATGAAAATCTCTGTGAGGTATTTGCTTTCCACAGGAAGGACAATTGTTAACTTTTACTGACAACGGTTAAAGCAATAAAAAGGATCCCCAACGGGGTACTTATCTTTTTTGAAGACTTCGGGTCTGAAACTTGAAAACGAAAATTTCAGAAGACGGCCGACCGGCACTTGCGAACGTCTTCTGCTTCGGGCACCGCACGGCAAGAAAGACTGATGTAATGGCGTCGGCTGCATGTTTTATGCCCCTGACGACCTGACGTCATGGAAGAAGAGAGAGCATCTGACGCAGAAATCCGAAGACTCTGGTATTCAGGCAGGCTGAGGGCTACCTGCAGGCAGATAATACAAATGTGATGACTGCAACAGAGAAACACGAAGAACATCTATCTGCTTTCTCAATAGCTACAGATACACAGTCATAAAATGCAGTACATGGCATTTCCCAGTAGCTCAAATTAACAGCCAAACGTAAGTGAACTGCTGTTTGAATGGTGTGCATAAAGGGACATTTTTATTAGGTCTGCACTGAGTAAAGAGGCTAAGGATTCATTTCTAATAACGTTTTAGTGCTTGACTAAATTAATTAGCTCTAAACGCTACTTTAAACTCAACTCTTTACTCTCACACTTTCTTGCAGCTTTTTCCACTCTGGCTATAGTGAGTCATGCTATACTAAATTCACTTTACTTTTACTACTACTCCCACCTTCTTATAGTTCTTTCTTTCTCATCCTTCTTTTTGCTTAAACTACCAAGCAGTAGTTTTCTGTATTGCAATTCACCCATTTATGAAACACTGTCTCTTATTTAATGTAATATGTTATACACAGGATATGGTTATAGCATTTGACATTACTGCAAAAGGCACTGTCTTATTGAGAACTTCATTTGCATGCGCCTTCATAGTGTATTATGTTGTTTGTTTTATGTATGTACAATTTTGTAACGTGTGTATGATATTGTCCTTTTTATGGCCTGGGTCCCATCTGAAAGAGGTATACTCACCAGTGTACCTCCATGGTTAAATAGATAAACAAGAAAAGAGTACACAGTCACAACATACACAGAAGACCAATGGCTGTCCACCCAGACATTCTGGAGCAGTTCTGGTAAGATGTCAAAATACATGCAACAAATTAAGTGCACTACCCCCGGTAACCAAATATAAATAAAATGTTATAAACAGTGATCATCTTCGTAATCTCTTGTTTCAACAAATTCTCTCTCGGGCTTGATGTCTTTCTAATCAAAGGTCTGACGTCTAAGCAATAAAAACAATGCCCTGGATAGGTGCCCAGAGTGATAAGTAATCAAGCAGACTGTTTTAGTGCAATACATACATAAGGTAATCAAACTGAATACTGTACACAAAGAATAAATATGTTACTGAAATAATTTACTGAGTGTACTGAAGGGTTTTAGTGAAAATGTGCAGCACAGTACTTCTATTACAAACAGGAAAGAAATGTCTGTAAACCCACGGTCACTGAATCAAGGCTAAATAACTTCCTTTGTTTACATGCAGACTTCAAAATAAAAAAAGACAGCCACATCATGTCCCCCAATCAAGGCTAAGATTCCAAGTTTTTTAAAAACAAATATTAATGCTGAACTTTGCCTTGACAGACTACCACAACATTTCTTGAGAAATGCTTTTTGTTGCCTTAAAAAGACACACAAATGAGTCACAAATAAATAAAAGTAAATTAACAAAACTGTTTTCTTTCATACATACCAGTGTTTTTTTCTCAAGAGTATACTTATATATATATATATATATATATATATATATATATATATATATATATATTTATTTTCTCTGGCTGAACTGCATTAATATTAGTTTGGAACAGAATGCAATTATTTCATTGTCTGGCGTGGAGTTAACTAGGTTTGACTAATTTATAAAGAATCATGCAACATTTTTTTTAAATTAACAAATAGTTTAATCAGTACACTACAATTAAAACAATTTGCTGCTTGATCAAGAGATAATACTTAAAAGTATTTTAGAACAGTGGGGTGGCTTGATTAAACTTCAATATTTCGCTAAGAATTTTAAAAGCAAGTTTCTACAGTTTTTACTGACAAAACAAATTTTAGTTTTTCAACAGAAGAGCTCCCATGTTCATATGAATATGCATGCAAACATCATTTTGTTGAAAAAGTAAGTTTTGTGCCAGAAAGTTACAGACCTTTGCTCATGATCTATTCTTTATTTTATTCATGCATTCACTGTCACCTAGGATGGTGGGCAAGTTCAAAACGAACAGTTTCAGTCATGCATGCCAATAGGAAGAGCAAGTAACACAGATAAAAACAAATAAATACTGTGGTACAGCCTTATATCTTCCATTACAAAGCAGAAATTGAGGATCATAGAAACCCATTTAGTAGTTAACATACAACTCAATAGCTGACGCACACTGATGCCAAGTACCATTTCAACAATTGATAAATCCTGGTGGTGGGTAATATTTAATTTCATTTTGTTAATCAGGTATGTACACTTGTCCAAAGACCCTTTTCAGGACTGACTCTAGGTCAAGTGGCAAAAACTAAAAAAGTCACAAAAGCAGTACAAATGGTGCCAAATGATACAGAAACAAAATATGTTAACATAATATATAATGGATATCTCCATGGGAAAAAAATGACCAGACATAAAATGTTATGTATCTTGTGCATATACTGGACTATTTAGATAGGTTTAATAAAGCAGTCACATTTATTTGTTTCAACCAGGTGTTCTTTCAGTTGCTTTTTGAAAGCATTTAAAGTAATGGTACTATGAAAGTCTTTTGACAAATCATTTCTGAGTGCTTTAGAGAAGGATCTTTCATATGCTGCCAGTGTAAATGGGAATCTAATGAGTGAGTTTCTAAGAGTAAGGCACGTTGCTTATATGAAGTTTATTTCTTAAAGGTGGACAATATTGGTTATACAAAACTTTAAATGTGAGGTTATTTAGAACAAACGAGGCTCCTGCTGTAATTGGGAACCAATTATATTTAATGCATATTCAAGCAGTGATTTTCAGAATAGGGACGTAGGTGAATGAATCTATGTATTTTGTTTTCTACTGTATTTTATACACACACACACACACACACACACACACAGGATTAAAGGAGCGATTCTGATTAATTATAACTTCAGGATACTTTTATTTGTTTACCACATGTAGAAATTAACCTTCATGTTAGTTAGAAAACCAAAAAGTACACCGGAACAGTCAACAGTCCACTCAGTTTAAATATGTTTACCAACCAATCACCTACGTTTCTCAATTAATTACTATTAAAACCTTAAAGTGCACAGTGCATATATCCCTTGTCCAATACACTAATACAAATGAATCTTGAAAACTGAATAAATAATTTCATTAAAATCTTAAAAAATATATTTAATAAAAAATATACAAATTCACAAAGCCCTATATTTCATCCTGGATGTGGGACTCTTATAATTAAACATATAAATAAGCTCACTAGTCCATCCTAGTTAGTAATAAAGTATATGTACTTGTAAAAAATGAATATATATGAATTAAAAACATAATACCAATAATCATAGATATACTATTCTCTAATATGGGTTTGATAGATATGTGGTCATTAATACCAGGGTACGCGGAGGCATTTATTTTAATCTGCCATCTAGCCTCCTTCTCCCCTAACTTTTTCTTTATACTACCACCCCTGGGGTTACTTTTAATTGTTTCTAATATACCAAAATAGAAAGCTGCACAGGTTTTACTTGCATCCAAATGCCACCATAAAGCGTTGTTTTCGTCCTTCTTTTTCAAGCTGTAACAGTGATCATATATTCTATTTCTCAGACACCTATCTGCCTTTCTTACATAAAAACAAGGACACTTAGTACATTTTGCTAAGTATACTAGGTGTTTGGTCCTGCAGTTGCCCTTTTGAAATTTGACCACTGTCATAGTAACATCCTCTAATTTAAGCGAGGAAGTATTTATAATTAAACTACACTGGTTACATGTACCACATCTTGTGGTGCCTCTCACTACCTCCTGGATGTTGTTCATTATTTTTTTTCTTTTCCAGCTCAAATTTCATATTTTTTCCACTTCTTGATACAAACTTAGGTTTATCCCCCACTACCTTGAATACACTGCTGTCTGTTTTTAAAAAATTCCAATTCCTCAAAATAATTTTTTTAATATCACTACTATGGGGTGCAAATTGCAGGACACAAACCTTAGTGTACTCATTAGTGTCTTGATCGTCATTGCCACTGGTTCCCACCTCCTCTTTTACTAGGTCCACTGCCAATAACTGGCTTATATTTTTCCCCCATTCTTTCTTCACATATTCTACAATATCTGTCACCATCACCAGAGGGTATCCCCTACTTTTAAACAAATCTCCTATGAAATCTAATTCAACTATCAAATCTGAATATTCTGAAGTCATTCTAGCCACCCTAATACATTGACCTTTTATAATACTCCTTTTTTGACAACACGGATGGCAACTAGAATATTGTAAATATGAATTACTAAAGGTGTCTTTTCTAAAGACATTAGATTTAAATTTCCCCCTTTCTAGTTATGCGAGTATCCAAATGGGAAATTGATTTGCTCTCGACGTTAAAGGTGAACTTTAAATAGCTGGTCCTAGTGTTTAGATATTCTTTGAACTCATTTAACTCTTATGTCCCCTTTCCAAATTAAAAAGATATCGTCCAAAAATCTAAGGTAGCAATTCATTTTATTGTACCAATCAGTTTGAAAAATATATTCGGTTTCCCAATCTAATAAAAACAAATTTGCAAAAATGGGGGTGCAAGCCACCCCCCATAGCTACCCCTTTTCTTAGTATATAATAGGGAAACAGCATATAAATATTTGGGAAATGATGAATGACCAACAATAACACATGGACAAATGCAAACAAAACTCAGAAAGAATATTTTAGAAGACTAAAATTAAAATTCAAAACAACCCTGACACCTAAGAACAACGTCCAAGTTATGAACCAATTTGCTCTCTAATATCTGCTTAAATCGCCAGATACAACAGTGAAAGGTTTAGGGTGATTGACAGGCCTTAAAAGGTATTGCATCAGTTGGACAGGAAAACAACAAAAATGCTTCACAATATCAAATGTTATATACAAATCAGTATATACCAAAACTGTATATTCCTCATTCTGGAGGATGTACGGGCCTCATTGGAAATAATTACATATATAGATCTGCAATAGTAGGGCTACATACATATCTACAGATTTCACCAGATGCAAAAGTGTAAATTTTAAAACATGTGAGGAACAAGTCTAAGGTGACTTCCCTGCTTAATTTAGTAGAAGCGTATTGGTGTCAAGTGGAAATGGAAACTGAACCAGAAGTAAATAAAAATCAGGCAGACACTGAATGTACCAAGATCAAAAGAAAGAATATAAGGAGAAGGAACAGATGAGAATGCAAGAAATGTGGAAAAGGCATAAATATACCTGTAAGTACAAAAAAACTCCTGGAACAAACTCATATCAGTCAGGACCTGATACAGGAATGGTTAAGGAGAAGTGATTTTAAACCGAGAGATGAAAGGTCAATATTGATGGCCAGTGGACTTCGTACACTGGGGTTCACAAAGTCCTTGGAACATGTGAGAGAAAAAGATAAATGCAGGTTCTCTAATGGAATCAGTCGCACATCTTGTTGCTGGGTGTCATATACTAATGGCAGAGGGTATATATACTGAAACGCATAATAATATGGCAAGGCTATTGCATTGGGGAATTTTGCAAACATTACAATACTTAAGTAGCTGAGAAGCACTGGAAATATGAGCCACAATGTTCATATCACATGGGAGCACCCATTACCAACAATTTAAAATACAGATGAGAGAAAACCATATATTGTAGTCCATGAAAAGAACACAACAGTAGTATCTATCATTGACTGTGCTACACCCAGTGATTGCAGGGTTTTACATACAGAGAGACACAAAGTCATAAAATATCAGGGTCTGCAGACAAAAATGAGGACAATGTGGAGGAAGGATACCCAGACACTTCCAATAGTAGTAGGAGCAATTGGTCTCATAAAATAGAAAATACAGATGTATTTAGATATGCATCTGATACATGTAACGCTCTACGTATTACAGATAGTCAGTTCTGGGTGCATTGTGGGTGCTGCAGAGAGCACTTTTGGCTAACATCAAAGATTGAAACAACACTAATTTCATGAGCTTTCATCATACTTTGACTTAGGAATAGGGTCCCTTCCTGGTATGTTATTAGAAAACAAAAATCTTGGAGAAATTAAACTGGGGGTGTAACATTTACTATCATAGATTTACTGAAAGCAGACCATGTATATTAATCCAAGCAAATTCCTATGAACCTGCCATCAGTGTCATTGCTGTCAATGTAGATGTTACCTCAGTTTGTTAGTAGCATTTAACAGTATGTCACATTGAGCTGCTCTGAAAGATTGAGTTCTTTTGACATTTCCCCACATAATTATATGGATAAGAGAGTGCTTAATTCCCAGAACTGACTGGGTAAGGGTCACCTACTCCTTAGTTAGTACCTACTCAGTTCACAAAGGTGTACTGTAAAATGTGCCCCAAACCTTTTTATATTTAATGTTTTACACATGCAAATCCAGTTGTTAATCACACCTAGTGACTAAACACTGCAGAGGGCTAAAAATGTTATGCTTTTTTCATCAATAACAAAGATCATCAGAGTGTACCAAAAACCTGGACATACTGTATATCGGGGTGCATTAACAGCAAAAAGTTGACTCTGCACTTTCACAACCAAATCCAATTTTCTTTAGATGTTAAATAAAGTAGTTTTTGGCTAGTACCACATAAATTAGGGACTTACGAGTCATAAATGACACGATGTAGCACTTTACATCTAACACTACCCACATAAATAAGTTTCTGATGTACCATGAAAGAACTACAGACTGCATCATCATTATATTCCATAGTCCTATAACTCCTGTACAAACCTGGAGTAATAGAAGATAGGATCTCTGAGCAAGGGTTGTATGGCTATCTGCATGTGAATTGTGATCGTATCAGTAGGCTAGAAAGAATTCAGTAAAAACCCAGAAACTATCGCCCCATAAGCCTGACTAGCTTGGTCTGCAAAGCTATGAAAGGATCATCATGGACCTCATAAAGATATTGGGGACCTACAGACACTGGATCCTACTCAGTTCGGCTTTGTTAAGGGCAGATCCTGCCTCTTAAACCTGGTTGATTTCTTTGAAACAGTCACCAAGGCCATTGACTAGGGGAAGGTGGTCCACACAGCCTACGTGGACCTCGCAAAAGCCTTTGATACAATACCCCACTTGGGCATTACAGATAAGCTCACCAGCTTAAATATAAACCCCTATGTTACTAGATGGATTGCTAACTGGCTCAAGGACAGAACCCACATGGTTAGAATTGCTGGAGCCATGTCAGACTCCAAACCAGTTACAAGTGGTGTCCCACAAGGCTCAGTCCTGGGACCTCTCTTGTTCGGAATATATTTCTCGGAGGTACAGGCCAACACGGAAGGACTGTGGCTGACCAAGTTCGCAGATGACTGCAAACTGGGCGCCATAATCGACTCTCCAGCCGACACAAGCATCCTCCAAAAGGGCCTCATAGAAACAGACAACTGGTGCCAGAGCCATGGCCTCAAGCTAAATGCCAAAAAGTGTATAGTCATCCCCTTTGGCAAAAACAAAGTGCCCACAAGTGGTAATCTATTAAGTACAGAAGAAGTAATTAGGGACCTGGGGACCCAACTTGATAGCAATCTCTCATTTGACATCCACGTAGCCAAAGTGGTTAGAAAAACATTTTATATAGCCCACCTAATCATGAAGGGATTCACATCTAGATCAAGGGAGGTCATCGTGCCTCTTTACTCATCCCTCATCAGGACCATAATTGAGTACAATGCCCCTTTTGGGATGTACCTTACCAGACACCAGCAGCAACTGGAAAGACCCCAAAAGTACCTCACCAAGAGGATCAAAGGGCTCAAACAGATGCCATATGCTGCCCGATTAAAGAAACTCCAGCTCTACTCAGTGGCATACCGCCTGTTCAGAGGCGATCTGTGCCTGATGTATAAAGCCATGTCCAACCCGGAATTAATGGACATGCTGCACCTCAGAAAATCCAAATCCCATCGAGCTACGCGCTCGAGACTTGAACCTCAGCACTGAAATAAATAAGACATGCTGGAGGGACAGAGTCATAACCCAGAGGCTCCCTTCACTCTGGAATAAAATCGCAGTCCAGGTTAGGCAGAGTCCCTCATTGACTCTCTTCAAGAGGAATCTTGATGAGTGGATGGGAGATCGTAGGTTTACCCCGGGTATCTCTTCTGTGTCACTGTTAGACAGAGGCACAGTATACTAACCTCGAAAAAGGGCATAGCAAAATAAATTTAAAATGGGTGGCGAAAGCCAAACACATTCTGGCTAGGCTTATAAATGCCCTAGGGCACATAGCCTAGTATGAACCTATGAACCTATGAACCTATAATATTCACCTTCATAAATAATGTAATTATGCGTTAAGACAATATCCATGAATTCCAATATAAGGGAGGTTCTGTTCCAAGTCAAGTTACTATAATTCCTAATACTATTACTAAACCTTGCCAATCCCTCTTGTTGAGGTATACTCTAAAATAGATCGAATACATCAATAGTGACTAGCCTCAAGTCATTTGTAACCATATCTGGCTGTAGTCTCCCCAAGAAGTCCCATGAGTCAATCACAATATGCATAATTTTACTATATATAGGCTTCAGCCATTCAATTACCTTCCCAAAAGGGAAGGTCTTTGATTTATTTCCCGAAATTATGGGTCGAAAGGGGGGATCGTCCAAATCCTTATGCACTTTGGGAATCCCCACAATGGTGATAATGATAGGATGTTCAGCTTTTAAAAATTCATACAAATCTGTATCAATTCTATCATCCAATAATAAATCTTCCAAAAACAGGTCAATTTTATGGTGTCCAATGTTAACTTCATTGATGGATGATATTGCATAATTTCCCGAATTTAGTAAAATACTGTTAATTTTATTTACATATTCTTCAGTATCCTAAATTACTGCCCCTCCCCCTTTATCAGGTTTCATAACCCTTATACTTTTGTTGTTTTGAATTTCTTTCAGTATTGTGAGTTCATTTCTACTCAAAATATGGTTACTTTTAAGTAATCTTCCTTTCTTTCCGTATTCATATATTTCATCAATTACCAATTTTTCATAGGTGGCAAGAGTGTTGTTCAAAGGGGGTGTAAATACACTTTTTTTAAACACCCGACTGTCCATACCCTTCTTACCATTAAAAAATACAGCTAAATTAAGTTTCCCAAGGTATTTTTTAAAATCCACAATGTAGTCTACTATACTAGTATCATTATTAGGAATAAATTTCATCCCTTTGGAAAGTAATGAAAAATGTTCATCCTTGAGTTCAATATTTGTGTAGTTATAAATGTTAAATTCACCATAACTATTAATAATATTATTCACCTTAACAATTCTTAATTTCTTCTCTGCAGGTTTTGATCCCTGTACCGCCCTTGCTTTTCCCAATGGTTTGTATTCCACTTTCTCTTCCCTTGATATTGCTCCCTGTGGGTTCTCCCCCATCTTAAATCCTCCTCTAAAAAATCGGAGGTAGAGGGCTTCATTCCTTGCCTATCTCCTTTATTATACTTTCTAATGTCAGATTTCTGCGGTGGACCAGTTTCCTTTGTCTGGTTCATACTTTTTTATTATTAACTTGTTCCCACCTGTATACATTACCCTTTTCATATTGTTCCATATCCCTTCTCAACTTCTTACATTTCCTCTCATATTGCTTCATAACTTGATTTTCGTCCCATGTGTATTGAGTGTTAAAATACATCTCATATTCATCATGTAAAAAATCATTCAAAATAGTATCATTTAGCTGTTCTAATTCAGCCATTAAAATACAATTTTTTTATCATTATAAGTTACTATAAATCCCATGAAAGTAAAACCAAAATTATCAGACATTTTAGAACATTCATCAATAGTGGCTACATCCATATCAATACCCATAGGATATTTAAAAAATCTTAGTCCCATAGGGACAATACCAGTGTCTAGACATTTTTTCAAATACACATTGTCGAGTTGTAGGCTTTTAAGCATTTTAAGTTTTTTTCCAAAATCATAAATAAGGTCCTGGAGTGTTTTATTTTTTCGCACATAATTTTCATTCCTTTCGGTTAAATTGTCGTGCTTGGACAGCTATTGTAGAATATGTGAAGAAAGAATGGGGGAAAATATAAACCACTTATTGGTAGTGGACCTAGTAAAAGAGGAGGTGGAACCAGTGGCAATGACAATCAAGACACTAAGAGTACACTAAGGCTCGTGTCCTGCAATTTGCACCCCATAGTAGTGATATTAAAAAAATTATTTTGAGGAATTGGAATATTTTAAAAACTGACAGCAATGTATTCAAGGTAGTGGGGGATAAACCTAAGTTTGTATCAAGAAATGGAAAAAAATATGAAAATTGAGCTGGAAAAGAAAAAAATAATAAACAACATCCAGGAGGTAGTGAGAGGCACCACAAGATGTGGTACATGTAACCAGTGTAGTTTAATTATAAATACTTCCTCACTTAAATTAGAGGATGTTAATATGACAGTGGTCAAATTTCAAAAGGGCAATTGCAGGACCAAACACCTAGTATACTTAGCAAAATGTACTAAGTGTCCTTGTTTTTATGTAGGAAAGACAGATAGGTGTCCGAGAAATAGAATATATGACCACTGTTACAGCATGAAAAAGAAGGACAAAAACAACACTTTATGGAGGCATTTGGATGCAAGTAAAACCTATGCAGCTTTCCATTTTGGTACATTAGAAACAATTAAAAGTAACCCTGGGGGGGGGGGGGGTAGTATAAAGAAAAAGTTAGGGGAGGAGGCGGCTAGATGGCAGATTAAATTAAATGCCTTCGCGTACCTTGGTATTAATGACCACATATCTATCAAACCCATATTAGAGAATAGTAGATAGATCTATGATAATTGGTATTATGTTTTTAATTCATATATATTCCTTTTTTTACAAGTACATATACTTTATTACTAACTAGGATGGACTAGTGAGCTTATTTATATGTTTAATTATAAGTGTCCCACATCCAGGATGAAATATAGAGCTTTGTGAATTTGTATATTTTTTATTAAATATATTTAAGATTTTAATGAAATTATTTATTCAGTTTTCAAGATTCATTTGTATTGGTGTATTGGACAAGGGATATATGCACTGTGCACTTTAAGGTTTTAATAGTAATTAATTGAGAAACGTAGGTGATTGGTTGGTAAACATATTTAAACTGAGTGGATTTTAAAAGCAGTGTTCTGATGAAGTCTATTTTAAATAGATGAAAGCGCTCAACCTTTTTAATTTTGTGGTTAATAGAGACACTTCGGTGAACTGTTACCGTGCCAGTGCATTCTTCATGCTGTGACTTGGAACGGATTTCTAGTCTTCATGTTAGTTAAGGAGAGAATGGAGAAGCTTTAGTCAGTCTCTGGGAAATTCTAATGAGCATCACAGATTTCAGTGAGGTTTAGGCAAAAGTTCTTATGTAGCCAATTCCATAGCAGTGACAGATCCTTATGAAGATAGCTGCTTATAGAGCTCGTTGTAAATTATTCACAAACATTATATAGCTCCAGCTAAAAGTATGTAAATTGCAGGCATTTGCAAGGATGTAGTCCTATTCTGTGAGCACTGACAGACCCTCCCCCTAACTCTTCCTGGGGTATCAGAGCTGCCCACTGCAATCCAAGAGCTATTAATAAACACTTCAAAGAACTGGTTCTCCTACACACCAGTTTCTTCTGCCACAGCAGTAGAAAGAGGTTTATTTTAATCCTGAATGACAAAGAAATGTGCTAATATGCTTGGATTTGCTCAACAGCATTTTGCAAGTAGAGTAAAAAATGTACAACTATCTGTTCTCGAATTTGTGTTGAGTTTTTAAGTGAGACACAAATGCTTTCATAACATTACATTTTCCCCACCTTTGTTACATTGCTATCCTTTAATTTGTTATATTGCAACATACCAATACTTCAGAAGAACCAGAATACCTGATCATGAGAAAAAAGCAGTTTTGTGCAACACTAACACTACTTTTTAGAAAACTGTTGCACTTACAGAAAATATCACTTAAAAAAAAATGCAAAAAAGTAAATGTGCCATTTATCACGTCTCCCCTCCCAAAAGAGCAGAAATGCACAAATCAGGTCTGTTCTGTAGAAAAAAAAGACAGATGGTAACCCTATTAATTATGTGCATGGATAATTTTCTCTTCCTGTTTGTTAAAAAGGCAGTAGAAAAACAACTCCCAATACTCTGCCTTTTTTATTTATTTATTTTTTTATATAAATAGCAGCTGCTACTAACCTGTTAACCTACTGATAATAGTATGCCTAATTGCCTAAGACTTTGGGGCAATACTTGACAGAGCATACTGTCTGTGGTATGCCATGCAGGCAAAAACAAATTCCAATTCAAAGTGTCAGAAGTTCTCAGAAAAAATGGGTATGTAGGCTTTTCCCTTCCATTTGATTCCAAGGAAAGTAAGTACTGACAGGTTTCTTGTACCTAGCGATAGTGGAACCATATTGTAGGTAATAATAATAATAATAAATATGGGTTGAGTTATACTGGAGGAAAGGGTGGACTTTTCATTTAAATGTGAAATCTGTGGAAGGTGGTGGTGTAGTTTGGCTGCAGACTTTTCAGTAACCTTTAAATATATTACAAAACAAAGTAGAATTGTGGACATGGAATACCATGTGGTACAGTCGTTTGCTGAATATTAACAAATGTTTGTCATGGAGAAGGTAAAGTTACTTTTCTAAACTGCCCACACATGTATCATGGTTGATTTACTGAGACAAATCTTTTCTACAGAAGACTTTTGAAAAGGCTAATTCTTAAAGTATTGAAGACTGCCAAGATTTTTTGTTTGAACCCTTCTGCAGTGAAGGACTTTAGTCTGGCACTTTCCTAGGTTTTTCAAATGATTTTTAAATGATTTGGTGTACTTGAACCGAACTGCTTAGGCTTTTTTTCCATTCTATTCAGGCGCCACCTCCCTCCTTTATTTGTTCAATTAGATTAGTTCTGAAGTTGTACTCTTTTGTATGAAGGGGCTATTACTGCTGCTGTGGGCAGAATGTGCTATGAAAAATCATCATTTAAATACCAAGAACAAACCAAAAATGAGTGTGCTGGAATATTATACCTTCATAATAATATAACAATGACCTAAGGAAGAACACAGTCTACAACTAAAACTAAGTGAAAAGTCTGAAGTGTGCTTTGGTGAGTGAGATCACGTCAAGTAGTTTGAGAAAAATCATCAAAAGGAGGGGATGACATTTTCACACTATCATGTCCTTCATAAATATGTGGTGCTTTAGATCTGCTAAACCCAAACACTTTGTATGAAGATGGTACCAAGTACTAGACCTAAACACTGAAAAGGCACATCACTTGTACAAAGCTCTTTGCAAAGATGCTTGAAACAGTGCGTACATTACAAAGAGATTACAGATCAGAATTATTCTCTCCATAATTTTTCATAATAACCATGTTGTGTTCCCAAATGGTACTAACCAACCGAATAAAGACAAATGACCAGCAATGACTCAGAGAAAAATTTTAATGCAAGGTTAATTGCTTTCATCCAGATTTTTTACACCATCAATACACCAATCACATTCACAACATTTATACAATTAAATCAGATGATAAATACAATAAATTCAACCTGCTAATGAAAATTGTACAAGAACAAAAATTTCATTTAACCTGGTATGAACATAGTAGAGCAACGTAATCATTTAAGCCAGGAGATTTTCCAGAATTCAACCTCATTGCCATTTTAATTCCTTACTTTCAAGGAAGTCTTTTAATGGGCCACCTCTGTCAACTTTATCAATCACAAAAAATAAGTTTTTAAGAAACTGTGGCATTTCAAAGCATGCTTAACTCATCACCCAAGACTTAAGCATCATCTGACATTTTCCTCTTAAAATCATAACCGTGCTCCTTAAGTTTTCAACTTGTGAGTTACAAGATGGAAACGTCCCATAAAATGGACTTTTGAAAGGATGACATACAGATTTGCAAACAGCTCTAACTGGGAACTACACTGCTCTTATCACAGTAATGCATCTTCTCAAAGGCCATCACTGTGAACCTAAAACAGTAACGACTACAGAAATCATCTGCAATCAGTGCTATTTTTGTTCCATAAAGAAGGAGAACCATCCCAAGAAGACATAATTTAACAACTAATGCTTTGCCTTGATGCACATGACTTCTCATATAATATTAGTTACCAAGTTGCTTGGAAGGAAGACGTGGAGATTGCAAGGCAACTTGAACAGTTAACCTTCTAGTTGTAGAGTTAACTGGACAAGACATCAACTTCTACAACTTGAAGTCCCAGGCATTCAACTTAGAAGTCGCTATCAGCATGGTAGTGCCATTTTACAGCTTAGAGACCATAGAAGTTAATATATAGTAAATGGAGTGTTGGGGGCTACACCGCTACAAAAATATTTCTAATAGACTTTTCATGGAGTTGAAGCTCTGATGAGGTGCCTTTGTCCAGATGATGTTTCAATCAACTGCAACTCTGGGAGACATAGTGGAAGCAGTTTTAACAGTTCAACAATCTGGAAGATCATGACGTCCCAGGACTGGGATTTAAAATAAAAATTTAAACCTTCCATTGTAGTAAAATCTCAATACACTACTACAAAACAAGGAGAGAATAATTTACTCTTTTGCATGCAGTGCAATTACTGTCGCTTCCAACTTTACAATTTTTTTGGGGTGTGGTATGAATTATGTGATACAGCACTTAAATCTTTCCAAATACAACTGATGTTCTGATTCAGTCAACAGTACTTCTGCCAGACTAGGAAATGTTCCAAAAAGCCTAGGTAAATAATGCTTTGTATAGTACTGTGTACAGTTTCCTAAAGCATCTTCACCTCCACAGTCATTGCCTCTTCCTCCAAAGCGACTTGCTAGCTAATATATATTACGACTGACCCTGTGTATCAAGGAAAGCATTAGTTGCCAAAATATTTTTTTAAACAAGAAACATCACAAGAAACATCTTTATTAAATTATCTCTTATGATGTAGGCAATCACATTTATACAAATGAAAAATGATATTGACATTTTCAGTTGCAAATGTTATACATCATTTATAATCTATCCAGTCATTGCCAAACATTACAAAACTCATTCAGTTCTCCTCCAAAACATTATTTTGAACGTATTGCTCCCACAATTACCATTTTTCTATGCAATTCGCTCCTACCCTTTTCTAAAGGTCCCACTTCTAGTCGTTTTAGCTCTGTTGCTATATTCACTACCTCCAGTACAGTTGGTTTAGACTTTGATACACATTTTCTGGTAACTGATTTTTAGCAATCACCAGAATTAAACTCAGCAAGGCCTTACTATGTCTAGGCAATTCCAATTCTGTAACCCCCCCCCCCCCAAAAAAAAATAATAATTTCCTTAATTGCACCAATTTGCTCACCCAGTATTTATTTTGATTCTGCAAGGAATTTTTAAAGTCTGTCAACACATTACTTAAAAACATGTTTCAGTAACCTCTTTCTTCCCATTGCCCCTCCAACATTTGCAACCTAGCTGAAGAAACATTCTTTTGAAATATAAAAATACCTATGCAATCAATTCCAAGCAAAGATTGTAAATATTCCAGACTTTGTTGCATATTTGGGAGGCATACATATAACCCAGCCACTGGAGATGCACAAGCCAGTGTATTTCTTTTTGCCAATCCCAAGTTCAGATAAATGGGGAGGGTTATGTGAGGAAGGGCATCCGGTGTAAAACCTTTGCCAAATGATATATGTGGACAACAATACTGAATTCCATACCAGATTGGTCGAGGCCCGGATTAATAACGACCACCACCAGTACTGTTAGCCAACCAGGTGTTGGTGGAAACTGGGCTACCATTGGCCAAAGGAGAAGAGGAGGGGGGAAGGCATGCCCACAGGCAGGGAGAGAGGAGGAAGGTTAAGAGTTTGATTTTGAGGGTAGGAACTTTGAATGTTGGCAGTATGACTGGTGTAGGGAAAAAGCTAGCTGATATGGCAAAGAGAAGGAAGGTTGAGATATTGTGCGTGCAAGAGAGCAGATGGAAGGGGAGTAAGGCCAGGTGTATTGGAGGTGGGTTCAAATTGTTCTGTCATGGTATGGGTGGGAAGAGAAATGGGGAAGGGGTTATCCTGAAGGAACAGTATGACAAGATGGTTTTGGAGGTGGAGAGAGAGAGTGTTGCACAGTGTGATGTTTGTGAAGCTGGAAATTAACGATGTGATGAGGAATGTTGTTGGTGCATATGCTCCACAAGTTGGGTGTACAATGGATGAGAAAGAAAAATTTTGGAGTGAGCTGGAGGAAGTGGTGGGGAGTAGACCCAAGGGTGAGAGAGTGGTGACTGGAGCAGATTTCAGAGGGTATGTTGGTGAAGGAAACATAGGGAAAGAGGAAGTGATGAGTAGGTATGGTGTAAAGGAGAAGTTCAGATGGTAGTGGATTTTGCAAAAAGCATGGACACGGCTGTGGTGAATATGTATTTTAAGAAGAGGGAGGAGCATAGGGTGATGTACAACAGTGGAGGAAGATCCACACAGGTGGATTACATCCTATGCAGAAAGGCCAGTGTGAAGGAGACTGGAGACTGTAAAGTAATGACAGAGGAAAGCATAGTTAGGCAGCATAGGATGGTGGTCTGCAGGATGACGTTGGTGATCAAGAAGAGGAGGAGGGGGAGAGCGACAGCAGTGCCAAGGATCAAATGGTGGAAGTTCAGAAAGGATGACTGTGAGGTGGAGATCAGGGAAGAGTTAAGACGGGCACTGGGTGGCAGTGAAGAGTTACCAAATAGCTACGTAACTACAGCAGAGCTGGCAAGGAAGACAACTAGAAAAGTGCTTGGTGTGACATCTGGACAGAGGAATAAGGACAAGGACACCTGGTGGTGGGATGAGAAAGTACAGGAGAGTACACAGAAAAAGAGAGATTGGTGAAGCAGTGGCATTCTCAGAGAGTTCACATAGACAGGAGTATAAGAAGATGAGGTGTATGGTAGAGAGAGATGTCAAAGGCTAAGGATAAGGCATATGGAGAGCTGTATGAAAGGCCGGACACTAAGGAGGGAGAGAAGGAGTTGTACTGATTGGCTAAACAGAGGGACTGAGCAGAAAAAGTTGTGTAGCAGGTAGGAGTGATAAAGGAGAACAAGGGGAATATACTCAAGTGAGGAGAGTGTGTTGAGCAGATGGAAACAATATGAATGGAGAGTGTGAGAGAGAAAGAAGGTTGGATTTTAAGGGGCTAGTGAATCAGGAAGTGCAACAGATTAGCAAGGAGGAAGCAAGGACAGCTATGAGGAGGATGAAGAATGGAAAGGCTGTTGGTCCAGATGACATACCTGTGGAAGCATGGAAGTGGAGTTTTTAACCAGATTGTTTAATGAAATCTTGGAAAGTGAGAGAATGCCAGAGAAGCTGAGAAGAAGTGTTTTGATACAGACTTTTAAGAATACGGATGATGTCCAGAGATGTAGTAATTACAGCGGGATAAAATTGATCAGTCACAGCATGAAGTTTTGGAAAAAGTAGTGGAAGCTAGGTTAAGAGGGGAGGTGATCGTTACTGTGCTGCAATATGGTTTCATGCTGGGAAAGAGCACTACAGATGCGATATTTGCTCAGAGAGTGTTGATGGAGAAGTACAGAGAAGGTCAGAAGGAGTTGCATTGTGTCTTTGTGGACTTAGAGAAAGCATATGACAGGGTGCCTTGAGAGGAGTTGTGGTACTGTATGAGGAAATCGGGAGTGGCAGAGAAGTATGTAAGAGTGGAACAGGATATATACGAGGGTAGTGTGACAGTGGTGAGGTCTGCGGTAGGAGTGATGGATGCATTCAAGGTGGAGGCAGGATTACATCAAGGATCAGCCTTGAGCCCTTTCTTATTTGCAGTGGTGATGGACAGGTTGACAAACGAGATCAGACAGAAGTCCCCATGGACTATGATGTTTGTGGAGGGCACTGAATTGTAGTAAGCATAAGGAACAGGTTGAGAAGACTCTGGAGAGATGTAGATATGCTCTAGTGAGGAGTGAAATGTCAAAATGACTAAAACAGAATACATCTGTGTGAATGAGAGGGAGGATAAAGGAATAATGAGGATGCAGGGAGTACAGTTGGTGAAGGTGGATGATTTTAAATACTTGGGATCAACAGTTCATGGCGAGTGTGGAAGAGAGGTGAAGAAGAGAGTACAGGCAGGGTGGAGTGGGTGAAGAGTGTCAGGAGTGATTTGTGACAGACCGGTATCGGTAAGAGTGAGAGTGAAAGGGAAGGTCTACAAGAGAGTAGTGAGACCAGCTGTTATATGGGTTTGAGATGGTGAAATTGATGAAGACAGGAGTCAGAGCTGGAGGTGGCAGAGTTAAAGATGTTAAGATTTGCACTGGGTGTGACAAGGATGGACAGGATTAGGAATCTGCATATTAGAGGGTCAGCTCAGGTTTGGAGACAAACCCAGAAAGGTGATACTGTGTTGGTTTGGACATGTGCTGTGCAGCAATGCTGGGTATACTGGGAAAAAGGATGCCAAGGATGGAGCTGCCAGGTAAGAGGAAGGCCCAAGATAAGCTTTATGCATATGGTAAGAGAAGACATACAGGTAATGGCTGTGACATAGCAAGATGCAGAGGACAGGAAAAAATGGAAACAGATGATCCGCTGTGGCAACCCCTAATGAGAACAGCCAAAAGAAGACATATATTCCCCCCATTGTTTCTTTGTGAATTGCTTATCCAAACTCTCTTCCCAAGCCTAAAATACTCAAACTGATTCCTGTAGTTATCGTGCAATATTGAATATGCCTTACTAAATTATCCCTTGAACAGCAGCTTCTTAGAGTCTACTAAAAACTATACCAGTGCTAGTCTTTTACTTAGGATCCCTCTCTTTCTCTTTGCCTAAAGACTGACATCAATCCTTGATAGGGAAGATCTCTAGCCTGCATTTCAAATGAATTCTTGGCCTCTTTCTATTTCATTACTTTGTCTGGTTTAATTTTCTTCCAATACCTTAATTCCTTTGCCACTTTTCTCCAGTAAATTCAAGCCCCCCCCCCCCTCCCCGCCTATTCTTTGTACCCCTAATTGCAGTCATCCCTTTTGGAAGAATCTTTCTCCATCCATGTGGAGGCTTAGTTCTCAGAATGCTGCTACTTTATAAATATAATACTGTGTATGGTTATTCTCCTTAAAGATCTGCATCCAAAATCCCCAGTTTCTCCTTGTTCACAGGTAGGTACTAGGCTGTCGGCCCTAGAGCCTATAGAAGCCTAGCCAAAAAGGTAGCCAGGCTTTCGCCACCCAAGAAAATTATTTTCCTGTGCACCTGTCGAGCAGAGCCACAGATCCCTGGGGTGAATTTCCTATTTTCCATCAAATCATCAAGAGTTTTCTTGAACAATGCTAATGAGGAGCTTTGTGTGATATACATAGGTAATTTGTTCCAGAGTATGGGAAGTCTCTGGGACAGGAATCTATCCCTCCAGCATGGTCTGTTTATTGTGGTGACAAGGTTTAGGTCCCTAGAGCGTGTAGCTCAGAAGCACTGAGATTTCTTTAAGTGGAGCATGTCCAACAGCTCTGAGTTTGACATAGCTTTGTATGTCAGGCAGAGATCACCTCTGAGTAGGCGATATGCGATGGAGTAAAGCTGGAGTTTTTTTGAGACAGTCTGCATAGGGCATCTGTTTTGAGGCCGGTAATCCTCTCTGTGAGGTATTTCTGTGGCCTTTCCAGTTGTTGTCTTGTGAGGCACATACTAAAAGGGGCGTTGTACTCTATAATGGGTCTAATGAGTGACGAGTAGAGGAGAACAATGACTTCTTTTTTTCCTGGATGAGAAACCTTTTGGGATGAGGTGTGCCACGTAGAAGGATTTCCTGACTACTGTGGCAATGTGATTATCAAAGGAGAGACTACTGTCCACCTGTGTCCGAAAGTCTCTTATCACACTTTCGGTGTAAAATACACTACCACCTATGTGGTAGCTCAAGGGTACAGAGTTTTTACCAAAGTGGATGGCAACGCACTTTTTGGCATTGAGCTTGAGGACATGGCTTAGACACCAGGCATCTGTCTCAGTGAAGCCCTTTTGTAGGACGTCCACATAGTTAGGAGTTTCAATTATGGCTCCTAGTTTGCAGTCATCTGTGAACTTCATTAGCCAAAGACCTTCTGTGTTGGTATCGACTTTTCTGAAGTACAGACTAAGCAGGAAAGGACCCAGGACTGAACCCTGTGGTACTCCACTTCTCTGAAGTCGGATTTGGCATCTGCTACTTTCACAGTGTGGGTTCTGTCAGTGAGCCAGTTGGCAACCCATCTTGTGACATAGGGATTTATACCTAGTTTAGTGAATTCCCGAGTGGGGGATAATGTCAAAAGCCTTGGAAAGACCTAGATAGGCTTTGTGAACCACCTTACCCTAGTTTACGGCTTTGGCGACTACTTCGAAGAAGAATCAATCAGGTTTAGGAGACATAATCTGCCTTTTACAAACCTGAACTGGGTGGGGTCCAGAGTTTGAAGATGACCAATGTCTTTGTTTATAAGTTCCATGATGATACGTTCCATGGCCTTGCAGACCATGCTTGTTAGGCTAATGGGGTGGTAGTTCCCAGGGTCCGTGGTGGCTCCCCCTTTGTGGAGTGGGATAACTGTCGCTGTGTACCATTCAGTGGGCACAAAGCCTGAGGTGAGGCTATGATTGAACATGGTGCTTAGGTGGGGTGCCAGTTCATTCTGTAGTTCATGTAGAATGCAGCCTTGGATGTTGTTCAGTCGCATGGATGCTGTGTTCTTGGCTTTGGAAAGTGCGGTTTTTACCTGTGCAGCTGTGATTACAGGAACTATGCATTCTTCCGGTACAGAGATGGGCCCTTCTGGGGGGGGGGGGTAAAGTTAGCACTGAACCTATCTGCCAGGATGCTGGCAAGATCAGTTGGTTCTGCATATTTAGTGCCATTGTGCTGTAACTCAGGGCAGATCAGAGTGTTGCCACTGAGATTCTTGACACAGCTATAGAATGCTTTGTGGTTGCCTTTAGAATCAGTGGTGATTTTGTTTTCATAACTAGCTTTGGAGGATTTTATGAGGGATCTCAGCTTCTTACTGAGGCTGACCAGGGAGTTCTTCCAGTCATGGGATTTTACTTTTTTTTGTAACAGTTTCTTTCTTCTGTTGTAGAGTTTGTTTATGGCAGGGGACCACCAGATTGGCTTCCTTTTTTTTTTTGGAGGATTGCATCTTGGTTCTTTTAGGGATAACATGATCCATGCACTTGTGTAAGTGCTTATAAAGTGCATTTGTGTAGGATTAGAAGTTGTACCTCTATTGTCCATCTGCATGGGTGTCATGAGGTTTGCCACTTCTGTCTTAAGAAGTGTGAATTTGGCTTTGGAGAAATTTTTTATGGTTGTTTCTCTAATGGGGGTGGAGGTGGGATGTGGATGTCCAGGCTGATTAGCTTGTTTTCAGATCTAACCAATGAGGAACTGACCTCTGGTATGGAACACTGGTCACCCATGTTGGTAATGACCAGGTCTAGGATATTGCTGCCCCTGGAGAGGGTATGGATAAGTTGAGCCAAGGCACTGGAATTTATGAATTCCAGAAAACGTTGAGCAAAAGATTTCGTGCATGATTAGTTTCCCCAGTTAATGGTGGGATAGTTGAAAAATCACCCATTATTAGGGTGTTGGGTTGTACCCCAATATTTTCCAGTGTATCAAGAAATGAGGAGGGGGAATCCTGGGGCATGGTGGGGGATTTGTAGCAAATTACAATTTGGATTGCGGTCTTGTCCAGAGTTAGTTGCACTTGGATAACCTCGAATGCATTATAGTGAGCAACTAGCCTGGATGCGACACCTCCACCTTTAGTGTTTCGGTCCAGGTTAGGTGGCCGAAAGGTGTGGTATAAATTATAGCCTGGATGCAGGGGTGCTCTCTGGAGCCTTGAACCAGGTCTCTGTCACTGCACAGAAGTCGATGTTCTCAAGTTAGGAGTGCCTCGAGTGAATGCACTTTGAGGTTTAGACTTCTAGCATTGAGTAGCATTACCCTCAGGATTTTGCTTACTTGTACCAGTTACGATGGTGAATTTGTCATTTGAACCTTGCCTAAAAAGGCACTACAGGGGTGGCAAGAGCCTTAGCCAGTATCCAGAATCCCAAGGGCGACAGGTGCATACCATCTCTGGCAAAGCCTTGTGGTCTGTCGATCATGTCATCCCAGGCAGACAGATACTGGATTCCCTTAGAATGACACCAGAAGCTTAGCCAATTGTTGAAGTCAATCATTTTGTCTTTGTACTGTGGTATCATTCTGGGTGATGGCAGGATGCTACTCAAGGCTAGGGTCATACCTGCCTGGGATACCTGGGAGTTTGTTGAACTTCCCCATTTTTATCATAATCATCACTTTCAACTTTGAATTATAGCTTTCTGCTTGTGCTAATTATAGAAACTTTAATTGTGTAGCTCTAAAATATTCCTTCAAATCAGGTAATCCCAAACTACCCTTTTCTAATGGAAGGACCTACTTATCCCACTTGACTCTTGCCCTTCTCCCCACCCAGATAAAACCCTTCAACTCTTACTATCCACAACTTCTCCTCTGGTTGATAAATATGCCTGACCTGGGTATAAAAAACTGAAGGGAATAAAAACATTTTCACTGCTTGTATCTTACTATCCATAAAATGCGGCTTCCAATTTCTCAGTTTTTATATTATCTTTTGTTTAGTCTCTTCCCACATATCCTTAGCTGCAGAATCCCTTTTAATCCATCTTCTTAAGTACTTCACTTTACAATGTTCCTATAAATATGGATACTGTTGAACCAATTCATGCATGGGTACGTAGTTTACAGCTATTGCCTTTGGTTTTATCTTGGTTAATTTTGTATCCCAAAAAGACTTGAAACAGTCTCCAAATGTAAATGTCCTTTTCTGGTTTTACCAGCTATAAAATAATATCACTGGCAAATAAAGCCAACTTTTCTTGCCTACCATGCCAATTATATCCTTGAATTTCTGAGTCCCATATTCTCTTTGCCAATGTTGTTGTGTTGTGTCTTTCGGCTTTTCCCAGTTAGGGGTCGCCACAGCGGAACTCCGGTCCGCTAATTATTGGCAGTAGATTTTTACATGCAGAGTTGCCAGCCCTGACACACAACCTTCAACGAAGGTACGCCCATTCACGCATGCCTCCACACAGAAGACGCTCTAGCTGAGAATCGAACAGGACAATGTCTTACTATGAGGCAACAATGCTACCGCAGCACCACAATGTCTTACTATGAGGCGACAATGCTACCGCAGCACCACCACCGCAGTCATTTTTTTTTTTGGTTCTAAATAAGCAAATAAAGGAGAAAATGGACACCTCCACCTGGTTCCTCCGTGCAAACAGAGCTTACCAGAGAGAAACCCCATGCACCTACCCCACACACACTAATTTTCACCTTTGATCCTTCAACCACCCTCCTAATCAGGTTTATAAAATTTATCAGGGAATGCAACTGCTTCCATTGCCCTAGTCATAAAACCACAACTTACTCTGTCAAATTCTTTTTCTGCATCAAGACCCACATACAGTGGTATTCTCTCATTTACTACTACTTGCTGAATCGTTATATTAATATAGTCAAATGTTTGCCACCTCTCCACATAGCCACATTGATCCATATTTATCAATTTTCTGGCATCACCTTTGCCATTTTAGTTAGTATACACAAAAGCACTTTATAATCATGGTTCAGGATCGAAATGGCCTATATGAAGCTGATCGAAAAGGTCTTTACCATCGATTTCTTATGCATCTATATCACATAATCGAAGCTTCATAACATCAAATCTGATATGGTTGAAACCATATCATCAATGTTTTGAAAAAAAAAAAAAAAATTAAAAAATAACTTACCTAAACATTAGAAGCAGGAGGGCAAGCCCCCCTGCACCCCCTGCTACTTAAATATACCAACTCAGAGATCGCACTACAATGCAATAAAGGCAAATCTTCCCTTATAGAGATTTCCGTTAAAACATTCGCTGTTTCAAAACTTCGATGATATGGTGCTGACCACATCAGTTTCGAAGTTTTGAAACTTCAATGAATCAATATAGATCCCTTTCTTCCAGAATGTTGTTCTGCCTCTTCCTTTTAAAATACTGCCAAACAAAACTTTCCAGATCTTCATCACCTTCTTCCCTCCTAGCTTCCAAACTTCCACAGGAATATCATCTATTCATGGAGACTTTCTTGTAGATTGGCTATACATCACCATTTTTGAGTACATCTAATACCTTTACAGGATCTCCGGTCATTTTCCTTGGTATAGGATCCCTAAGTTTTTCAACAACCCTTCCTACTTCCTGTTGTCTGAGCCATTGTGCTAAAAGTTGTTGTGCTTTGATGTTCTCAAAACAGTTGCTTAGCAGTAATCTTTGTAAGTCATGCATATTGTCAATGCAGTCCATTTTTCTTTTTAGCACTCCGCAATTGCATTTTCTTCTTGTTCTGAGAGATTCCCCCATTCTACAATACTTTAACCTTTGTCAGTCCCTCAAAATAGTTACGTCTTAACCATCTCTCTCACTTTTATTTCAATCCTATTTTTAAACTCCACGTTAACTTTATCCCACTTCCTAGCTATGTTTTCAGAAGAAATTTCTATCTTCTGTAATAACTCCCAAATAACTTCCATTTCCCATTCCTTAAATTCCTCTCTTTGTAACAGACAGGTGAGAAACGACTGCCAGTATCTCATTTTAAAATAAAAATGCAGGGTAATAAAATAAGTTATTATTGGAGCGTGATCTAAAATAGTTATTGGGTGCATCTCAAAACTTTCAATTAAATGCACTTGTTGTTCCTGTGAATTTTAATTTGTCGAGCCTAGCCCAATTGTTGTACTTTGGATAGAATTTGCATATTGTTGCCCAAACTCTTACTACTGAATTCACATTTCCCATACAAAATACGGTCATAACTTTCTTCAAAAATCTACCCTCTTGTTGTATTTTCCCTTCTATGCACCCAAATACATCATCACTGTTACAAATCAAATTCCAGTCACTGCCTATACGCAATATTCCCTGCTAAAAGCAGATTATTTTTCCCAGAATGTTGTGAAGCTCTACTGCAGCAGTTTTAGGTGGAATATAAATATGTATCATCATACTCATCCATTTCCATCAGCCCCCTTAGTACTGCAAGTCTAACCATTATAATTTTTCTGCTCTTTTATCATTAGAGCTCCTCTCCCAATTAATATAAGTACTCCCCTTTTTCTTTGTCCCAGATATTCTGCAACATAACCATCCGGAAATCCTCTCTATCAAAATCACATGATTATGTCTTTCCACATCCGTCTGCTGTAACAGTTATTTGCATTCTGCATTTAATATAGTTCACTACTCTTTCCTTTTTGCATACATCTGTGAGACCATTCCCATTCAAAGATAATATGGAAAGTGACACTATGATAAGACATTATTGCTCCCACCTGTTATGTGCAACACCTTTTTTTTTTTTTAAATATCTAGTTTCAGCTTTTGTGTTACATGCACTCACTGTTTGGCAGGTTGATCTTTTATACAGTTGCTTTATCATAACAATTTGAACCTATGTTACATCTTACAAAACGTTTTGTTTTATTGAAAAGTAAAAAAAAAGCAAACCCCCAAAATGATTAACTTAATACTAACACACAAAATTATGCACATATTCAAATAATGAAGTTTAACCCTTTCTAATGAGAACAATTGTCCCAACTTGACAGCCATACTCACAGGCTTGAATAACCTATAATGAAGGCTATCCTTGCTAAGATGCATGGTACAACCTACACTAAGACCTCCATCAACTGCTGTCTGCTTTTGTCTTATCTTTATTACTCACTCATTCGGGTGTAGGAAAATCCTTGAATGCTTTCAGAAAAATACAATCTCCTAGCCATTGAAAGTATTCCATTTTTATGACCCATTATTGGATTCTTTCAATAGAAAAGTGAGAACCATATACAGTTGCCTTCCATTATACACATGTGGAGAGGGAAACTTTTCATTATATTCGGTGTACCTTTTTTACCTAGCTACCCCTAAAACGTGTCATTAAATCAAGAAAAAAGGCCTTAATCCAATCATTCCTCTATGCAAAAGAAAAAAAACACATCATTTTTTCTTATATCACACTGCTTTGTCCAGGTTTTCTCCTCTTTTTACATTACTGTGCCTACATTTCTTAAAACTGAACAAGAAAGGGAAGAAATAACATAGATACCGGTTTATTATAGTATCCCTATTACACACAAAAATTACTGAAAAAGCTTTACTTTATAGCATGCAGTGTGTCAGATATAAAAAAATACTGTTAAAATTCTTTTACTTGCAGTTAGCTTTTTCCTTCCTCTTCCTATCACCTAAACATTAATGACAAAGTAGGCTATATGCTTTTGAGTCCCCACAAGTCAGAAAGTATAATATTTCCAGATTTTCTTGTATCATACTTCACAAATGTAATAAATAAATGTGGTATTACAAACCATTAATCAAATTCAGAGTTGCTGGTTTTCTTCCTGTTTATCTCTATCTCCGATATCCAGTCGCTGGTCCTTTTTCTAGTCACTCTTGTGCTTTTTTTTTGTCTCTCACGAATTTTCCTTTGGTGCATTGGAAAGGGTTCCACTGGCGCATTTTCTCTATTGGCTTTATTACCAGAAAAATAAGCAGCAGAATCCCATTCTATTTGATAGCTCACTTTTTGTTGGACAAACTTTTGCATTTTCTCCTTAACATGTTCTGCATCAAAAAGTGATTTTGAATCTCCAGGAAAAAATATTCTGAAAATACCGAGATACAGCAGCTTGAATCTCACACCTGCTTCTCCACATTCCCTGATCATTGGAATAAAGTTACTCCTCTTCATCCTAGTATATAGTGAGTAATCATTTTCCACAAAGACTCTGTCATCTCTTACTTTTAGTACTTTGCCCTTCTGTCACAGTTTTGTCAGAATCAACTTTGATTGGTAGGATTGAATCTTTACTATTAAAGAGGTATGTGCTGCTTTCTCTTAACTAGGTTTAGCGCATACACACGATGTGCAATTTCAATTATTACCTCCTGCTGTGAAATTCCAGCCAGCTGATTTAGGCTTTCATAAAATTAATACAGTTTTTTTCCTTCCAGTTTCTGGGTTAATGAAACTTTCAGGTTTTCCCTACCTGCTTTGTCGCTTTTATTTGAGACATCTTTTTTTGAACAGTCTCATACTCAGCCAGCCTTTTCTTCATTCTGACCTCTGATTTTTTTTTGAACAGTCTCATACTCAGCCAGCCTTTTCTTCATTCTGACCTCTGATTTTTGTAGTTTTATCAGCTCATGTGATTATCTGTTTAAAGCTTCTTCCATTTTTTCCAGTCTTTTATTTGACTTGCTATAGTCCCTCACTGCTCCATTTATTTTAATCGGTTCTGAGCACATCTGACTTATTTTTCCTCCAGATTACTGGAAGCCACGCCTTGCACCAAAACTAGAGCTTGGACTGCTTTTTGTTGAACTGCAGGATTCTTCTTGCTAAGGTTTTTGCCTCATCTTTTGTAATCAACTTCCTTTCAAGTTTTCTAAATTCCTGTTTTGTGGGCATCCAGGCAGTGCACTTACTAGCCTGTAACTTAAATTTGCCCAAAAAGACAAATTCACCAGCTCTCTTTTCTGAGTTGGTTTTCACACTGGAAGAGATGAAATTAATATGTTACTGAGTGTGAAGCCATCTTAGAAGTCTTAGGTGTTAACATTTTAGGTTCTTTGTGGGATGGTTCACTTAAAAAAAATAGTTCAGACTACAAATAATTATTCCCAGGCCTACAAGTGCTTTATTCCACAAAACTTGTGTACCCAAAAACTTAAATGAAAAAGCAGCTTGTTTTAAGTAATCTAAACACACTAACTGTATTGAATTTTCTTTGTAAATCCCCTAGTATATTTAATTGAAAGTTGTTTAGTACAAACTGCATAATTTGCAGTCAGACATTCACTGTCTCTCAGAAAATTACCGTAAGGAAAGGATTCTTTCTTTGCTGGGATAAAGAACCCCAACTGCCTAGACATAGTTGGCCCTACTGAGTTTAATACTATGGTCTCCAAGAAAAAGCAATTACTAGAAAATGGAAATCAAAATCTAAACCAACTAATACTGAATTATTTAATGTTGTAAAGCAGCTAAAATAGAGGTGGGATCTTTAGAAAAAGGAACTGCAAACTGTATAAAAATAAACAGAATTTATGGGAACAATACATGCAGAATAATGTCCAGGAATGAAATTTCAGGCAACGCAAGATTTGATAACTGTAATGAAGTAAACAATAGCCATCAAGAAAGAAATCATATGTATAATGCATGAAAGAATAAAATAAGTTTTACTTTCACTGTACACTTTGTAAAGTAAAAAAAAAAACACTTGTGTCTCGATCCTTGGCTTCTTTTTCATTACTTTCCAATTCTATGATGATATGGGTGGTCGTCATACGACAATCACAACATGATCACCACTTCAATTTACAAGTTGTCCGTTTCACATTCCTAGTACTCAAATAGAAACTTCCTCCAAAGATGATCATTTTCAAAACAAGTGATCCTAAGATTTACCAAAAGTGACCATGATAAATCCAACAGAACTGTTCAACTTCACAAAGGCATTTGGTGGACATCATGCAGACAAAGACCTATATTATTTCCAAACTGTAGCCAAACTGGATAAAGTGATGAAATTCAGGTAAATACATAGACAACCCTCTCCTCCTCCTACCACCCAACACTACAACAGAGAGATGCACTTATATAGCCAAACTGAAAGCAAAGCTCTCTTCACCCAAGACTGGACTAGACAGTCAAGAGGAGAAGGTAAACACTTGCACCACACAACACTCATCACATAGTCCCTCAGAACCTACACCACCAAAACACACACACACACACACAGAAACACAAAACACACACCTACATTCGCAGAGGCTCTCAAACCTGCCCAAGCATCAGGGACTTCCAAAGCAGAAATGCAAACTCCGCCCCCCCCCCAACACAACCCAAATGACACATAGCCCACAAACTCAGTGTGCCACTCAACCACAGCCCATAAGGCATAACAACGTTCCCAACGCTCTAGTCATAGGTGACTCTATAGTCAGGTACACTGATGTTCCACTCACCAGGTTAAACAAGGAGAAAGTTACTGTCAGGTGCCAGGATCTGCCACAACACACGCACACAAGTCACTCCACAACAAGTACAAATATGACAATGTCATTGTCCATGTTGGTGTGAATGACCCGAGATGTACCTCCCTGAACTACATGGAGAGGGACATGGAGGAGTTCTCCGATCTTGTAGCCCAGGCAGATATGACCCTAGCCCTGAATAGCATCCTGCCATCAACCAGAATGATACCACAATACAAGGACAAAATGACTTCAACAATTGGCTAAGCTTCTGGTGTCATTCTAACGGTTCCAGTATTTGTCTGCCTGGGACAACATGATCGACAGACCACGACGCTTTGCCAGAGATGGCCTGCACCCATCACCCTTGGGATTCCGGATACTGGCTAAGGCTCCTGCCACCTTTATAGTGCCTTTTTCAGCAAGATTCAAATGGCAAATTCACCACTGCAACAGGTACAAGCAAGCAAAATCTAAGGGTAATGCTACTCAATGCTAGAAGTCTAAACCTCAAAATGCACTCACTCGAGGCACTCCTTAAAATAGAGAACATAGACATCTGTGCAGTGACAGAGACCTGGTTCAAAGCTCCAGAGAGCAACCCTGCATTACCAGGCTATAATTCATACCACACCTTTCGGCCACCTAACCAAAAACAAAGCACTAAAGGTGGAGGTATGTCCATATTCATTAAGGATATCCACACCTCCAGGATAGGTGCACAGCATAATGCATCCAATATTATCCAAGTGCAACTAACTCTGGGCAAGACTGCAATCCAAACTGTAGCTTGCTACAGACCTCCCACCATGCCCCAGGATTCCCACTCCTCATTTCTTGATACACTGGAAAGTACTAGGGTACAACCCAACACCCTAACAATGGGCGATTTCAACTACCCCACCATTAACTGGGAAAACTACTCATGTACCAACGCTTTTGCTCAACATTTTCTGGAATTCATAAATTCCAATGCCTTGGAACAACTTATTCACACCCCCACCAGGGGCAGCAATATCCTAGACCTGGTCATTACAACAAGGGCAACCGGTGTTCCACACCAGAGGTCAATTCCTTGTTGGTCAGATCCGACCACAAGCTAATCACCCTAGACATCCACATCCCGCCTCCACCCCCAATTAGGAAAACCACCATAAAAAACTTCTCCAAAGCCAACTTCACACTTCTTAAGACAGAAGTGGCAAATTTCATGACACCCATGCAGACAGACAATAGACGTATGACTGCTGAATCCTACACAAATGCTCTTTATAAGCACTTACACAAGTGCATGGATCATGCTATCCCTAATAGAACCAAGACACTATCCTCCAAAAAAAGGAAGCCAATCTGGTGTTCCTCTGCCATAACAAACTCTACAACAAAAGAAAGAAACTTTTGCAAGAGTAAAATCCCATGACTGGAGGAACTCCCTGGTCAACCTCAGTAAGAAGCTGAGATCCCTCAAAATCCACCAAAGCTAGTTATGAAAACAAAACTGCCACGGACTCTACAGAAACCACAAAGCATTCTATAGTTATGTCAAGAATCTCAATGGCAACACTCAGATCTGCTCTGAGTTACAGCACAATGGCACTAAATATACAGAACCAACTGATATTGCCAACATCCTGGCAGATAAGTTCAGTGCTAACTTTACCCCCCTCTCACCCCCTAGAGGGCCCATCTCTATACCGGAAGAATACACAGTTCTTGTAATCACAGCTGCACAGGTAAAAAACACACTCTCCAAAGTGAAGAACACGGCATCAATGGGACCTGACAATATCCCAGGCTGCGTTCTACATGAACTATAGAATGAACTGGTACCCTAAGTACCATGTTCAGTGCTCACTGAATGGCACACCGTGATGGTTATCCCACTCCACAAAGGGGGAGCCACGACAGACCCCAGGAACTACCAAACCATTAGCCTGACGAGCCCGGTCTGCAAGGCCATGGAATGCATCATCATGGCACTCATAAACAAAGACATTGGTAATCTCCAAACTCTGGACCCTACCCAGTTCGGATTTGTAAAAGGCAGATCGTGTCTCCTAAACCTGATTGACTTCTTTGAAGCAGTCACCAAAGCCACAGATGAGGGTAAAGTGGTTCACGCAGCTTATCTAGATCTCACCAAGGCTTTTGACACCATCCCCCACTCTGGAATTATAGATAAAGATCACTAAACTAGGTACAAATCCCTATGTCATAAGATGGGTTGCCAACTGGCTCATGGACAGAACCCACACTGTGAAAGTAGCGGACTCCAAATCTGACTTCAGACCAGTGGCAAGTGGAGTACTACAGGGTTCAGTCCTGGGTACTCTCCTGTTTGGTATCTACTTCTCTGAAGTACAGGCTAACACAGAAGGTCTTTGGCTAACAAAGTTTGCAGATGACTGCAAACTAGGAGCCATAATTGAAACTCCTAACGATGTGGACATACTACAAAAGGGCCTCACTGAGACAGACACCTGGTGTCAAAGCCATGGCCTGAAGCTCAATGCCAAAAAGTGTATCGTCATCCCCTTTGGTAAAAACTCTGTACCCATGAACTACCACATAGCTGGTAGTCTACTTAACACCGAAAATGTGATAAGAGATCTTGGGACACAGGTGGACAGCAGTCTCTCCTTTGATAATCACATCGCCACAGTAAGCAGGAAATCCTTCTACATGGCTCACATCGCCACAGTAGTCAGGAAATCCTTCTACATGGCTCACCTCATCACAAAAGGTTTCACATCCAGAAAAAAAAAAAAAAAAAAGAGATCATTGTTCCCCTCTACTCATCCCTCATTAGACCCATTATAGAGTACAATGCCCCTTTTGGTATGTACCTCACAAGACATCTACAAGAAATGGAAAGGCCACAAAAATACATCACAAGGAGGATTACTGGCCTCAAACAGATGCCCTACGCAGACCATCTAAAAAAAATTCCAGCTTTACCTCATCGCATATTGCCTACTCTGCCTAACATACAAAGCTAGGTCAAACCCAGAGCTGTTGGGATATGCTCCACTTAAAGAAATCCCAATTCCTCCGAGCTACATGCTCTAGGGACCTAAACCTTGTCACCACAATAAACAGAACATGCTGGAGGGATAGATTCCTGTCCCAGAGACTTCTCATACTCTGGAACTATCTATGTCAAACAGAGCTCCTCATTATCACTCTTCAAGAAAAATCTTGATGATTGGATGAGAAATAGGAAATTCACCCAGTGATCACTTCTGTGGCTCTGCTCAACAGGGGCACAGGAAAATAATTTTCTTGGGTGGCGAAAGCCAGGGTACATTTTTGGTTAGGCTTATATAGGCCTTAGGACCAATAGCCTAGTACCTACCTATAAACCTATGAAATGCTTCATGCCATTGGCAAAGAAACAGAAGCTATTTACAGTTAAATTTGTTTTGGTAAGATCCAGAGCATCAGATGAGTCACTAGTAATCTTACTGAATGTTTTGTGCCATACAAAAATACTACTCACGAAAGGGCATACTTTTACAGTTGTATTTAAGCTAAAGGAGTGTCTGTTGAAACTTTTGTTGGGTGCTGATATAAGCCATCTGAAAACACAGTGTATTTGACCAAATGAAAGATGACTAAACTAGAGACAGAGACTGGACTAGGCTAGCTGGCTGATACTGAAGTGCCTTAAAAATTAACTTTGGAAAATGCAATTTAAATGGCTAGAGAGCAGAATTAGTAAAGAGACTAAATTCTGCAATAAATACAGTAAATGTGTGTATGTTAAAATGCAAAGAAAAAAGTGTGATACTTGGCAAAGTAATCATGTGCATAAATAGAGTTAATTCAAGCTAGCCAATGGAACAAGATTATTTGTTTACTGTGTTTCTTGAGTTCAGGAACTGCAATGCCAAGCACTAAATCAGACTGGCATGTAAAGCTCCCAATTCATGGAACCCTGTAACCTTTAGTACTAATACAGGACTGATGTCACTGTGATATAGGAAAGTTCTTGGCAATAACCAAGAGGAAGAGGCACAAATATGAGTTGTTTTTATGTCCAGGAAGGTCCATACATACATTGTCTGTAAAGAAGAATTTCAGCATGCGAGTGGGGACCAATTGTCAGAATAAATTAGATTAAACATGGATGTATTTGTAGAAAATGGTCAGCTGTAAAAAAAAAAATTAAATTAAAACCAGACGATGTTCCACTTACCTTGGCCATACCATGAATACCATTTCCAAAACTGTCAAAATAGAGGAAGATCTCAAACATAATCAAACTGCTGGTGTGACAAAGTATAAATATATGTACTGAATGGCATGCACCCCTGCTATACTGGTTATTACAAAAGAATGTGAGAATAAATTGATTTGAAAAAAAAAAATTAAATGAAGACATGGAGACGTACATTCTACTGACCCTTGAGACTATTGCACCTAAGCTGGTTGGTGCCAAAGTGTTCTCCACACTAGAATTCTTGGCTCATTTTGGCAAATATATTTAAAGAAGGATAGTCAAAAGTTAAACTGCACTACTCCAACTGAATGGTTCCATTTTAGAGAGACTGACATTTGATACAACTTCAGCACCAGAAAGACTTCAATATGGAATGAGCAATCTGTTGAAAGGATAAGAAAGGGGCATTATTGTCTTGGATAATGTGAAAGGGTTTGGTCCAGAAAGAAAGAAAAATAATGCAAGAGTAGAGGCAGTGTTCCAGAATATCAAAAACTCAAGTTTAAAAATGAACAGAGATTCAAAATTTTGGTCACAGCATAAGTGGTAGTGAAAGCAGTCCTTGATCATGCAAGTTCAAAACTAAAAGGTGCAACCTAAGTAAATGAACATGAACATCTGTCCAAAGTGCTATTTTCTGTAGTAAGCCTCGAGTGAAAAGACATACTTAAATTGAGGTCTTTAGCAAAGTGAAAGAAATACTAAATGTCTGCTCCAGGGTAAAGTACTAGGATGCTAGAAAAGATATGGACTTACCTGTTGATATCAATAACTACAGACTTGAAGCTGCTTTACTCCAGATGGATGGGATAAGTGTTGCAATACATTACTTAATGAGAACTACTTACTAATACAGAAAAACTGCCTTGCAAGTGTGTGGGCATGCAAGAAATTTTAAAGCTGTCAGAACTCAACTCCAAAATAGGGGGTATCCTATATGAAAGACCAGCACTGGTAGAGTTTTAGCAGAATCTAGAACAGAAGCTTCTGCTAAAAAAATATATATATATATAATAATTAGTACAGTATATGAAACATTGCATGTTGTTGTCTTCTGGCTTAGGGATCGCCACAGCAGAACTTCGGTCCGCTAATGATTGGCAGTAGATTTGCACAAACTCCAAGGTGCCAGCTCGACGTTCAACCTTCAACGAAGGCACACCCATTTACACACGTCTTTCGAACACCCACCCAACCACAGGGAGGACATGCAGACTCCACACAGAAGGCACTCCTAGCACTTCAGCAGAGAATCGAACGGGAGAACCTCTTGCTGTGAGGCAACAACGCTACTGCTGCACCACCGCGGAAGTCTATATAAAATATTGCATAACTATAAGAATCAGAGGAAGTTAGAAAGGATTGGGAAGAGTGACTGGATAAGCAATTCAAAAAAAACAATGTGGGGATGGATATATGCATGTCTGTCAAACATGCAACAAAGTCTAGAAGATTTGGTATCTTTGCTTGGAAAGGTTTATATAGGTACGTTTGTACTCCAAATAGACTCCAAAAGAATTTTTCCTCAGGCAGACAGCAAATGTTGGGAGCTGTGATGGGAACGAAAAAGGCAATTTGGAATATATTTTCTGTGATTGTAATGAGTTGGCAGACTTTAAAGATTCCCCTGCAGACTTGACTGTCAGAGATACTGGGTGAGCAAAGTGGCGTAACTAAGAAAATTATTTTTTTGAGCTATGATACAGAATTGGAATTGCTTAAACATAGTAATGCCTTGCCGAGTCTAATTATAGTGGCTGCCAAATAAAACAATCATTAGAAAATGCAAATCAAAATCTAAACCAACTTTACTAGGCATAGCGAATACGGTAACAGTGAAAAACAACTGGAATTGGGATCTTTAGAAAAGAGTAGGAGCAAACTACATAGGGAAAAATGGGAACTGTGGGACAATGCATGCAGAAGAGGAATGAGGTTTAAAAGAAGGTAGGATATGAATGAGCTACGTAAGGGTTTGTCCGACAAGGACTGGATAGGATTATAAGTAATGTAGGTTTGCAACTACAATTATGTCACTATGGTTTGTGATGTATAAAGTTTGCAACTAAAATTGTGTCAATATATGGTTTCTTTTCATTTATAATTAAATTATCACATATGATATAGAATTTTTTTTTTATGTAAACAAGCATCTTTGCCTAACTCTAGACTGACCACAAAACAATGATCTGTTGATATATTCTAGCTGGTACTTTGTTCAAATTATAAGGTGATAAAGATTGCTTAGGAAAAGTTTCAATGCCAGAGACAGCCATATGCCTGGAAAGCAATTAATTATGGCAGACATGTTATCCAGAAACCTAATATCTGATCAGGCAGACTGATAATGAAGGCATTACTGCCCATGTGCACATAATCATGGCAACCCAACCAGTGACCATAAAAAACTAGCTACCAGACATGACCAGGAGGTACAAGCACTCATCACTCTCATCAGGGATGGATGGCCTAATCACTGGGCACACACTAAGCATCTGATGTACAAACACTACAATGTCACAGAACATGGCAGTTTGCTACTGCATTATGAAAGAAGCTATACTTTCTTCAAAAAATGCCAAAAAAAAAAAAGTGTTGAAACACATGCATGAATGACACCAAGTTTTGTGAAAAAGCCATGATTTACATACAGTGGCCTAACATCAAAATGGACATCAGCATGGGTTGTGTATGAAACAAAGTTAACATTCCAAGCCATTACTAAACTCCTTTAATCACAAGATCCTTGTCAGAAAATGTCTGTGGACTTGTTTGAATTTGAAGGAAAGAGAGTTGTAGAGTAATAGTGGACTATTTCTGTTGAGACACAGAAATATTCCAAGTACCAACTATAGCCAGCAGACAAATTATTGCTATAGTCAAAATCAAAAAGGAGGAGTTTGATTTACAGCAATTTTTCGTGCACTTTTGAAGTTTTGAAAACAGGATTTTATCATGAGGTTGTGCCCGTTTTAAGAAGTCTTATGAAATTGCAGTGAATAAATTGTATTGGTACACAAGACTGTCTGTGACTTTTAATAAACTACATAAAGGTAATCACTGGCCTTTCTTTTTCATTGTGGTGGTGAACTATAGTCAAAATCATTTTAACAAGTATAGTATTACTACTGAACCGATTAGAAAAATAATACAAAGCAGTTTGTGTCAACTGAATTCCAGGAATTTGTTAAGTAGTTTCATTCATAACACACAGAGCCCTTGCTATCCACAGTCCAACAGAAATGTTAACAGAGCAATTCAAACTGCTAAAAATATAAAATAATCCAGTTTTCATGGATTAGCATGCCCCAATGTCCCAGGAGTAATCTCTGCTCAAGAAATGCTACAGAACACATTAGAACCAGTATATCTATGCTGGAATCCAAACATCAACTCAGGACCTTTCTATTTCAGTCCTTGAGGAATGACTAAAGAACAAAATACTTAAATGATACTCCAGTCATACCTTACTTGTCCTTCGACTAGGCCAACCAGCACACCTGCAAGTCAAAGGGAAAAAGGGGAGAATGATGGTTTTGCAGTACAAAATATAACAAAATAACGTTCGACATGATACAAACTAAGGATGATGCCATATCTAGGTCATTCTCAAAGTGAAACTGGAGTATGAGAGAGACATTCCTTCGTGCTCAAAAAGTCAGTGTTTCTTTCAAGGCTCTGCAGTAATCTGCCATCCAGGACAACAGCAGCCTTCTCAAATCCAAAGTGTGCACATATATAGACAGAGAGACTTTAAAACATTTTATATCTCGTTTAACCCTATTTCCTCAATAGGTTCCAGCTCAGTGAAAATAGGTCAATGCTGTTATGAATAGGATACCCAATTGGTAGATAAGTGACTTTTCTTTTAATGTAGAAGTACTGCATGACTTAACTAATCACAAATGTTGCTATTGTCGAACAAATGTAAAGTGTATGTCTTACTTTAGAGAGTTCCTCTCTCTATGTGCACATTATATATATATCTCTCACACATACATACATATGTACATACACCCATACAAACATCTCCTTGATTGGGGAGATGGTGATAAGACTGTGCAGTATAAAAATAGAGTGGTAGGAAACACCAGATACATCCAACATTGACACGCTAAACACAGACTTCTTTATGTCACAAAATGCCAGCAACCAACCCCAGGAACTGTCCAATCTCAGACATTTGCCAACCAGCTATTTTGATTATATATGGTCAACTAAACAGCTGTCAACCAAACGCACATTTGATCTTAAGGACGGAACCCATATATGTATGCGCACACTAATACTATATCTTTAAGAACTGTATATCCCAGTGAGGCATTAGATCATCTTGATGCAAGACAAATGTGTTAATTACCTTTCTGAGATGCTACCATCTCGTGTGTTATTAAACTTGCAGTTTGACCATGAATGCTAGTGTCTTATGACATTCTTACCAGAATCAAAGAAGATTACCTACTCCTGACTTATCTAACTTACCTTCAGTATCCAGCTCTGCTGATTGTTTCTTCTCCAGCTGCTTTATTACCCATCTCTAGCTCCAGAACTTAGCCCCCTGCTACCCCTTCTACTGCCAATCTTCTCCCTGTCCCTTGATTCCCTATCGGCCTTAGCCCTCGAGTCCCATCAGTCTCTGCCCTCACTATTTCTACATCCCTTGTATTTAAACCCACTGCTCTTCCTTCAATCCCTTCTGCCTCTACCCTCATTATCCCTACTTTTCTTGTATCCTAAACCTCCCGCTCTTCCTTCATTCCGACCAATAGCCATCTTAATGTGGTTCATCTCTTGCCCCTCCTAGCTGTATCTGTCCTTCACCTTTCTCCCCTCCCCTCTCCACCTTTTTATCCTCTGAAATCCCATAAATACCCTGGGTCCTGTGTGGCACCATCTTTAATAACTTGGAAAAGCCCTGGCTGCTGTCCGCTCCTGTCCCAGCGTCTTTTGCCTTGGTATGTAGTGTTAGCTTGATGTTATTTTTGTCTTCCCTAAAGCTGAATTTGTCTCAGCATTAACTGTGTGCCTTATAGTTGTTATACTCTTTGTTATATGTTTTGTAAACCTCTTGCAGCGTCTTTGTATTATGCCACCCACGTGGAGCCATTTTTGAGTGTGCCTGAACATCACTGCTTGTTTTAAGCCCGTAAACGGCATTTTAGTACTACGCCACCACAGTCAAGACACTCAGTGTGTTGTAGCTTAATATTTGTCCTACTATTCTCTAAATGCTACAATTAGACATGACTTAGATTAATTATTTGTCCAGCTGGTCTCCTACTGCTCCGATTTAGACGTGCCCTCTATATTCTTCTCATTGTTTCACAGAGTTCCGCATATGTATTGTTAATTTGATACCCACATTCCTTCAGGAGGCTATTCTATTCTTTTTTTTATCTTTATACAGTACTGGGTCTTGTGTATGTTCTGATTCAAACACCGTTTTATTTGGAGACATTACAGTTGTAGCCTGCAATATCGACAATTAGATCATTCAAGACAAGAATGGCTTTTTTGAATGATTATTACCCACATGGTGCAAGCTTTTAGCGATCTCTCGCTCTGTAGAATCCCAGCTGTTTAAGAGCCATCACAGGCATACTGGAGTTGCTTATGCTAATCAGTGGGCTATGGGACCTATTTAGTGCCAAATCAAACATCTCCCTTGCTTCGCAGAGTCCTGGCACTTTAACACCATAACAAGCATTTTCATGTAACTGTCCCTGTTGACTGTTGCACTCCACTACTCCAGCGAGTAGCTCTAGTAGCATAATTAATGCTTGATAACCACATTGTGCAATTTTATTTTCATTTCTCTAGCTCCATAGAGTCCCAGGAACTGAGTCGCTAAATCAAGCATACTTGAGTAGCTGTCCTGGTTGTCTGCTGCATACTATTTCTCCTTTAGTAGCTTATTTAGCTGAAATACGTTTTTGTTACCCACATTGTGCACCTTAGCCTTGCCCTAGCTCTGAATAGTTCCAAGAGCTTAATTGCTATTGCGGGCATACTCGGGTTGCAGCTTGAAGTGCTTCCATAGCTCTTAAGGGACCCAGGAGCTTAGAGTAAACTCTTGCATTTCTCATGTTGTTATCCCTATTAACTACTGCATTCTATTCCTCCATAGAGTGTGCTGTATTTTCTCCTAGGTGCTTTTTCCTACTTGGTCTATCTGTTTATATGGTGAACATTCCTTCTTAGTTGGGTCAAGGCTTGCCTGCCACCAATCCTTGCTCATACGCATGATCTTTGAGTATACTGCACTGTCTTTCCTTTGGTAGATTTTCTTAATATAGCTTATGCTATAGTATTGTTTGTTTTTAAAACTGCTGGTTTTAATGTGTTACCCATTGCTGCTACTAATGTTTCTAACTTATAACTTAAATGTGGATGATGGTCCTACTGAGCCTGCAAACAGTGTCCTGATACAGTATTGATTTACAGAACTGTTGGCTTAAATGTGATATCCATTGCTGCTACTAATGATAAGGGAATGTTTACATGCTCACTGTATATCTTATGTCTTTATGTTAACTATTGTGAAATAGTACCAGTACTACCTTGACATGTGTTAACTCTCGTTTTTCTCCACACCTCTTTTTCTCTTCTCTCTCCTCTCAGTACCCTGCTGTTCCTGTGCTATTCCTGCACTAGTCTCTAGAAACCAACCTATCTTGTGGAAAGGACACTATCCAAATCCCTGCAGTTGCATCTCACAGCCTAAAATCCCCTGCATCCTGTCTCAAGAAAACAAGAAAAGTATGTTGTTGGTCTCTATATCCTGCCAGTAAAATTGTAAACCACTGTACTAAAGTTTTAGGGGTTCGAAAGCATGCTCCAAGCCAGGACATGCCAGCAGTCTCTACCTCCATCTCTTAACTACACTATTACCCACTTACCTCCTAACCTTCGCAGTAACCCCTTTTACTTGCAGTCACCCCCTCCCAGTTCTATAACCGGTTAGCTCCCTCTCAAACTTACCTGCAATAGAAGACCCGGCCACTAGGTGGCAACCATATCCCAGCCTCCATCTCCTGCATATTCTTTGTTCTCTTGTTTCCTTACCTTAACATTTCTGAAGCCCTAGACCTCCTCTTAAAACTCTCACCTCACACTTTACTACAACTGTCTACAACTACCTATTCTATCACATACTCCTTTACTCATCTCTGCTCTTACCTACTCCTGACTTATCTAACTTACCATCCGTATCCAGCTCTGCTGATTGTTTCTTCTCCAGCTGCTTTACTACCTGTTTTAAACCTGCTCCGTTCACCCTGCGGGCTCACTTCACTCCCCTCCCTACCCCAAGTCCCTCCCACCCCCAGGGGTCCTACCCATACCAATTACCCACACCCTTTCCTCCTCCCATAACTCTCAGGCTTCCTTACCATTGGCCACACACCTCTATTAATCCTTCTCTAACCACTCCCTCTCTCTCCTACCACGCACTCCCAATTTTTGTTCTTCCCTATCCACAACTACCATACTCCCATACCTACAACACACCAAACTAATAATCCAACGAAATGTATAAACTATCCATGCACCTGTTACTACTTCTACTTATTCTACCACCATTACTTTTAGCCTACATACTTACCTCCTATGAACACTCATTACAGCCACACCTTCATAACACCAATAAGCTAATTACCCCTTCTTCCCTTCCAGTACTCTAACCATGTAAACATAACATCTACACCCAGCCATCTACTGTCAAGATTTCATAGAATACTTCACATTAGGTATTACAATCACAATCCCAGAAAATCTCCACATCTATACAAAAGATTCCCAACTCCGACCTTTCTAATACAACTCCTCTCATTAAAAGATGGAGATATCCACCCAAATCCTGGCCCAATAACACTTCCTACCACACAACTCCACAATCCCAATCAATTCAACACTCATTCCCTTACTCAACCAACAAACTCTGTCTTCATAGCCCACTTCAACATGCATAGCATTAATAATAAAGTCTCACAACTCCATGCTCTCTTAGAAGTCTACTCTTTCGACATTCTTTAACAGAAACCTGGTTAAAGCCTGTAACTAAAGACAATGAAATCACCTGACCTGGGTATAATATATTTAGATCTGACCATGTAGCAAAGAAGGGATGGGGAATTGTTAGCCTATTTTAAATCAGGTCTACAGATCACCACATATGACTTTAAACCACCTGTAGATTCTACTCAGAAATTCTCTGGAACCCTCCTTGATGATATTCGTGACCACTCACTTACCTACATTATCCAGCACAAGACCAATATCCCCATTCCAGCCACTTTCAAGTTTATTAGGTCCAAGAAAAACTTTAACCCTGATCTCTTTCTCAAAGCGAACTAAGAGCATGCAACTGATTTCCCTTAAAACACCTCCCATTGGAGGAAGCTGTTAAATACTTTAATTCCAAATTCCTAGCCATTCTAGATAATCATGCACCAAACTGCTCGATTAGAATCAAAACTAAATCTACCCCATAGCTTTCAAAAGAAACCAAACACAAAATCCACCTCAGAAATAAATACTGGGCCAAATGGAGTAGGACAAAAAACTCTGCAGACCAGCAAAACTTTAGACAACTGAGAAATGACACTAAACAAAGCTATTCTGCCCGATTAAAGAAACTACTACTTACAGTTCCAGCAAACTAAACATAACCCACAAAAATTTTGGGCAAGTATTAACCAACTACTACACCTAGGTCAATCCATTACACCTAACCCACAAGGCACAGACCAGGAGAAGCCAAAGCATACTGCCAATGCCTTCAATACCTTTTTCACTGAGGCCAAACACTTGCCAGTCACCCATCACATAATACCTTCACTTTACCTACCTCTAACAACTCCACCGCCTCCATTTCTCTTCCAACCTGTCCCTACAACATATATGCTTTCCCTTATCCAAAAAACTTAAACCTTGCTCTCCTTCAGCAGACCAAATACCTGCTGAATATCTACAGAAATCAGCCAAATCCATCGCCTATCCCATTTCCAGTCTGATTAACAGAACCATTAGTGAAGGACACATCCCAAGCATCTGGAAAGTCTCCCATATTATCCCCCTTCATAAAGGTGGAAACTCTACTGAATTCTCAACTACCGTCCCATAGCCCTACTTTCACCTTTGGCAAAACTAATGGAAAAATGCAACCATAAGCAACTGCTAGACCACCTAATCCAAAATTACTTTCCAGCTGTCAACATGGTTTCAGACCTTCCCACAGCACTATTACTGCCCTGCCATCCTTTCCTTTACTGACTGAAACAAAAAACAAACACCAATATGCTTTCCTTGGCACTATTTATTGATCTGTCCAAAGCCTTTGATATGGTTAATCACCAAAGACTTATTAATATCCTAAATCCCGGTCACTAGATACACTCGCTATTAAATGTTTCCAATCCTATTTAGATAAGACAACAGGCAGTACTTTGACACAACACTATCTACCCACCTGTCCATTAACATTGGTGCCACTCAAGGGTCCACATTAGGGCCTCTTCTTTTCTCCATATTTATAAATGGCCTTCATCTAGCAATCCCCCAAGCTACATGCATTCAATACGCCGACGATTTTACACTTATATGCACAGCCACATCCACTTCCAAACTTCACTCCCTTACCCAAGGGGTATTTAATACAGTAGAACAATGGTTTACACAACATTGCCTTCTGCTGAGCCCCCAAAAAAACTACACTCCTCGTTTTCAATCCTACTCGTAAGTCCACCCCAATAGATTTCTCAGTTACATTCACTAATGGTACTCCCATATCACCTGACCCAACTACCAAACTGCTTGCTATTACCATAGACAACAATCTTAACTTTGACATCCATATCAACAATACTATAAAACCAGTTAACAAAAAACTAGGCTCTCTCTACAGAGTCACACTTCTATCATCAACAATCAGAATAACTATTGCTTATACCCATCTAATCTCTACACTCCTCTATGCCAAACCCATATTTACTAATTTATATAAAAATAACCTCACCAAACTGGAAATCTCATACAATAAAATTGCCAGGTTTGCAACTGGCAACCCATTCAGAACCCACCACTGCTATAATCTTAAGCAGCGAGGATGGCTAGAAATTTCAGAATCTGCTTAAATTCCACCAACTAACCATTGCCCAAAAGACTCTACCAACCTTCCAGTACTCATATACTATCTACCCTCATCATTCCCTATAATAATCTGAAATCCTTGCACTTCTCACACAAACTTCTGGTAAACACCTCTAAATCTAATAACAGGGCTGGGGATTCTCTTTTCAATAATAATACTGTTGGAAAATCCTGGAACCTTCTCCCTAGTGAACTTTCCTCTACATCTCTTTTCAAAAACAGACCGAAACTTTTCCTAACACCACACTGGCTATGCCACTGTACTAAACCTGACTAATCATTTTTCTACTCATTACAGGCACTGCCTACCCACTACTTCCCTACAACTAGCTCTACTTTCCTTTTTCCTATTCCTTACCCTTCTTTTCATCCCTTGAGCTTACTCATACTGTGACAACTCTTTATTAATATAATTACACAACATGCCCCTTTTAATTTTTACTTTCTGTATTCTACCTGTAATTTGCACTGTACCTGCCTTGGCACTGTGAAGTATTTATGTCCTCTTTGATTATTTCTGTGTTAACTTCAAACGTTCTTTGTAAATATAAATGTATTTATTTCTTCTTATCCCAGACCTTATCTCCCCAGACTATAGTATATATTCTTCCTTTTTGCATTGTGCCTGAATTTTGAAATGTGAGGTATTTAGACCTCTATGATAATTTCTGTATTAACCTGTAACATAATTGTAAGGAAACATTTTTTTTTTTTTTTTGCAAGCAGCTCATCTCCCCGAGCCTCTACTGTAAACAGACATGTACCCAGTTAGACTAGTCCGGTCAACATATGTAAAATAAAAATAACTGAGTAACTATTGGTATGCACCATGACAGCCTGTATGCAGTGTAGAGTCCAATTTTTTTTTTTTTTTTTTTTGCTGTCATTTACTTTCAAGATGAAAAATCATTTTTAGAGGTCTTTAGTAGATACAAATATAAAAATTTCACCCAAGCTAAAACTTCTGTCAAGATGTCTTTTTCTCTTATGTTAGCATACATAGAGCCAACACCTGAACTCCATATATGATTCTTCCCGATTAGATTTAAACCAACTCCTCCCCAAATTATTAATTTTCAAATAAACTATGGTCACTCCTTCCCTCATGCTGTAATCAGGCAAAAGGGCAGTCGATCTGTACAAAACTAACATTTCCACAATGGACTCAAGGCCATATTCCAAAACAGCTGTCTCAGCAAAAGTGGTCACTTACACTGAAAGCACCCCGACCCCTGGAAACAGCACTTTAGGAATATAGAACTTCCATAAACTCATTTTAGCCTTCTAGATTGTGGCATAATTAATGCCAAAAGGCAGTTTTAATTTATGAAAAATGCTGCTTTGCAATGAAAATACTGTTTGCTGAGCTACTTGATCTGCAATGTATACACCAGACCGCAGCAGAGGCACCTATAAAGCTGCAGTTAAAAGGAAAGCCTCAAACCCAACAGGTCAGTGATGTCTCAGTCTCACTGAGAGGAAGTTGTGTGCGGCCAAGTGTAGCAGTTCCTATATGGTATCTGTGACTGTGTGGTACTGCCAGCTATGCCAGAAGTAGGGCAGTGGCTGTGTAACATGCCAGCACAGCTAGCTGTAATTTTGTAAAGAACTGTATGTCACTTGCATATCAAACTGATTTGTACAGATGCTTGCGTTGAAAACTTATTTGTAAAGTTGCTTGTGTTTAAAATGTGTTTGTCCCAGTCCCCCTCAATAAATACACCACACCAAAAGACATTTGAATGACTACCTTTGAAAAAATTATATTGAGCTGCTTGCTACTGCTTGCTTGCTTGCTTTTACTGCTGAATCAGAGACACATAGCTCTGCATGACTCCATCTGTAGTCTGTTTAAAGCACCAAGCCTTTCAAATTGTACACTGAAAGAAATATATTTCTCAGCTATAAGCACAGTTAGAGATAACTTATTTTATAACAAACCACACGTAGTCTGTCAGATTTGTAGCATATATTTACAAAGTTTTCCTTCATTACAGATATGAATGATGACTTCTACAAAAATACCTCTCTCTGTCCTTCTCTCACATAACTGAATTACTACAATAGCTATATACAGAGCTAGTCACGCACACAAGAGATTGGTATTTCCTCCTGGTATATTTTTCTGGCCTTCTATAGGAAGTCACAATGTCTGTTTATAGACTTTTCTATTGTCCTTTTGTGATTTAAGCACTTTTGCTGATGTGAGGATGCCATTCTGAAAGGAAACATCTGTATAAGCTGTTCCTACTGGAAAAACATCACGTATTGCTGAATTTATAAAAAAGGATATCTGTTAATTGATATTTGTTCTACAAACATGAGAAAATCATGTAATACTTGTTTTCCAGTATTGCTTTGTTAGGCATTTTCTGATGCTGTGAAGAGAAGCCTATCTGTTATACATATAGTATGAATGCACATTGTAAACTCTATACATATATTCAAGCAAACTTTTTCTTTCAGCATATTTACAACGTAATTAATTTCACCCTTATATTCATAATATCTAACAATTCCCTCTGTTTTTAAACACTCAAAACATTCTATATAAAAAACAAATTAAGAAACAAAACCTTTAGTCTTTTTTGATACAAGTCAAAATGCAATTTTACATAGTTAATACAATGAAAACGTATTACTACCAAACCTGAATGTATTTAACAACTTTCTTTTGCAGACCATTCTGTGAAAATATTTATCAGTTATGAGCTGTCCGTTTTAATTTTACTTGATTAATTTATTCTTTTGCAATCACAGAATTTAATTTATGACTTAGAATTGTTTCATTAACTCTTTGCAACTGTTGAATTAAATATAAGAGACAATAACTATGTGCTACTGCAAGCATTTATACACTGCTGAAAATATACAGTTTTAATGTCATTTTAACCATCACATTGTGTTCATGTCTCTGAACTGCTCAATAACACCTTGGTAAAATACTGAACTGGGCTTAGATAATAAATATTGGAAAGCAATTATTTTACTGGGGTAAAACCAGTGATATTACAACTTGATAAATTACTTTTGAACTTACTACGATGTATCCTGTGCAGTATGTATTTACACAGACTGTTTGCTGTTCATGCATTTCAATCTAGTAGGTATCCTGGACCCATTTTTTATTTATTTTTTTTAAACATGTTTTTTTTACACATATTCATTACTAGACATTAATTTCATTTGTACTGAATTCTTCTGCATTTGTACATACAAAGACTATAAAGTACATTTAGTCTAATCTTACAAATTTAATATAATTAATATTGAGCAAAATCTTGGAAAAATGTTATGTCTCTTTAGAAATATCTAGTGGAATTGATACCATATCCATATGTCCTGTTATTTTAAACTACATACTCAGCAATTAAAAATATTCATGCTTTTTTGTACCAACATTGTTTTGCCAAAAACATATTAAAATAGTGACCAATCTTGTTCAGTTTTTTACATGTCTTTACTATCTCTTGTATAGCTGTAATCAATTTTAAGCCATCTCTTGTTTTTTAAACTATCTCTTGTATAGCTTTACAGTTTAACAGGTTGTAAATACAATTTAATTCTAAACAATACAATAACCACCATTATGATGGCTATTAACAACTTGTAAAATAGCTTATCCTGTCAGGTTTAATCCAGTTTACCAGTATTTCTAATACACTAATACCTGTTTTCCCCCCCCATAAAAGAGTATTGTCAAAAAGGAATGATATATTTCTTCCTGTAGCTTTATTTTAGACCCTTGTTGTTTATTTTTTCTGTAGCTTTATTTCAGACCCTTGTTTATTTTTCTGTAGCTTTATTTCAGACCCTTGTTGTTTATTTTTTCTGTAGCTTTATTTCAGACCCTTGTGCAGTACTGCTTATACAGTCAGTGTAAAACTGAGAAAGTGCCCCTCCCCCTTATACAGTCAGTGTAAAACTGAGAAAGTACCCCTCCCCCTGTAGTACTTCAGCACTGTTTACCTGCCCTATGCTGTGAGAATAGAATGTATGTCAGCCCAACACTTTGGTTATACATTTATTTTATTAGGTTACTAAATAAAGCTTTCACTGTATATTACCTCTAGTAGGTATTTACACCCTCCTGCACAATTGATTTGAACTGTATATATACTATAGCCCATTTGCTGGCTGTACTTGATGCAACTGAGTTTTTTTCTTCTCTTTTAACATTTACTTGCAAACAGATTATCAGTGACATCTATGCACAATTGTGGCATTTTATTACAATTACCAAATAGTGTTGCCTGTAAACATTTTAACAATGTTTTAACAACAATGATGCTTTAGAAAAACTCAAGCTACTTGTCTGGCAATCAGTCTTGTTGTTTATCTGATCTTTCCAACATTTCCTGTAACTATTCATTCAGTCTAGGAAGGTCTGAGCTCACATTTCATACTCTATAAACTATAATTAATTATTTTGGCATTTTTCCTTTAATGTGATTGTGATTTGCATAACTATGCATTTATACAACATAAATAGACATTATTTTACAGCTACCTTACATGGATTTCAGTATTTTCTATTTATTTATCTAACTGCCCTGCCATTAATTTTACAAAAACTGTTTTAAAAATAAATAAAATCACAGATGGTATTAGTCAAATTCAGAACTTTAACTGTTTGGTGTTACTATACAATTATAACATATGTTTATTTATATTTGCTGTTGTCTGCCTTTTGCTTTTGTGCATTGTAAACAAATGTACTCTATATGAAAAGAACACACATGCATGACTGTCTTGTATATGTATATCTTTATACAAGCATGTCATGTCCCTACCATCCTAGCATGCATGCTTAACCATTTTCAAAACATAAACATGTTATAAAATATATTTCTTTTGCACAGATTAACTGTCTATGCAGGAAATTCGTCAGTTGAGCTAATGCATTTCCTTTATCCTGCAACTGCTGTTGAATTTCGTGATGTTGCATGATCTTTCTGACATTCTTTAGTAAGCTGTTCTGCTGAATTTGAAACTCCTATGCACTTTTGAAAAGATGTGTGTGTAACTTGTCTAAGATTCCTGAACTCATTGTGTCTGTCTTTTAGAAGTTTATTACATTTCTTTGTAACAAAATGTACTAGAGTTTCTATCAGTAACTGATTTGACTGTTGCTGCAACTCTGAAATAAACCTTTTACATCTGGTGACAGAACATAACTGTCTAACATTTGGATAGAATGTCAACATATTAACTTTTCTTGGTTCTTTACCTTTACAATTTTTGTCTGTACAGTCTAACCTTTGGATAATGTCATGCACTGTATTTTTATGACATTGTACACACAATAAACATTTTTATACCACACATGATTTTATTTCATATACCAGTCAAATATTATAATCCGTCTGCATAATGCCTTACTATCAAATTGCAATCCATTTGCATAATGCCTTACTATTAACTTGACCTAATAAGGTTTTACATTTGCTAATATGCTGTATATACATTTATTCTGTTATTATTATTACCTCTATGGCATTCATACTGTATGTAACACAGAATAATTTTCTTACCAGTCAACAGACAGGCAGATGGCCAAGCTGCTTTACTGTAGATGGTTGAAAAGTTTCTGTAGTCACTTGTGAAGTTGGTACAGCAAAACTGGCAGATTCAGTCTTACAACTTCGTCTTGTACCTTTTCTGGAGCATTTATGGAACTACTCCACCTTCCTGCAATGCAGTCTCACGGGATTTAGACTTCTATTAAACTGTATTGCTACAAACTGTTGAAAACTGTAGAAATCTGAAGTACTTCACATAAACGTTACTGTGCTTTTACAGGAGTGACATTACCCATTCACTCCCCCTGTTTTTGGATGCAGGCTAGGAACGTTGTCAAAGGGTCACCATTGAAAAATTATATTGGATGCTCTGCTTACTTGCTGCTTGCTTTCTTTTACTGCTGAATCAGAGACACATAGCTCTGCATGACTCCATCTGTAGTCCATTTAAAGCACCAAGCCTTTCAAATTGTACACTGATAAAGAAATATATTTTTCAGCTATAAGCACAGTTAGAGACAACTTATTTTATAACAAACCACACGTAGTCTGTCAGATTTGTAGCATATATTTACAAAGTTTTCCTTCATTACAGATATGAATGATGACTTCTACAAAAATACCTCTCTCTGTCCTTCTCTCACATAACTGAATTACTACAATAGCTATATACAGAGCTAGTCACGCACACAAGCGATTGGTATTTCCTCCTGGTATATTTTTCTGGCCTTCTATAGGAAGTCACATAATGTCTGTTTATAGACTTTTCTATTGTCCTTTTGTGATTTAAGCACTTTTGCTGATGTGAGGATGCCATTCTGAAAGGAAACATCTGTATAAGCTGTTCCTACTGGAAAAACATCACATATTGCTGAATTTATAAAAAAAATATCTGTTAATTGATATTTGTTCTACAAACATGAGAAAATCATGTAATGCTTGTTTTCCAGTATTGCTTTCTTAGGCATTTTCTGATGCTGTGAAGAGAAGCCTATCTGTTATACATATAGTATGAATGCACATTGTAAACTCTATACATATATTCAAGCAAACTTTTTCTTTCAGCATATTTACAATGTAATTAATTTCACCCTTATATTCATAATATCTAACAACCTTTATTAAACTTCCACAAACATAACTTTATTAACAATATTTCAATTTATCAGCATGGAACATCCATAGAACCAGGACAGCATAACCCCACTCCCCTTAACCAAATAAGCAGTGTCCTCACCTTTGCTCACTTATCAAGCCACATCCCATCGCTCACTTTCAACCCCTAACTCTCCGAATTAAATATCCAACACCAGACGGGGAACAGAAGGACAAGCCTGCTCTCTTCTCCAACCAGCCTGACACAAGCTGTTCCTCCAAAATAAACCTAAGCAAACTCTATAAAACAAACCTAAGAATACCTTAAAAAGTGGCCATAATCATTCAGGTGTACTCCAGCCTCTCTAAACCAAACTGGACACCAGTCTTCAACATCCCAGTGCCTTATCATATAAATACCTAAAGCAACCAGTTAATAGCTAGCCTAGAATTATCAAACTGATGAGCCCTCTCCAAAGCCAAAATAACGGTGGTACTACCTCTGACTACATAATACACGTACCTGGGTATAACCTCTTTAAACAGATCCTCACTTATCCTAAGTGCCAACTGTAGCCTCGGAATTATTGCCAAATGTACCAAGACTGAGCCCATTGCCACTTGAACCCATGCAAACCTAATGTGTGTACCCCACTTGAACCCATGCAAACCTAATTTGTGTGCCATCCGGCCTAAATGCAGTCTCCATTTGCCACCCAGTGAATGTAAGAATAACAAAATGAGGTTCCCATCCTAGAAATTTAATACTAAGCCAGCTACCATACCCAATTATCTAAGACAAGACATGGAAACATTTGATAACCTCAGATCTACACAGCCAAATACTCATAGAAGCAAAAAAAAAAAAAAAAAAAAAAAAAAAAGACAAGATACATCCCGGCCAAACTAATGACCATAACAACTCTGGCATCCTAAGAACTCCATAATACATCCATAAAGCAAAGTATAGTGCAATGAATCCTCATTTACCAGTGCTTATCCCCACAATAAAACCTGTCTTGTCAACAGTCATCTTCTGTCAGTCTTCAGACTAATCAGTCCTACCCCAACCCTTCAACATACAAACCATAGTCCAAGATTTAATAAAGTTTATGCAACTCTACCACCCATGTAACTATACTAAATCACAGTTAAGGTCACATTGATCAACTTACTGGTCTTAATTTGTTCCCAAACCTGAAGCAAATATTACAATCACAATCCTTCTAGCCAACTCCTTCCTTGAGCAGCTGCAACACACTTTTACCAAAAATCTTGCAATGCCTTGCCATACACCTTCCTTTTAAAAGCTGCCCAGGATTCCTGCACCAAACATCTGATTATTCCAAGCCAACTTAGCACAGCTCATCTGACAACTCCCTTGCATGTACCACTGCTTGACCAAATGAAAATTAAAACTTTCTCCCACATCATCTCCTGCTAGACCTTCAATGCCAGCCAAATTGGAACTAACCCCAAACAAAGAAACATCCCTCATCCAACTACCCTTCCGTCTTGCCAGCCAGCAAACCACAAACCATTCAACAAAATATGCTCCTATCCAATCCTTCCTGTCAGATCCATAGAAAACTGCAAATCCCACTGAACAACTCAATCCACGTGTCAAAGAAAGAGCCATACCATTAAACCACTCAAAAAAAGAAATACAAACCACAATACTAAAAACACACACCAACTTAAGTCACGCAGTGATGTTTGCTGCCCCTCCAAAATCAACAAAAAGGCCACAAACCTACAAAAAAGAAAACCCAGGTAAACTGCCAGACAAGCAAAATTCAGGAACCCAAAGACATCCTTAACCTGCACCTTTACACTTGTATTTTACCCACAGAATCTTTTTTTACACGTGTTACCTTCACATTGGTAAACTAATCAAACCATGGCCTGCATCCACTAGCAATCCCAGAAAAACAAAGCCTTGATACGGCCTTCTAACTTCTGCTTAGCCAATGAAACCACTAGTTCCTCACATTTCCCTAAAAACATGCACATACTTTCCAATGCACCAAATAAACCCATCACCAACTCTCAAGTCATCCAGACAGCTGATAAACAGATGAACAATGTTACCATAGCTGTAAATAAAACTATAAAAGTTTCATGGTTTGTAGTTTTTACAGCTCTGGTTCCATTGTTCATTTTTATCAGTTGTACTGCATTTTTGGAACCTGGATTTGCTGGTCAGCACACGCACTTGTCCTCAAGTCATCCAGATAGCATATTGCCTTCTGGCTGTCCACCAGCTGCTGCCAAATCCAACAACAGAGAGTGGTGCTAAACATCTCAAAGCAGCACATGCCACGGCGCATCCCATAAGCATAGCCTTGCCAAAGTAAAACTTAAACCCTGCTTTAACAGAAACCGCCAATTAATTCGTCTGCAACCATCAAATCAGGAAAATGCACAAGCACCTGTCACAATACCTATACTTTAATGGTATAATGCACCCCCTGGTCTTCCCCTTGAGCCACAAAAGGACACCCCCACTCCTGTGCCCACAAAAATTCCCTCTATCCTGAATATTTTGAAAAAAAAATCAGGAAATGGTGAAGATAATCCTCCTGATTCGGAAAACTTCAGACTCAAAATCAACCAAAGCTTCCCGTCTGACACACTACATGGCTGAATGTACTCCCACACACTTTGAACAAGTGTGTGAACACCTATATGCCACACACATGCAATGCACATTATTAAGTGCCCAGCATACCCCCAGTACTTCCACCCCAACATAACCAACCTACTGGTGGCTGCAGGGCCACCTACCGTAGTGGCTAGCCAAATATTGGGATGCCAAACCCACCAACTGTGACCGATCCACTGCTTTCTGCTTCTTAAACCTCTGTTTGTACCATAACAAAGTGTTCACCACCTGCAGACGTTGTGCCTTATGGATCATGAATACTCCAGGAGTGCCAAAGCACTATCCTTCTCCAACCACATTACCAGATAATATATTGCACCCAACACCCAGTTGTCCCATGTTCTTGGCCACAACCTACAAAGCCACTAAGGCTGCCAAAAGATCTTTACAGTTCACAATGTTCAACTCTAGGGGACCCTGAACCCCATCCAGATCAATTAGTTCAAAAATATCAACTTACCCCCCCCCTTACAAGCTTTCTTTTTTTACTGGGGGTGGTATACGAGGGGTCAAAAGACCCAGTCTCTCCCTTGCCCCAACCACATGGACGGTCCCCAAAAACTGACCTACGCTCATGTTGCTGGGACTCCATCCCACCTACGGACAAATGCACACTCCTCAAAATCCACCTACCCCCCCCCCCCATTGCTGAAAAGCACTACATGGGCCTGGACCTGTCCCCCTCCCCAGATCTCCACCAAACCCCAGCCACATCAGCTATAAAAACTGTACCCGACAGGATTCATCCCCACTTGTCTCCACACTATACCCAACTGTACTAAGTCTGACATACCTAAATGAACATTTAGCTCTATGCAATTACCCGTTACCTCATTGTGTGCTGTTCCAGTGACCAGAATCTCCACCATAACCTCATCCAGCATCTACAAAGTCCGATTGGCCTCACCTGCAGCTTCCACCATGAGAGGCTCACTAGTCAGCAATTCCCAAAATAGCTGCTCCGCCTGCAAGATGAGGGCTACCCATCTCTGCTGCACACTCTGTACTTCCTCCATCTACAAGGAAACACAAGTGCCTTCAGAAAAACTATAATTACTAGCCACACACGCACAAACCAAAATAAAAAACCTATACATAGAGAAGTTTGTGTAGGCTTAGTTTACTTACTTGATGTGTCCAGGAACAGGTCTGAATTTATGAAAAACTTCAGAAATGTGGGAGAAGCAGGATAAATCATTGGGCTAAAGTCACTGGTCCGTGTGTAAACCACAGCAGATGAGAGGTATGATTGTAGCAGTGGCAACAATTTGAGATGTAGACCTCCTACTTCAAAAATGCATATTAATTTACATTTTCTTTTTCTGTCAGCCTCTCAAGTTAACAGTATTTTTTTTTTTATTGTCTCCAGTTATCTCTGGATTTGTCCCAGATTGTGGAATCTGGACATTACCCAATTTGCCATTTACTTTCATACAGTGAAGGATAAAACGTGAAGGAATTGCTTGACTATTTATTAACTAAATATCCTAGGGTACTAATAATTTCCCCAAGATCCACAAGTCCACCACAACTCCACCTATGAGGCCCACTGTATCAGGTAGAGGCTGGACAACTGAACCAGCTTCAAAGTACCTACAGGCACAGCTTATAGTTAAATTTTGAACACACAGGTACAGTTTTGTGAGATACCACCGATTGTTCCAATGACAACTTTATAAACAAGCACCCCCATAACCAACAAATTTACCAACATTGTACTGTATATGTGGGAACAGGAGCACATTTTTTTTTATACAAACGATTTGTGGATAACTTGTTTATAGCCTGGGATGGGAGTGAAACTACTTTTGATTTGTTTTAGGACTATATATGTAATTTCGTTTTTAATTTAAGAAATGCTTCTCTTCCTTAAACACTGACTTTTTTAGATATTACCATCACTAAAGATGATAACAGTATTCTTAACACCTGTTCATAGGTTGGTACTAGGCTATCGGCCCTAGGGCCTATACAAGCCTAGCCATAACAATTACCTGGCTATTTCTTCCCACACTATTTACTTCCCTGAACTCCTGTCTAGCATGGTGACTGACGTGATCCCCGGGGTGAATATCCTCTCTCCCATCCAATCATCAAGGTTCCTTTTGAAGAGGGCCAAAGAGGCGCTCTGCTTGACATGTATGGGCAGTCTATTCCAGAGTCTGGGGAGTCTCTGGGTCAGGAACCTCTCTCTCCAGCATGTTTTGTTTATTGTGATGACAAGATTTAGATCCCTGGAGCATGTGGCTCTGAGGGATTGGGATTTATTTAAGTGTAGCATGTCCAACAGCTCTGGGTTTGACATAGCCTTGTATGTTAAGCAGAGATCGCCTCAGAATAGACGATACGCGGCAAGAGTATAGCTGGAGATTTTTAAGGCGATCAGCACAGAGAATCTGCTTTAGGCCTGTGATTATTTTAGTGAGGTATTTCTGCAGCCTTTCCAGTTGTTGCAGATGTCTTGAGAGGTACATAACAAATGGGCGTTGTATTCTATAATGGGTCTAATAAGGGATGAGTACAGTGGGACAAGGACCTCCTTTTTTCTGGATGAAAAGCCCTTAGTGATGAGGTGTGCCACACAGAAGGATTTCCTGACTGTTGTGGTGATGTGGTTACTGAAGGTGAGACCACTGTCCACCTGTGTCCCTAAGTCTCTTATCGCACTTTTGGTGTTTAGTGTACTGCCACCTATGTGATAATTCACGGGTACATGTTTTTTTCCCAAAGGGGATAACTATACATTTCTTGGCATTAAGCTTGAGCCCATGGCTCTGGCACCAAACACCTGATTCTGTAAGGTCCCCTTGTAGAGTATCCACATCACTTGAGTACTCAATAATGGCTCCCAGTTTGCAGTCATCTGCAAACTTTGTTTACACAAGAAAGCTATTAAATGTAACAATACTTTACATAGAAACAGGATGTATCCTCATTTCATTTGAGAATGTAGCGAATAACCAGTTTTTGAGAATAGCTCGATTAAATACGCAAGACAAAAATATGTTAGAACAGATGAAGGTTGCTGTTGAAGACTTTGCCCTTAAGAGGTTACAACAAGCAAGAAATCCAGCAGATAATGTGAGGACATTAAAAAGAAAAGAAATACAGTTGCTGTACCTGTTTTCTCTAAGCAAGTAGACACACAGAGTACGATACCCATAACACCCACTAAACCAAAACTTAGATGTACTTTGACTTACAAAAGAACTCCTTAGCCATTGAAAATATAATCCGTAAACAATGGCATATACTACAGGATGTTCCATCACTTAATAGTTATATCACCACTTCACAACCCTTTTTCACATGAGACACAGGAACTTAAAAGTACATTATGCTGTAGAGAACCCAGATTGTGGTTTACAGCCATCTCAAGAAAAAAAAAAAAAAAAAAGCAGTTATAAATGTGGCAATTGCGTATTCTGCAAGTACATTGACCTAGGAAAATTATTACACATCCTGCAACAGCCACAAGTTTTGAAATTAGAGCCTTTGGTAATTGCAATACCAGGAGCCGGGTATATCTAGCAACATGCACTGACTGCACTTCCTATTATATAGGTAAAACAAACCACAGGCTTCAGGACAGCATATCCAGTCATCTCAAAAAATGAAGTGAAGTAGTTACTAATGCCTTAAGCAAACATAAGCTGAAGGAACCTACCCAGTTCTAAATTCCCGATTTTAGAAGTCGTGTATGAAAGAGATGAAAATATTGCTCTCAGAACTGAGACAGCAGAACTGAACTGGATTTTGAAGTTTAAAGCTCATATTATGCCAGGGCTTAATGGCATTGCCACTCTTAAATCTATACTCAGAACCAAGCAGAAATCTGTGGAAATACTTTTGTTGCAGCAATATATGAATATTTCATATGCAAGCCAGCTTATTACACACATTTTTATATTAGGTTTATATGTTTTTACAAGCCTTTAAGTTTCATATAATATTACATATGTTTTTAAGGAGCATACTATTCCTTTAATTTGAACCAGCAACTGATTTGTGCGTGTAACTTGAACCATTCACTAGATGATGCAGTTGTTTTATACTCCTGAGGAAGTCTTCTGGGCGAACGTTTTATGCTGGCATACCCGAAATGTACTTATGGATACTAAAATAATTTTAAAATGCATTTATTCCATCCTGGTTTCCACGGATTTCTTATTGGGAGCATAGGTTAGAGCAGGGACTCCACATAGGGTGTATGGTCCCCATGCAAAAACACAAAACAAAAAAACAAAGAATTCTGATTTTTTTTTCACAATTACAGTTCTCAAACTGCAACAGATCCAACATACTACTACATAATCCATCTGGGCGGGGCGGCGCAGTGGTCAATGTTGTCACCTCACAGCAAGAGGTTCTCCGGTCAGATTCTCAGCTGGGATGCCTTCTGTGTGGAGTCTGCATGTCCTCCCCTGCATTCACGTGGGTTTCCTCCGGGTGTTCTGGTTTCCTCCCACATTCCAAGGACATGTCTGGAGTATTTCTCCCTGGGCCTCCGCTGAAAATAGATTCTGTCCTATTCCTGGTAAAGAAATGTTAAATAAATAAATAAAGTATGTCTTGATATCAGTCAGGAAATGTGTCTAACAAACTATCTCCATCTTGGTTTATCTGGAAATCAAACAATTGGCAAGCAAGCATCTTGTACAGCAAAAGCCAGAAGTTTTGGCACAGTCTTCAACAGGTTGCTTACTTCTGTAAAAAGCTTTCCTCCATTGATAAAATTGTTTATGTAGCCTCTAGTGCTGTTATCACAAAAATCAAGGTGAGTAATGCTTGAACTCAACCTTCCTCTAAACCAAATGACTCAAACCATACAAATATCTCTCCCACACACGTACATATGTACAAACTGGATCTTTCTGCAAGAAATTTATGATTGGATTCATTTATTTTTGACTGGAAGACTTGCTGAAATGCCACTGTAGCTGAACAGTGGAACTTTATGTACAGGAAGTAACAGCTAGTCATGAAATCATAAAGACAAGTTTTAGCAGTAAGCTTTGTTGACCAATAATCTACAAGTTGCGGTTTCTTAACTATTAGTGAGACCAGAGAAGGGACTGCTGAAGGAAACAGCAGTTTCCAAGATATGTAGAATACGTTTTACTGCACCGCATCTGTGCAGTGCATTTATTGGTTTTGGTACAGATTACCAACGCGATAGCTTCATTGCTGTCCTACTCTCATCACATGCAATTTCAAGGATTCTAATGGTAGTAAAGAACATGACTGAAATTAACATCAGTCTGAGAATTCAGAGAGTGCTACCTGTCCGTTTGCTTCTAAATATTTAGCATTTGTACATGTCATATAAGAGGACCCTATAAAAAGCAACTAGTAATGCTGTTGAGCTGTCTCCTGCTACACCAATGTCCCCCATACTCTAAGAGGTGTGAAGAAATAGTGTCTCCAACCTGTATGGAGAAACTGTGCTGCATCATACGCGCTATAATTATTTAGAATTATGAACTTTTTAAAGATGAGGAAGGGACTGTGACAAGGCCATACATTGTTTCATAGGCTGGTACTAGGCTAACTGCCTTTGCAGGCCATTTTAAGCCTAGTCACTTACCCCATGCGAGAATCAAACCCTTCTGTTTGTAAGGAAAACACTTTAACCATTATGCCATCCTCCCACTCCCAGTAGTTTCTCTACTTATTCCATTTATACTCTAAATATCTATGGATGGGAAACAGAAAAGACTTACCCCAGGATTGTCCCCTGTACTACCAATAGACAGAGGCAGCTACTAAATGCTTTATCCCATGCATGGGTCTCCTCAAATTATTTAAGGCATGATACACTTATTCTCATTAGTGTTAACTTATTCTCATTAGTGTTAATATACAATTAACAATCATGGGATGGGTAAGGCCCATTTATAACCAAATAGGAAAGGGTATTTCAAGCACAAAGAGAGAAACTGGCTAGGCTTAAAATATCCTACAAGGGCAGATAGGTTTATAGGCAAGTACTAGGCTATCATTGTTGCGGTTTTAACTTAAAATGTGGTTTAAACAAGCAATACCAACTTGAATTCAGTTTTATTTTTACGACTAATACAAAAGTGATCTTTGCCATTGATCTTGCATCACAAGTTATGATGACAGTAATTCATATGCCAGTATCATTCCTGTACAAATACTTTTTTTTTCACTTTGTTCTTCCTTAAGGAAAGTATGCACTACCCTTAAGGCAGAAAAACTGCATTTCCTTTGTACTAGGTTATGTTATCCATACATTTACATTATAGATACACACACAATGTCTAAAGCTACCTCAACAGAAAGATAAAAAAAGCCTTCTGTTTCTGAAAAAAGATGTACCAAATACATATATCTGTCGAAATAATTGGGGTCTTTAGGTGCATCCCAGAATCCTGTCTGTATGCCTTGTGGTCTAGTTTCCCGTACATTCAAGTAAAGCTGGTGGTGGTAGTAGCAGTACAACTTGTATCTTGTCTCTCCATTTCACATTTCTGAACATTATGCCATTTATGAACAAACAAGTCAGGGACCCACAATGCAAATTAAATGCAGTCAGTCAGTGAACCACCCAACAGGAAAGAATCAATCAAGGAATCCCAAGAAGTACTGCAGTCAGAGAACTATGCTAAAAGTAGTGAAGTTCTACGAGTTGCGATGCCAGCTGAATAAATACAATGGTCCAAAGCAGAATAAAGGCAACTGATCAGGGCCAACAAAAACAAGACACACTGTGGGGAAATCTCCATCACAAGTATGGAGGCTGGCTAACTTATGACACCATCTATGATCTATATACTCACATTATTGTCCAAATCAGACAGTTATATCTGAATTTAAAAAAAAAAAAAAAAAAAAAAAGAGCAGTAAAAATGCTTAACCCAAGAGTTCATCCCATCTATTTGTACCCTATGAAGTGAACTTTAAAAAAGTATCAGCATAAATGTTTTTTCACCTTATCTTGCCTTTTTCAACAGTACTCATTAAATCGTTCTCAGTAGCACTTATTTTCTTTGATTTACCCCAGAATAGAGGACAGCTATGTTGATATTCCTTCATGTTACAGCCAATGCTTTCATTTCACCTCCCTGATGCAAGTTTTTTTTTTTTTTTTTTTTTTTTTTTTTTTGACCACAAGAGTCAATACACTGAAAAGAACATTTTATTTATTGTATTTGTTAACAGGAACAGCCTGACTGGGCTCATGGTTCACAGTGACAACACAAAAACAAAAAACAAATAAATATTTACAATCAAGTTACAACCACCATATATGAAGTAAGGGTGTTACACTGTGCAGTATGAATGATTACACGTGTAGTATTTGAAACAGGAATACAATCAATATGAAGCACTGTGGTTAATATTTACACAAGTATAAAAACAGATTAAGAATTATAATCATCTAGTAATCTATATACAGTGATAGCAAGATTATAGCTACTGAATAAAAATGATAATAGGCATAAGGTGGTAGAACAAGAGCAGGCTACATTACAATAAAATGTCCAAGGGAGTGAAATAGGAATGTGGTAAATGAAGGAGACACAGGAAGTAGGACAGCAGTAGTGGACAGGAAACTCCAGGAGAAAAATGTAAGAGAGTGAAATATCATCTACCTTTGAAGTGTGAGAATGTCACATGACACAGCAGCAGGCCCATGTTACTGTTGGTTAGGAAAATGTTTGCGTTAGTCAGTTGTACGTTCTAGTGGGAGAGAATTCCATAGTTTAGAGGTATGAAGGTCACACACAGGAGAACCAATTGGTTAAAAAAACAAGAAAAATCTAGCAAAGCTAGACTTTCCACTTTGTGATACCTTACACCTCTTGTATCAGAGGCAACTGATACAAGAGGTGTAAGGCAACACACAGTGAAAAGTCTAGCTTTGCTAGATTCTTCTGTGTGTTTTTTAACCAGTTGGTTCTCCTGTGTGACCTTTTTACTCATCGCTTTAGCTTGTTAGTTGGGATATTTTGTAGACACTCTAATGTTTATGGACATCAATTGGGTACAACAACCCTGTTTTTCCAAAAGTCAAACATTCCTCTTATGCGGTGCTGATGATGCCATAAGAAGGCAGAAACATGCATGTCCACAGCTAGAGGGCTTTGGCTTTATTGGCTTGAAATTGTCTGTAAACAGACAAGTAAAAGAAAAAAAAAGTCATGGACATTCAAAATTGCCATTAGCTGAAACACACGATATACTTAATGGGTAATTTGCACATATCCCATATTGCCTCTGATACAAGAGGTTTAAGGCATCACACAGTCGAAAGTCTAGCTTTGCTAGATTTTTCTTTTTTTATAGTTTAGAGATATACATTGGAATGAAGGGAATCAAAGAGATTAGTGAATTATTTTGCGACTGCTAGATGATTTAATTGTCATGACCATGTTCTCCTTTAGGAATATATTGTGTTAAGTTTGTGACAGTAGACAAATTGTTAGGGTTACTTAACACTGCATGTGGGTCTCACACGGATGTAGTTCAGGATTTTACTTAGTTCAAGCCATTGTAATTGCTAGAGGGCAATACAGGATGTGTCATAGCATTTTCAAAATGTATCTATTGCCTGAATATTCGCTAATATAGGACCACTATATAGTAGTCTGGGAAGTAAATGGGACTGGACAATAAGAAACAATGCTGCTGTCCGTTTAAGGAATGGCCTCATTTTGTAGGTTATGACAATTAGTTTTTTGGAGATAACACAGTTAATCTACTAACAGAATTTCATCTCTTAGTTGAATGCAATGAAGTCAGAACTTGTGTAGTTCAATTTTATTACTAGTGTGGAGTCGTGTGTAATTAACTAAGGTCCTATTATACAGTACTTCATGCAGATTACAAGTCTCAGTATGGAGCCTTGTGGATCTTCAACAGTGTTGGGTAAAAAGTTGAAATTAGCAGAAACTTTTGAGAAGACTGCTTGAAATCATATCAGAAACGTAACTCGTAAGCACAAGGTCAATGTAAAATTCTTTATACAGATCTAAGAATATGGAGGCAGTAAAATGTTTAAGGAGATTTTTTTTTTTTTTTTTTTTAACTTGACCAAAACTGATTAGATGCAAAATAAATTTGTTAGTGTTATTACTGTGGGAAGTTGCATTGTGTTTTTGTAGACTTAGAGAAAGCATATGACAGGGTGCCTAGAGAGGAGTTGTGGTATTGTATGAGGAAGTTGGGAGTGTCAGAAAAGTATGTAAGAGTGGTACAGGATATGTCTGAGGGAAGTGTGACAGCGGTGACTTCTGCAGCGGGAGTGACAGATGCGTTTAAGGTGAGATTACATCAAGGATCAGCTCTGAGCCCCCTCTTATTTGCAATGGTGATGGACAGGTTGACAGACGAGATCAGACAGGAGTCCGTGTGGACTATGATGTTTGCAGATGACATTGTGATCTGTAGAGAGAGTAGGGAACAGGTGGAGGAGACCATAGAGAGATGGAGATATGCTCTAGAGAGAAGAGGAATGAAGGTCAGTAGGGCTAAGGCAGAATATATGTGTGTGAATGACAGGGAGGATAGAGGAATGATGAGGATGCAATAAGTAGAGGTGACAAAGGTGGTGGAGTTTAAATACTTGGGATCACCAGTTCAGAGTAATAGTGAGTGTGGAAGAGAGGAGAAGAAGAGAGTACAGGCAGGATGGAGTTGTTGGAGAAGAGTGTCAGAAGTGATTTGTGATAGACGAGTACCAGTAAGAGTGAGAGGGAAGGTCTACAAGAGGGTAGTGAGACCAGCTGTTAAATGGGTTGGAGACAGTGGCATTGATAAAAAAAAGGCAGGAGTTAGAGCTGGATGTGGCAGAGTTAAAGATGTTAAGATTTGCACTGGGTGTGACAAGGGTGGACCAGATAAGGAATAAGTATATTAGAGGGTCAGCCCAGGTTGGAAGGTTTGGAGACAAAGCCAGAGAGGCAAGATTACGCTGGTTTGGACATGTGTTGAGGAGGGATGCTGAGTATATTGGGAAAAGGATGCCAAGGATGAAGCTACCAGGTAACCGGAAAAGAGGAAGGCCTACGATAAGGTTTATGGATGTGGTGAGAGAGGACATGCAGGTGGTTGGTGTGACAGAGCAAGATGCAGAGGACAGGAATAAATGGAAATAGATGATCCGCTGTGGCAACTCCTAACGGGGACAGCCGAAAGATGATGATGACATTACTGTGGGGAGTAGTGGCTTTAGTTGGTTTCAACACTTTGTTAATACATTTTCAAAGTTTTTTTTTCATTTTTCTGTATGTGTCCTTTGTAGGCTTTGATGATATGTAATATTTTGATAATATGTAATATTTTGACTCTTGTGCAGAATATTTGACTGTTTCAAAGGGTCCTATATGTTTGAGATTTGGTTTATTTTTCCCAGGCCATACAGCAAAAGGGCTAGCAAGCTTTCAGATTTATTTCTCCTTAATGGAAACAGAGTTAAGAATATTTAGAAAGACTGCATTCAAGTAGGTGACCGTTTCATTTTGGAGGAATGAAATACAATGGATTTCAGTCACATTGCTAAAGTATACATATGACAAGTGTTTTATTTGTCTTGCCTGGGTAAAGGTAGAGTTTTTGGTGGCCTCAGTTGAGATTAGAGGACACAGGCAGGATTATGATCAGTCATGTATAAAAGAGTACTCCTGACTGCTTAAAGCAAATAAGGAAAATTCTACTTGGAACTCTTAAATCTACTTTTTCACTCTCACTTTTCTGAGTTATTTTAACTCCTCAAAATCACTGACCACTTCTTACAGAATGGTAATGTCAGGTAGTGCCAGCTGTGCTAGGGGGAGTAGGGCAGTGCATGCGTAACATGTCCCAGCATAGCTAGCTGGAATTTTGTAACAAATTATATGTCATTTGAATATCAACGGATTTGTACAGTTGCTTGTTAAAAACTTATTTGTAAAGCTGCTTGTGTTAAAAATGCTTCAACAGTGGATCCTGCTGGACAGAAAAAATACACACATGTACATCAGGTTGTATTGTTGTAACTGCTGAAATGTATATATTTTAACAGAGGATACTGGGAGGAAGGGTTACGCTCAGCCCAGCAAACCATAAGAAAAATAGGCTGAAATTAACTTTGTTTAGGCCATAAGGATTCTTACAGGTATGAATCCAGCCAGAGATGCAATATCTATGAAAAGCCTTTCTGCAGGAACGGTAAAGTTCTGGAATTGTTTTATAGCTTCTGGATGCTGTATTAAACCTTAGCAAAGTTGTGTGTATGTATTGTGACACATCTGTACCAAATCCTGGCTGAGTTGCTAGTGAAGGGGTAGTGTGGAAACCAGAGTCAGGTGGCCAGATGTGATGCAATTCTGCAGTCAGCACTGAAATTGTATTTAGATACTAGTAAGAGATGTGTCACAAGCATTCAGCACTGTTATTGGAACTGTCAAAAAACACTCATCCATTTCATCTTGCCTTGCTTTAGTAAGTGACTAGGGGAACCATGATTCTTCAGTTAGGAAAACACAGTGAGATTAGCTAAAAGTGTTTTTTTCTTTATCTGTCCAAGACATGTACACACACACACACACACACACACACACACACACACACACACACACACACACACACACACACACACACACACACACACACACACACACACACACACACACTTCCTGTGATTGAAACTCTGGTGTTTATTTTAACTAGATATTCAGAATTTACATTTTTATAATATTAAAGTAAACATCTAAACTTTTCATTGTGGCTGGTCTTTTAGAAAGCATTTTAATCTTTGTGAGTACTTGCATTTATTTAGTGGCACTGTGGTTGCAGGTTCCTATTTCCAAGCCAAGCAGCAAGACTATTTCTACAAATATTAATTCTACTAGAGTAATTGGGAACCCTCATAACAGCCTTAGAGTAGCTGGCTTTTTGGGTGTTCTGTGGCAGTATCTAACTTACAGTCTGGCTGGAAGTGGCATAGCAAGTAACTCTGTCCTAGCATTTCTAATGTGTGTGTAAAATCAAGTCTCAAAGTGTGTGTGTGTGTGTGTGTGTGTGTGTGTGTGTGTGAACTACTTTGAACAGGGACAGAGCACTGATTTCACAGAGGGTGTTGAACGACTTGGCTTGGTACACCCAGCTGAGGACTCATCTCTGAGGTGGTCAGTGTGGAGTCTTATTTGGGGCCTGGAGAGGAAATCCAGCCCCAGGACTGAAGTGTGCATTCCCTATGTGCTCTTAGGAAACTGTACTAGACGCAGACAGCTGCATCGACAAATACTGTGCGTGTCTATTTTTTTCTCAGTGAACATTCACCAGAGGTGTCAGTGGTGAGGATTGTGATTCCTCAAATCACTGGTCCAGAGGAGGGACATCACAAGAATTTTAATATGTTTTCTGCAAAATGGCTGTCAATAAGGCTTCACATATCAATGTGTTCTTACCTTTCTTCCAGCCACTCTCTCATAAATCCATTTCATGAATCATGCTAGACATAAAGAAGTAGTGGTGTATTCCTTCCTATTCTATTGGCATATAATGGGATTATGTCAGTCACTATCATCTTATATACTATCTGTAACAAGACTACTTTTAATTTCTTGAATGGCCCTCATTTGTGTGCATCTCAGGGCTAAGTCCACTAAGGAATTATACAGCTGCAACCAAAACAGTTACTAAATTGCAGGACTTTGTTCAAAGTATTTTTTTGTAGTCCAAGATGAATTGACAGCCCCTCCCCCTACATTTTGGTAAATGCGCTGATACTTTACAAAAATCACAAGAAAAAATATTTTCTGACTTTTCTCTAAATGTCACAGATATCTTTGACACCACATTCAAGTCATCTTAAAATATAAAGTAGTATAAACAAACATTTAAAAGTTTAAACCTTAGCATTCCAATACTGTGATACTGCTTATGCAAATTTGTCAAAAGAGGTGACAACTGCCTTTAAAACACTGACTTGATCTAATTGCCAAGTATCGCTATGAATGGCATGGCTACACTGGAAGCAGGTGTGCAAGTTCTCTTCCTCTCTGCAATAAAGACAATGCAAAACAGTTTCACACCTCTCTGTCTTGTTTTCAGCAGCCTGAGCTCCTGACATCAGCAGGAATAATTACCCATATAAGATTGTCAGCAGTGCCCAACTACAAATATGGTATGTCATGCAAGTCTAGACAAATTCCTCTGCAAATTATGTGAGAAGTTAAGCTTAAAAATGTGAGTGGTCTTTCCCTTCCTTTGATTCCAAAGTGAAGAAATGAAAGTTTTAAAGAGTACAAGCAGATTTCAGGTACTTACACAGAACTGGAACCATACTGTAGGGTGAAAAGCAACCTAAGAGCCAAGTTAAACTGTAGGAGGTGGAATTTTCCTTTAATGTTAAGGCTGTTTGAGATTAATAACCAGTCTGAGAGGCTGTTTTTATTTCTAGTCTTACTCTGCCTGGTTAGTTCTTTTATTAGCAGAGTTAGTCCGTGGAGGTCTATGGCTAGAAGACTGGTATTGACTGGTTATTTGTGAAAATCACCCAGAATGAAAATAATATTTTGCACCTGAAGTGATCCAGAATAGATTGTCTTATTTTATTAGCTTAATTTATTTACATTTTGATTTAGTTCCACTAAGACAATGTTGCCTCTTTTCAAGAGAGACCAGAGGTGATACTCACAATGCTTAGGCGAAATTGGATAGGGAAGACAATGTTGCCTCTTTTCAAGAGAGACCAGAGGTGATACTCACAATGCTTAGGCGAAATTGGATAGGGCACCTGGGGGGGGGGGGGGGGTGCTTCTCCTATTCTTTTCAATAAGTGCTATCTGATCTTTTACATTCATGTAATCAACTAAGTCACGAATATGGAGCCTCAGTGTAGCATCTCATCCAAAGAATGACACACTCAGGAGTGCAGCAACACCCACCCCCTCATACTGCACTGCAATGTTAGTATTGGAAAATTAAGCCAACTACCGGGGGGGGGGGGTAACTAAAACATTCAGCCTTCTGGTCTTCCAGCACCAAAGGCAAGTTTGCTACCTATTGAGTTACTGAGTCTTCAAGGGTATTTATGATTTCTGTGAAGCAGTTAGGTGGAATGTAAATGGTAGCTATATGGAGTGAATGGTAGCGTTCATTTTGATACATAACATTAATATTTCTGCATTAGAAAAGGACAGACTAATTGTACTGGCTGTGGAGATATCACATTTATCAGAAAAAACAGCACCAAATTACTTCACCTGTTCTTTTTATTTTGTCAATTCTTAACACATTATAGCTTGGGGGACATACCAAGTCATCTGAAGTGCTTGGATTTAACCAGGTTTCACCAGTGTTGAAGAAAAACACACACAGAACTGACTGCAGTTACTATCTAGCTTTGAAACTTTTTATTGACCCTGTAGTTAAAAATCAGTAACCTACCTCGTTATTTTTCTTCTAAAAAGTTAGAAATGCAGTTACCTCTACCAGACCAAATGATGTCACAGATTACAATTTTATATGAAATAAAGTGAGATTTCAGTAGAGAAAGATATCTATTAAAAAACAACTTCACGTAGAAAGCAGTAGGACACTACTTCATTTACGTTTCCTTGATATATAGCACTTTTGACTTTTGTATCAAGGGCAGAAAAAAGTACTTTGTGATGAGAACAAAATATATTTGGGTGGAGTTCTCCTTTAAACATTGTTTTAGCAGCAATTAAAAATAATCACTGACTAAGGTTGCATTAGAAATACTAAAAAGATAAAAATATGCACATATTCTTAATTTTAGGTTTAGTGAAAGTGTTACCCATACCTACTTATTTTGACTAGATGTTTTAGGAGAATTACAAAAATATATTGAAAATAATAAACTGTTGTACAAGAAACAATAAATGTCTAATTTACAATATTACCAGGGCAAAAGCCTTGTCTGTGCTTGTTATAAATTACTGCAGATTTTCAAGTAAAAACAGTATTAGGAGTTGCCAGACATGTAACAGATTCACACCCTTTACCAATCACATGTACACATATTGCACCCTCCTCACTCAAATGTGCACCACTGTAAACCATACATACCCACCTCCACCCAATATACAGGTTGTTTCTCATCTGACTAGGCCTATCCCTAAACTGATACAAATTATGCTGTCGGCATACTACAGACGTTCTAGGAGCTGGAAGTCATGCTGTGTCTAGCAAACTTATAAATCACACATTCTATGTACATATTTGTACCACTCTTAACAATACATTAGTTGTAAAAAAAAAAAAAAAAAAGACGAACTTTTAAAAACTAAATCAGTTCATCCACGCTGGCAAACAAGTGGACATTTTTGTACAAGACTAAATATTTCTTGTAACAACTGCGAAGTCAAATGTAAAGGCAAAGGATCCAACGATAGTGACAAAACACCTACATTGAGAGTTGTAAGTTCCATTCTATTCCTACCTAAGTATCACCGTCCCAGTCTGTGTTCAAGCGACAATCAGACTTACATCAGTCTTTGTAAATATTTCAGTAAATAGTCGTTTTCAACTCAACATCAAAATAAGTAGGACACCACTGAATACAAATCCAACCATACACTCCAAAATAAACGCCCTGCTGAGCAGAAATAAAGACACCGCCCACCGAACAACCTACACAAACACAATGACACCACCCACCAAAAATAAAGCGAAACTAAGAAAGTAGCCAATTAATGACATGTGATCTTCTGCAGCATACAATCGCCTCTTACCAGTACAGTTTTCTTGTTCGTTTATATAACACATCAAACCCGTAAACAGCAGGAGTAAGATTCTGACAGCAGAGCAGATCATAACTAGCCTTTTTTGTACATATTGCTTCGATGTTATTATACAGACCCAACGGTGAAACGCAGCTTCTCGGCTCTGCTTTTGTTTCTTGTCCCAATTAAGTTTCGACAAGTTATCCAAGCGGTACCGGTTCCTCCCACAGAGTGGCTATCTGCTGACTCCTTTCCTCTGTAAGCTAGCAGAACGTCATGCATGGTGCACCCCACCCTACAGCTTGGCCACTACTTCTCATGCTCTGAACTATAAGAAAGGGTGGTGGCTTCGGTTCTCATTGATGTGAGATTCTACCGTGGGTAAAGAACGCCCAGAGAAACGGCGTGGTTCCCTGCTTTGGGCACCACTAACCCCCGAATATCCGTGAATGAAATAGAAACCAATACCGTGCTGATCCAACTAAACAGACTAGAACAGAATGCCTACTGTCTAACAGCAACAGGAGGTAAAAGTGAGTGATGGTGTGATCAAAGCAGATTAGATAAAGGCGCAATATCCTAGTTACTGACTCTGCCTTTTGCTAGCCTGGAGTAGAGGTATCCCTGCAGCGCCGACTTTGGGTACACACATTGCAATGTGCCATCTTTTAACACACGAAAAGTGGGACCGACTCTTTTCAGCAAACATTGCATTTGTAAGACAGACCGTATTGGATTTCACTTTTTTTGTTATAATAAAAGCTTACTGTTATAGTATTTTGAGTTGTTTATGTTGCTTCATGCGTTCAGCCATAAGTAATAGTCTTAGTAGAAAACTTAAGTCCAGAAATCTCTAGGCATTTGCCATTTTCATGATTTTTCGGAGGACGTGGGTGCCAAACTCTCCGGCTTAAAGGGGGACAGGTGGGTTAATTAGAAGTTATGTACTTACCATAACGTTCCATCTGAGTAGGTGTATTCATTTGTCTGCAACCTGTGGGTATAGATCCGATATCGGATCTGAACCGGCATGGTTTATCCAGCTATGGATCCGAGCTCCTAGCTCCTCCCCTCACCCATAATGCCCTGCTCTCCCTACATGACCTCAGATCTAGTTTGCCGCGTTCATGGTGACAGCTTGATCTTTGAGCTCCTTCAGCTAAGTGAAAATTTAGTATTTTACTAAGGGTTTTATGGTCTATAAATAGTTCCTTTGTGTGAAAGTTTTAGGTTTCCCACCCATTTAAACTATTTTTGGTTAAATTACTTATTTTTTTTGTAATTCCCTCCCCTCGCTGGTAGCGTAGTTTGTGTGTGTGTGGTTTCTTTGGGGCCTGTAGTGTGACTGGGTTGTTAACTTGTTAGTTTTCTTTTTGTTTAAAAAAAAAAAAAAAATGTCTGAAGCCCCAAAGGCGATATTTTCGAAATGCTCCGAGTGTGGCCATAAGCTGTCCCCTGCGGATGGCCACACTCGGTGCGTTCGATGCCTTCGGGTTGAACACCTCACTTCCGGATGTTCAATCTGTGCAGGGTTCAACCCCAGGGCATTGAAGGAGCGGAGGTCGAAGCTGGTCTTAGCGGGACTTTTACCCCCGGACTCGGCTTCGGCCTCTGCCCCATTGGTAGTTACCGCTCCTGTGGTACCTGCCCTACCTGCTCCCGCTCCTCCTCCTGGGACTCAAACTCCCTCTATGGGTTCGGAGGACAGGGAAGCTAGGAAGAAGGAACGGAGAGAGAAGCACCACAAGCAGCAGGCCGAGACCTCCGTCTCGGCCCAGCCGGCTAAGCGGGCTTCTCCTCCGACCTCTCTAGCTACTGGTTCTCCTCCTCGGCTCCGGTCCCCAACCTTTTCACTGGGACCTGAGGAGGAGGAGACCCGACCTCCTTTGAGGCTATCGAGGCGGTACTCAAGGCCTACCTCGGTAGCCTCTTCGAGGTCGACCTATAGTCTTTCTGACGCCGATCTGGACCGGATGATGCGAAGGTTCATCCAGGCCCAGATGCAGATGGGAGTGCTCCTGACTCCCCCCCCCCCCCGGGGTGAAACTCGACCCCTTTTTTCAAGCCCATAGCTCCTTCTCCGACCCGCTACCCAGGTTCAGAGCGCTCGGAGCCAGGCAGCTTTGGAGCCGGGGGTGGGTCGGCTCCGATAGTACTGGCTACTTCGGATCCGACCCTGCCCTCGAGTGTGTCAGATCCGACCTCTCTGAGCCTTGGCCCGAGTTTCGGATCAGAGGGACTCAGTGTGCCTTCGGCGCCGTCTGTGTCGGAGCGCACTGGTCCCTCGGATCTGAGGGGCTCGGCGCCGGCTTCGATCCACTCCTCTGATCCAAGGGGGAGCCAACTGTCGGATCCTTTGGTCGAGGCCGGCTCCCCTTCGGCTTTTGATGTAGTGGAGAGGGCTCTGTTGAGGGCTTCCAGACCCCCAGCACTTGCTTCGGCTCCATCCCACACTCCATCTGCTCTGGGTCAGGCTTCCGTCACCCGGCCACTGGGACAGCCCGTTTCAATGCCCCAAGCAGTTCCTGTGGAACTAGACAATGCTTGCAAGGGCTCTTCGGACAGCCCCCCCGAGGAGGCACCTCGCAAGCACACGTGTAAAAGGAGGCACATAGACTCCCCTGAGTCTTTAACTGAAGACACGGACTTGGAGGAAGGGGAAGGCTCCCAAAGATCACCCCCCGAGGATGTCTCCTTTGGAGACCTCATGGAAATGCTTCATATAAGAGGAGGGTGGTCTGCCCCAAAGTCTTCTTCGGACGAGTCCGTGTTCTTGGAGGCATTCGAAGCAGGCCCGTCTACCTCTTGGGTGTCCCCTCCTGCCGACCCCCTGGTGGACCTTATTACCACCAGGGCGTGGAAGGAACCGGACACCGTGGAGCCAATCCCCAAAAGGCCAGACAGGATTCTCAGCCCCCTGCTGACCGTGCCCACTGGAGTAAGGGTCCTCCGGTAGATGCCATGTTGACGGCAGCAGCCACCAAGAGGGAACTCGCCCAGGAGAGTCCCTCAGTCCATCCTCCGAGCAAGGAGTCTCGGATGATGGACCGCTTGGGGAAGCGAATGTTTAGTTCAGCGACCTTCTCAGTGTGGGCACTCAACAATCTGGCACATGTTATTAGGATGCAGCGCGATCTTATTAAAGAATACGCTGCATCCCCCCCAGAGTCCATGTCGGAGGAGGACAAACTTTTGCACTCCACCCGTATGGCCACTCTTCGGTCCGTGACAAATACCTCTATGCAGTTGCTTTCCCATGCTACTGAGGGAGCCGCTAGAGCTGCAGGAGTAGGCCTAGTCACGAGACGCCAGGCCTGGCTCCGCCATTGCGATTTCACGGAGCCCTTCAAGGCGTCTTTCACGAACGCCCCCTTTGATGGTTCTGCCCTTTTTGGCAAGATGGTTCACGACACCTTGGTCCAGAGCGAGAAGGACGGGAAGATGCTGTCTGCCGTCGAAGTCCGCTTCTCTGTGCCCCAGAGGTCCTACTCTAGGAACCAAAAGGGCCAGAAGAAGATGTGGTTCTGGAAGTCGCAGCAATCCCAACCCGCTCCGGACAACCAGTCCTTCCGTGGCAGAGGAGGACAGGGCGGACGCCGCCCCAGGGGCAGAGGGGCTCCTAGGAATTTCGGGTCCAGAGAACCTTTCTCTGAGCGGCCCGCGCAGCAACCCTGAGGGGTTGCCCGACTGCTCTACTCTGGAGGCAGTCGGGGGACATTTTTCGGAGCATCTAGCGGCATGGGAGTCCATAACAACAGACCGCTGGGTCCTCCGTATTATATCCAGAGGATACAAAATCCCTCCCCGACGTTCCACCCGATCAGAGGGAGGCTGCTTCAGCAGAAATTGACTATCTGCTGAGGAAAAGAGCCATCCAGCCCGTCCCCCCAGACCAGATCGGATCAGGGTTCTACTCCAGGTTCTTTTTAGTGCCAAAAAAAGACGGGGGACCTAAGACCCATTTTAGATCTGTCCCTATTAAACCTGGCAGTTCCCAAGGAGAAGTTCCGGATGGTCACTTTACAATCTATTCTCCCCCTTCTGGGAGAGAATCACTGGATGTGCTCTATAGACCTCAAGGATGCGTACTACCACATACTAATGGACAGACGGTCCAGGAGGTTTCTTCGCTTCCGGCTGGGAGCCAGTCACTACCAGTTCAGGGTCCTTCCCTTTGGTCTCATCACAGCCCCCAGGGTGTTCACCAAAGTATTAGCAGTGGTTCCGGCCCACCTGAGACTTCAGGGGGTGCAGGTCTTTCCGTACCTGGACGACTGGCTTCTCACCGCCCCAACAAGGCATCTACTATCCTTGGCAAGAGACTCCTTTCTTCAGCTAGCTCCCTGGCTAGGTATCACGATAAACGTAGGAAAGTCCAACCTGGCCCCTACTCAGCTGATAGATTTCATAGGTGCCAGGTTAGACACAAGAAAGTTAAGAGCCTTCCTCACAACTGACAGAATTCGGAATCTACGACTCCAGGTGCGGGCCATCCTCCACTCCAGCTCAGTTCCAGCGGAATTGGTCCTGAGGGCACTAGGGTCCATGGCGGCAGTGATTTCTCTTCTCCCGCTCGCCCGCTTGAACATGCGGGTACTTCAGTGGACGCTTCAAGTACAATGGTCTTATCTTTCTCTTCCCCTGCATCACCCCATTGCAATCAGCAAGGCTTGCAAGTGGTCTCTTTTGTGGTGGCTCCATTCAGAGGATCTCCAAGGAGGCCGCCCCTTTTGTGCATCTACCCCCCTTGCCACAGTGACCATGGACGCATCTCGCCTTGGTTGGGGGGGCATTTTGTGGGACGGACGGTCCAAGGCACGTGGAATGACTCTGAGACCTCCCTGCATATCAATGTTCTGGAGATGAGGGCCATGCTCTTGGCGTTGCAAGCACTTCAGGCCTTTCTTCCCCTGGGAACAATTGCGATTCAGTCAGACAACATGTCGGTGGTCTGGTACATCAACAAACAGGGGGGAACCAGGTCTTACCCTTTATGTCGGGAAGCCATGAGAGTGTGGGAATGGGCAATCTCCACCAACCGCTTTCTCATCGCAACGCATATTCCGGGTCGGTCCAACATCCTTGCAGACAAGCTCAGTCTCACCATTCTCTCCCCGTACGAGTGGTCTCTCAATGCTCAAGTAGCGAAACGTATCTTCGCACGGTGGGGAACTCCTTGTTGCGATCTCTTTGCTTCTCCCTTAAACACCAAGTGCGACAGTTTTTTCGCTCTAATCCCTCCACCAGGGGATTCCCCGAGAGACGCTCTGGTGCATGCTTGGCCTCCTGGTCTTCTTTACGCATACCCCCCTCTGCCTCTGATGCTCCAGGTTCTTCAGAAAGCCTCTCGGTTGGGGTGCAGAATGATCCTCATAGCCCCATTCTGGCCTCGGCAGATCTGGTTCCCTTAACTAAGGTCTCACTCAGTGAATCCACCTTGGATTCTAGATCCCATTCCGGATCTGATAGCACACCCATTGAACCTACCATCTCCGAACCTGGACAACCTGAAGCTGACTGCTTGGCTGCTCCAGTTCCACTCCTAATCAGGGCTCCCGGTATTTCGTCTCCCGTTAAGGCCATCCTGGTAGCGGCACATAAACCCTCTACCAGAAAAACTTACCGCAGTAAATGGAAGCGATTCTCCATTTGGGCGGAGCGGCAAGGTCTAGATCCCTTCACGGTACCTCTTCCCGTGGTCCTAGATTTCCTTACCACTCTTTTTAATGATGCCACCAGTAGTTCCACGGTCAAAGTTCAGCTAGCGGCCATTTCTCATTATCATGTTGGTCATGACTCTGGGCCTCTTATGTCTGCCAAGTTATGTAAAATCTTCCTAAAAGGCACCTTTCTGCTTAGACCCCCTGTCAAGCAGGCGGTTCCACCATGGGATCTTTCCTTGGTTCTTCAGGCCTTGACCACTCCCCCCTTCGAGCCTGCGGCCACAGTAGATCTAAAATTCTTATCTCTTAAGACTGCATTTTTAGTAGCCATTACTTTAGCCAAAAGAGTTTCGGAACTTCAAGCCCTTTCCATGAAGCCGCCTTACTTGATCTTCCATCCGGACCGTGTGTACCTCAGGATCAATCCCTCGTTTCTTCCTAAGGTAGCTTCGGAAGCAAACATTAATCAGTCCATCAATCTCCCCATTTTCTTTCCTAATTATCAGAACAAAGGCGAGTACAAGCTGCATTCATTGGATGTTCACAGGCAGCTTCGTTTTTATATTAACAGGACAGCTGGTCACAGGCAATCCGACCAGTTGTTCATTTCCTTTGCCAAATTCAATCTGGGTAAACCAATTTCCAAAGTCTCCTTGTCACGATGGATTTCCCAGTGTATTCTATTAGCTTACCAAGCTTCTGGGAGGCCCGCACCGGATGGAGTCCATGCTCATTCAACCCGGTCTGTTTCTACCTCAGCAGCCTTTAAGGCTAGGATTCCTCTGGATGACATTTGTTCAGCGGCCACTTGGGCTTCATCTCATACCTTTATTTCTCATTACAAGCTGGATATCACGTCTAGAGGTAGAGCATCCTTTGGCTCCGCGGTGCTCCGGAATATCCTTCCATGACGGCCGCCCAAGATTCAGGTAGCTGGGGACTCTGTCCCACAGGTTGCTGACAAATGAATCTCCTACTTCAGATTTAGAAGTTATGTACTTACCATAACGTTCCATCTGAGTAGGTGTATTCATTTGTCTGCAACCATCCCACCCTCCTATCCCCCTGGCCTTGTCCGTTTTCTGCATAGAATGTGTTACCCTTTGATTAGGGTATTTGATACAGGGCAAACTCGATCTGAGGTCATGTAGGGAGAGCAGGGTATTATGGGTGAGGGGAGGAGCTAGGAGCTCGGATCCATAGCTGGATAAACCATGCCGGTTCGGATCCGATATCGGATCCATACCCACAGGTTGCTGACAAATGAATCTCCTACTTCAGATCATACTATAGCGCTTGCTTTATTTCACTGTACTGTGTTTTGTCTTTAGTTGCAACCTTTATTTGGTAGCAAACCATATCCATACTTGTATGGGTGAACAAAAATGCAAGAAAACCTATACCATTTAAATTCTTGAACAAGCTACCACTGCTGTTGTGACAGCTGGAAAGTTTTGAAGCAACGTTGTTGCTCCAAGAGATTTCTCCTGACACCACATGACTTGTGTTTATGTCATGTTGTACAAGAGCGTTATTTCTAAACAAAAATGGTATGCTTAATACAGAAAACCTCAAACATAACGTTTTCCTTAAAGCTTTTTATTTCTTCATATTTGTTCATCATGTTAGTTAAAAGTAAAAAGGTAACACAGACAGAGACAAGCCAAATAGTAAAAACTACAAGAAAACCCCTCCTGTAATAGGGGTCCATGCGGTATCTGTAAATAACTCCTTAAAGATATCAAGTGTTTCAGTTATATGGCTTTTGAATGTCCACGACTCTCTACATTTTTGAATGTATCTACAAATACTTGAAAAGTTAAAAAGTCATGGGCATTCAGAAGCCATAAAACTGAAACACGCACTTGAAGTCCTTAAGGGGTCATTTGCCTAGACCCCCCATGAGCCTCTGTTACAGGATGTTTAAGGTATCACACAGTGAAAACTCTAGCTCAGGTTAGAGTTAGTGCAGACAGCGGTTCATTACACTGTGAAGTAAACAGATTTTTTTTTCAGTAAGAGAAACACACAACACCAATCTAAAACACTGAAGTCATATATGGGAACCAAGCATACCTCTCAATCTCTTGGCCCAAGAAATCTGGACAAAGCCTTACATAATGGGGGGGGCTCCTCCAGGGGGAGCATGTCCACCCATGCCCATGTCCAAAAAATAGGTACAGATTTTAAACATTGCTCTTACAAACTTAGAATAACAGGATTTGTTTTAAAATGCATTTTCTAAAAGATATGAAGTTTGAAACTCAAATGTGTGTCATCATTTATGGATTTTAATCCTCAGATCATCCCAGTAATTTGCCAGAAAACTGCATATTTTATGAGGCACAGACCAAAAGTTTGAAGCAAAAATCTGGACATTTTGTGAAAATCTGTACAGTTGAAAGGTATGGCTGAAGTATTCAAACTTAGTGCAGTTTTAGATGGGTTAAATCATCAGCAAAATGGTTAAGAACATAACTCTCAACTGTCCTGAATTTTGCTGAATGTTATGGTTTTGTCTGATATCTATGTCCTGTCCCTTGTATTTTTTTCTGATAGGTCACTGAAGATTACAGCAAGGCAATAATGCCAGCCAGTCATTAGAATTTCATACTCATTGTTCAGAAAACACACACTGATGCACAAACCATTGTTCGGTTAAGTATTTAATTAAGTTCAAGTTGTGAAGACTGGTAGAGAAGGGTGAAGCCTAGCCAGATAGAATTATCTATAAAATTCTATCATTTGTAAATATAAATGTAAAATACAGGCTTGTTTCTTAAATGAAAGAAAACACTGTAAAATGTGAACTTCAAGATTGTAGCAACATTGCCATCTGCTGTAAGGAAAAGTAAGCCAAGCATTTCAAATGTTTGAAATTAAAATTATGTTTTGTATGTCCTTTGATGTTAGAATTTGGAGTCTATGAGTCTGGAGTAAGCATCCTGCCTATTGTTTTAAGGCTAAAGTTAATGACCAGAATTTACATGTGGAATGTCTTTTATTGCTCTAAGTGTAAAATAATATAAATGTAGTTGATGTGTAGCCTGGGAACTCCAGGAAGGGTGAAAAAGATGATGTAATGTTTATCAGAACTGGCGTTTCAATTTAAACAGTGAGAATCTGAGATAGTCAAACAAAAATGCTTCACAATCTAACTCAGCACTGTCTTGCTCTATAAGTAAGTTACTTTAGAAGTTTGTTTTCTTGTAGAAATAGCTAGGACTATAAAGTTTAGACTAAGTGTTTTTCTGTTATGTCAGAACTGTACTACGGAATTATTTTAAGTTTCTTTGTGATCTCTGAACATTTGAATAGCACTGTAGTGTAGTCGTATTGTCTTGTGTTTTAGTATTTATTATGAAATATTTTTAAAAAAACTTTTACCTGTGGCTGGTTTATGTAGAGATAAGTTAAGCTCTTGAGTACATTGCATATTTATAGAGTTTACTGTCTATGCTATTCCTATAGCTTTAGCCCTGGGCTAGACTACCAATTGGATAACATTGCACAGTAATAATTAGACATCCTTTTAAGGGCCTGTGGGTAGCTGATAATTATTAGCTGGTGGTGGCAGTGATTACTACCATATAGTCTGGGTAAAACGGCATAGCTGGAGAATCTCTGTCAGCCTTTCCCAGGAGTGTCTGTGAAGTTGTATAAATACTTATCTCAAAGTGTGTATGTGTCAGCTACTTGGGCAGGGACATGAAGCACTGGTTGGACAGAGAAGGGTACTGGAGGTTAGCTTGCCAGCTAGGCTGAGATCTGGACCCTTTAGCTGTGCCAGTGGGGAGCATACCTCTCAACTGCACTGAATTACTCTGTTTGTACCGAGTTTTGGGGCCCAAATAATGGGGTACCACGATTCCCGAGTGGCACCCCTTCATTCCCGATTTTTTTTTTAAATGCTTCTTTTCGCGCACTTTTGGAGCTGACATCATCACGTGCGCAATGACGTCACCTCCATTAGCCTGTCGGAATTGAGCTGGCTGCAAGCATGGAAATAAACTGATAATAACGGTTTCTTTTTATCGGCTTTTGGTTCTTCTACTGCTTGAGAATGGAGGAGTCGAGCGCGGAAATAACTGATAACTGTACTTTTTTTTTTCTCAGCCTCTGGTAGAATACTGCTACTACTGCTTGAGCATGGAGGAGTCGAGTTTAGACTTACGAATCAGGTGTAAGTACATTATTAGCTGAAGTTTCTTTGCTGCTAAACAGCTCGCTGCTTAGCCTGATTTTTTTTTGGTCATGGGGGGAGTCTAGGTACATTCATTTATCGCTGCTTTGTTTTGGCCATATTTTGCAAGGTTGTAATGTTAGCTGAAGTACATTAAGTGAAGTTTCTTGCCGCTTTGATTTTCGCTGCTATGGGCATGTTGTGTGGGGGTGGGGAGTGTTTCTCGCTGCTTGTTATGTGAACTAAGGTACTGCTAAACGGCTGTGTTTTCTCGCTGCTCAAGTGTGTATATTGTAAATTTGCTCTTCTTTGAAGAAGGCTCTACTGTTTATCATAGTAGATTTATGGCTTGTTTCAAAGGTATGACAGGAGTGTTGCTCGGGGTTTAACTTGAAAGGCAGACCACAAATGTGAAATGGCAGGTCTCTATTGGACAGTAATAGGCTGAATGAGCATCAGTTAATATACCAGTCTGGAATCTGGATACAAGCATTAGCACACCGCAGTGATCTTCATTTAGAGCTGGAGGTGAATGATGTTATAATCTGTATGTCTGGTGTGTGTGTGTGTGTGTGTGTGTGTGTGTGTGTGTGTGTGTGTGTGTGTGTGTGTGTGTGTGTGTGGAAAAAGGCTTGGCAAGTTCAAGATAGGGATATATAACTTTTTTTTGCCAGCAGTTATTCCATGCAGTCGGACCAAACTATAGCTACAATCTGTCCAGCACTTAGGGGAAAATGTCTATGGATACCTAGTACAGTACCATATTTGAGAAAGGAGAAAAAATTAGTATGCAAAAACAAATGTGGATAAGCAAATAAATGCAGCACCTTATTTGAGAAAGGAGAGAAGAGTTTGCTATGATAGGGTTGAAACTGGTTAGGAGAATTAGTAGTCAAATTACTTGTAGACTGCTGGTCATATAAACGATCTAAAAACCACATGGGCTCGGACTAGCTGTCATATCATGTTAGTGTTTATGTGCTGGAATTTGACTCTCACTGCAGAGAAATGAATTTGAGTACTTTACATAATTTTCCAGTGCCAGATTTTTTTGCACAAGAGACAGACTATACTACAGTTGAGCAAGGCAAACCCTTCTTACAAAACTCAGTTTTCCTTTCCAAGAATACTAACTCCATCAGTTATTCATTTCTACCTTATTTTACTATCTCTTTATGTTATCATGATTTACAAGCATTAAAAAATATATGACTTCATACCTCTCAGCTGGCCAGATTTTTGCAGGCTGTCCAGATATTTCATCATATTTTTGGCCCTTTCCTCACATAATTTGTGTTTTTCTTGCAAATTACTTAGGACTGAAGTCACTAATAACATACATCTGAATTTCAGACTCTTGGTATCTTTTGTAAAATACATGCTAACAAAATGCTGTTATTATAACAGCTTTTTAAGTTTCTTAAGAGCAGTATTTAAAATCTGTCCCTATTGTTGAGCATTTTTTCCCCCCATTAGTTCAGGCTTTGTCCAGAGTTCTTGCTCTACGAGGTTGAGAAGTATGCTGCTGGCATTTTATCTATATGGATGCTATGCTAGAGCTGCTAAAATCTACACATAATTTAAAAAAGTAAGTATATTGTATGCAGACAACTATTTACTGTGTGTGTGAAAATGCCTCCAACCGAATACACCTGGTGGCTAGAGGTACTCAAACCCTGTACCTTGGGTACAGGTAAAAAGAGCCTAAAGCCTCTAGCCACTACCACTTGTAAATCTATGCCTCATGTTTGTTCAATTCCTCATTAAATCTGTGGTTTTCATGATTTTTGTGGCACATCAATGAAGGAATGAATTAAATAATGGCAGGCATTTGAATTTGACTTGATATTCTTCAGACAATAAATGGTAACACAAAACCTTTAATTCTAGCAATTTTCTAAGTTTATAAGATCAGTATTTGAAAATGTGTCCTTATCTTTGGGCTGTATTCCCCCATTATTGGCTTTGTCCAGGTTTTTTGTGCTAGGAGGTTGAGAGCTATGGTGAGAAGTGAGAACTGAATTCACTAAATGATGGCTATTTAAGTTTCAGTCTTTCTTTCTGGGAACTGCTGATTTGGCATAGTGGTATGTTGCTCTGACTGTAGTGTATAGGGTCCTGTGGTCAAGACTTGACAGTGAAATACATGGTGGTAATGCAAACTTTTATTCTAGCAACGTTCCAAAATTATACAAGCAGTGTTTAAAATGTGTCCCTCCCTGTCTGTTTTTTGGCCTTTTGCCTCCCCAAAAAAATAAATAAATAAAATAAGTGCAAGAAGCTGTGCAAGATGCCTATGGCTTACACTACTGTCATTAATATAAATATATATATATATATATATATATATATATATATATATATATAAATGTAAAATAGTAGACTTTTATGATGGAAATGTTCCAAATTGGGCAGTTTTGTCATTATTGGTTCATGCATTTTGTTCCATTCCCTACTGGAAAATGTTCAAACAATAAATTTTAAAATGCGCTCAAACTTAAGTCTACAAGTGTGCTGTATTATACAAGGAATATATTTTAATAAAATCAGTCAGGAAGGTATATCAAAGAATAAATGTATGTTTCTTGTTTTGTGTGCAAGCCAGGAGCCTATGATTTGAAAACAACTCAAAGGTAATCTTTATCTACCACTGGCCAGATGCATTTTCTTTGGATTTGGTGTGGGTTTCAATGCTGTGTCAATGAATGTGAGTTTCAAGGGCAGAGAAGTTTTATTGCCAAGTCTATTTTCATTGTAAGACAGTGTTGCTTTGTTTAGCAGATATCTATTACTGTTTGTTTGCATTGTGCTACAAAAAGTATGCACACAGTAGTGTTTATGGTAAATGGGGCGAACTAGCCAGGTAATGGGACATTGGAAATGAATGGCTACAGGGGGACTCTGGTGCCATATTTTGGTTGTCTGTTCTTCAGTTTGCGTTTGGACGTTGGTATCCCACAATTCCACTGGAGTGGGTGGGGTTACTTAATTATGTATGCAAATTGTATGTTAATCAGCATACAGATTTGTACCTATTTTTCATGGGCTTTGTCCAGATTTTTGATTTTTCCAGGTTGAGAGGTATGGTGGGGAGTGTTATTGGGGACCTGGAGAACAAGGGAGCAACCAGCCCCAGACTGACTGTGATCTCTGTGTGCACTTAAGGGAAATTGTACTTTACTATGTATTTGTTATCCTTTCCTCTTATATGAAATGCCCTCTCTGGTGTTAGTGGTGAGGATTGAGGCTCCTTGATTGCTGAGCCAGGGCGCAGCCATCACATGTGGTTTGCAGTGGTGGGATCCACTTCACATTTGTGGTGGCATTAGTTGGCAAATACTAATTGGCTTGTAGTGGTGTGGGTAGAGTGAATTCTGTAGCTTATGTACAGTGATCTCTGAATGTGTTGTGTACTCTAAATCAGCCACACAGTGAATACTCAGAGTTCAGATCCCAATTGTTTTATTTCTTTTGTTAGCTTAGTCAGGGTGAGCAGGCAGCATGTCAGCAGAGAAGTATGGAAAGCTGGCAAGGCGCCAGCAGGTGGAGATGTGCCAGGCTAGGGAACTAGTGCATGGAAACTGACTAAGGCAGACCTGATTGCAGCGTTGGTTACAACTGCATCAGAACATAGCATCCAGGAGGACAATCAGACTCGCAGTGGAGTTACAATATCCTCGGAGAATGGACCGCTCAACTTTTCTGAGAAGGACAATCAGACTGGCAGTGGAGATACAATATCCTCGGAGAATGGACAGCTCAACCTTTTTGCAGTGGGCTAAAAATCCAGCTGGAGCTAAAGAGACTTGAGTTGGAGGCCAGGCATATGGAGATAGAAGCCAAAGAAAAGGAGCATCAGAGGAGGCATGAGGGGGAAATGCTGACTCTTCACCAGAGTCATGGAGGTAATGGGAAAGGGAGTAACTGGACCTCAGAAGCACAACAGGTCAATAAATTTCTTCTGCAGTTTAAAGAGGGGGATAATTTTGATAGTTTCATTCATATGTTTGAGAGGGTATGCAAACAATATAGTGTGGACCAAATGCTCTGGGTACAATTCCTGACCCCCCCCCTCCTTACTCCATGGGAAAGCTGTAACCTTTTTATCAAAAGTGCCTGTCTCTGTCTGTTTTGATTATACTGCTGTAAAAAATGTCTTTTAGAATGTTTTAAGCTAACACCTGAAATGTATAGGAAAAGGTTTTATGAGCATAGACGCAAGGCAGATGAAAATGTATGTGAATATGTTGCTGAACTGAGCACTTATTTTAATAGCTGGGTGAGTGGATGTCAGGTCACCACTTTTGAAGGGCTGGCAGACCTTTTGGTGAGGGAACAAGCCCTTAGCACTTTGCCTGAGGATCTGGTTAGCTGATAGACAATGTGCTACTTCAGATGAGTTGGGGAAGAAGGCAGATGTATACCTGGCAAGTAGGGAAGCCCTGCACAGGAAGGGGACCCCAAGTACTGCTCTTTGGACTAAAGGAACCCATGGTGGGCAGCACAGACTGCCCCAACAGAATCTGCCAGTAGCATGGGAAGCCACTAGTCCAAGTACACATCCAGGAGCTAGGATTAAATGTTTTGAATGCAAACAGTGGGGCCATGTGGCATACAGGTGTCTATGGAGGCAAGGTGGGGAACCAAAGGTGAGGGAGCCAGTAAGTGGGAAAGACAAAATGCCAATAGTGGGTTGTCTTGAGACAACAGAGGTACTAAACTACCATCGTGCAGATGTCCTGAGAGGGAAGAATTTGGATGAGGCAGTACCATGTACTTATGCAGTTACACGCCCTGAGGCTAGGAGACAAGCATGTGGGTCTTGTAGCCTGGGGGAGACCCAGACAGACTGCATACTTGCAGCCAGGACTGGTGAGGTGGTTACTTCAGGGAGGGAGCTACGCTGTACTAGTGAGACTGAAGGTGAGCCACAGCTGCTTGTTGGGTACTGATTTTCCCTTGGAGAGGGTAACTGCAAAGGTAGGTGTGAGTAGAAGTACCCAGGCTGACAGTGAGGCACCACTGTCAGAGGATGCCAGACTTCCTGTGGAAGGGGAGCTGGGAAGGGTTACAAAGAGAGAGTTGAGACAGGCTCAGCTCTCAGACCCTACATTGCAAGGCCTGAGGCAGGTAGCTAGGGAGGCACCTGATTCTCAAGGAAAGGAGGAATCTCTATACTGGAACAAAGGGTTACTGTACAAAGAGTGGGCCTCTGAGGGAGTTGATAGTGTCCAGAGTTTACCATCTGGCACTTCTAGCCATAGCCCATAATATTCCCTTTGCAGGTCATATGGGCATAAAACATTCAAAAAGGCATATTATGCAGAACTTCTATTGGTCTAGAATTTCCAGAGATGTAACAGGGTACTGCAGGACCTGTGAGCAGTGCCAAAAGGTAGGCAAGGCAGGAGACAAGGTGAGAGCTCTTCTGATGCCTTTGCCTGTGATTGAGGAGCCATTTCAAAGGGTAGCTATGGATATTGTGGGTACTCTGAGTACCCCAAGTTCCACAGGGAAAAAGTATATCCTAGTGGTAGTGGATTATGCTACATGATACCATGAGGCAGTGGCTTTGCCCTCCATTGAGACAGAGAAGGTGGCAAATGCTTTTTTAGAGATTTTCAGCAGGGTGGGTTTCTTAAAAGAAATACTGACTGAATGTGGTGCCAATTTCATGTCAGACCTGCTGGATTGTCTGTGGACGTCCTGTGGGGTGAAGCACATGAAGACCACCCCCTACCACTCCCAGAGTAATGGTCTTGTTGAGAGGTTAAACTCTACAATCAACTCCATGCTATGGGCATTTGCAGATCAGTTTAAGAGGGATTGGGACAAATATTTGCTCCATCTGTTTTTTGCTTACAGAGAGGATCCCCAGGAATCCATAAGTTTTTCATCCTATGAGTTGCTGTATAGGCATACGGTGAGAGGACCTCTAGATTTAATTTGAGATGAGTGGAAAGATGAGTGTGAGTCTCACAAGGAGTCTGTTGTGGCATATGTCCTAAACCTCAGGACAAGGCTCAGGGAACTCATGGGCTTGGCCCAGGAGAACCTGGCAGAAGCCCAACAACAGAAAAAGGTGTGGTATGACAGGAATGCTTGTGCTAGAGAGTATGCTGTAAGGCAGCAGGTAATGGCTCTCATTCCTGTCAGACACAACAAGCTGCAAGCAGCTTGGGAAGGACCCTACAAGGTGGTAAGAAAGGTAAGTGATGTTAACTACATGGTGGAAGTGCTAGGCAGACGACAGGGGTACAAATTGTACTATGTTAACATGATGAATCCTTACCATGATAGGGAGGCCCTTGTGCTGAACATTTGCAGTGGATTGCAGGAGGAGTCTGAAGGAGATCTGGGGACTGATCGCCTCAGTGAGGCTCGGGGTGACATCTCGTTGGAAGGGGTAGCAATGTCCCAGCAGCTATCTCCTACCCAGGTTCGAGAAATCCGAGCAGTGTTGCAGGAAGTTGGGGACATGTTCACTGGGAAACCAGGGTGCACCCACCTGGTGCAGCACCAGGTGGATACAGGACCCCAAAGGCCTATTAGGCAGGCCCCTTATAGGGTGTTTGAGAGAGTCAGACAGACTCTGAGGGAAGAGGGACAGGAGATGTCAGAACTAGGGCATGATTCCAGAGTCCAACAGCCCTTGGGCCTCCCCAATGGTGCTGGTGCCAAAGAAGGATGGCAGTACCAGGTTCTGTGTGGACTACAAGAAATTAAATAGTCACACAGAGTCAGATGCTTACCCCATGCCTATGACAGATGAGGCCCTAGAGCAGCTGGGTGGGGCTAAGTATCTTACAACCATTGATCTTACCAAGGGTTACTGGCAGGTGCCCTTGACTCCCAGTGCTAGAGAGAAGTCAGCCTTTGTGACTCCCTTTGGCTTGTACAAGTTCACAAAGATGCCCTTTGGGATGAAGAATGCCCCAGTGACTTTCCAGAGGCTTGTACATCATATCCGAGTAGGAGGGTTTGCCCTTTGTTACCTAGATGATATTGCCATCTACAGCCATTCCTGGCAAGAGCACCTTCAGCATGTCAGGGAGATGCTGGGCAGACTACAGAGGGCAGGGTTTACCATTAAACCGAGCAAATGTCAGGTGGGTATGGCAGAGGTCTCCTACCAAGGACATAGAGTGGGGAGTGGTAAGATAAGGCTAGAACCTGCCAAAGTGGAAGCCATTCTGACATGGCCTGCACCTGTTACTAAAAAGCAGGTGAGGACATTCTTAGGGACAGCAGGGTACTACAGAAAGTTTGTCCCAAATTATAGTACCATAGCTGCTTCCCTCACATACCTGACAAGGTAGAACAGGCCAGATAAGGTAGTGTGGACCCCAGCATGTGAGCAGGCATTTCAGAAGCTTAAAGAAGCTTTGGGAGAACCCCCTGTGTTAGCCACTCAAGATTACAGCAAAGAATTTGTTGTGCAAGTGGATGCTTCGAACCATGGGGTGGGGGCTGTACTTAGCCACATTTCTTCAGAGGGGGAAGAGCACCCAATGGTTTATGTCAGTTGTAGGCTCCAAGCCAGGGAGGAATGTTATGCAGCTGTAGAAAAGGAATGTCTAGCCATAGTGTGGGCACTGCAGAAACTTCAGCCGTATCTGTATGGAAGGAAATTCACTGTTATGACAGATCACAACCCTCTAACATTGTTAAACAGAGCCAGTCAGCAAAATGCCAAGTTGCTAAGATGGAGCCTGGAGTTGCAAGCATATGATATGTCAGTGCAGCACCACAGTGGAGTTAGCAGTGCCAATACAGATGGGCTCTCAAGACAGGAAATGGGATGAGGTACCCTCAGATGGACCTAACCCTCTCAAGCGGCATTTATCAAGGGTCACTTGAAAAACTAGCTTGAGTTCTCCGGGGGGGGGGGGGCAGAGATGTAAAGACTGGTAGAGAAGGGTGAAGGCTGCCAGCCTAGCCAGATAGAATTTTACAGATAATTCTATCATTTGTAAATATAAATGTAAGATACTGGCTTGTTTCTTAAATGAAAGAAAACACTGTAAAATGTGAACTTCAAAATTGTAGCTACATTGCCATCTGCTGTACGGAAAACTAAGCCAAGCATTTCAAATGTTCATTGAAATTAAAATTATGTTCTGTATGTCCTTTGAAGTTAGAATTTGGAGTCAATGAGTCTTGGAGTAAGCATCCTGCCTATTGTTTTAAGGCTAAAGTTAATGACCAGAATTTACATGTGGAATGTCCTTTATTGCTCTAAGTGTAAAAGAATGTAAATGTAGTTAGTGTGTAGCCTGGGAACTCCAGGAAGGGTGAAAAAGATGATGTAATGTTTATCAGAACTGGAGTTTCAATTTAAACAGTGAGAACCAGAGATTGTGAAGCATTTTTGTTTGACTAACTCAGCACTGCCTTGCTCTGTGTAAGTAAGTTACTTTAGAAGTATGTTTTCTTGTAGAAATAGCTAGGACTATAAAGTTTAGACTAAGTGTTTTTCTGTTTTGTCAGAACTGTACTCCGGAATTATTTTAAGTTTCTGTTTGATCTCTGAACTCTTGAATAGCACTGTGGTGTAGTAGTATTGTCTTGTGTTTTCGTATTTATTACTAAATACTTTTAAAAACCTTTTACCTGTGGCTGGTTTATGTAGAGATAAGTTAATCTCTAGAGTACATTGCATATTTATAGAGTTTACTGTCTAAGCCACTCTTATAGCTTTAGTCCTGGGCTAGACTACCAATTGGATAATAACATTGCACAGTAATAATTGGACACTCTTTTATGGGCCTTTGCATAGCTAATAATTATTAGCTGGTGGTGGCAATGATTACTACTGTATAGTTTATGTAAAGGGGCACAGCTGGAAAATCTTTGTCAGCCTTTCCCAGGAGTGTCTGTGAAGTTGTATAAATACTTATTTCAAAGTGTGTGTGTGTCAGCTACTTGGGCAGGGATATGAAGCACTGGTTGGACAGAAAGGGTACTGGAGGTTAGCTTGCCAGCTAGGCTGACATCTGGACCCTATAGCTGTGCCAGTGGGGAGTCTTATTGGGGACCTGGGGAGCAACCAGCCCCAAACCGACTGTGATCTCTGTGTGCACTTAAGGGAAATTGTACTTTACTGTGTGTATTTGTTATCCTTTCCTCTTATATGAGACACTCACTCTGGTGTTAGTGGTGAGGATTGAGGCTCCTTGATTGCTGGGCCAGGCACGGCCATCACACAAGTAATGTTCCAAAAAATGTCTCTGATTTGCACCCCCAGACATGCATTATTTTGTCTTTGTCCAGAGTTCTTGAGCAAAAAAGTTGAAATATATGTTAAGAGGGCCAATAGTTTATGGATAAAAACATTATAATCCATTAAAATAACCACAAAGTCCTCTTGCAAGAGTTATATCAACTTCCAAAAGCAAACATTAGGAGTATCTAAACTAGAATGGACAGAACTAGGGGTAATTATTACATTTATTTATTTTATTTATTTGCAGTTGGTTTACCAGGATAGTCCATTGGGCCAAAAAGAACCCGTTTTCAATGGAGTCCTGGTGAGAACAGCTCCAAAAAACAGGCAGATTAGGTACATACAAGATTGCTACTAAAATTATACAAAAGTAAAAGATAAAACATTTACGGTCAAAATTTACAAGCATTCAAAACAATACAATATAATGAGGATTAATGTGAGGTAAACATGATGAGACAGTGATGTTGTTTTACAATATAGATTGTTTTTTCAGTAGGCACATAAGGTTTGTTAGGTAAAGTGAAGTAATCATATGTTTATGAGGGGTGAGAGCAAGAGCATTCCCATTGGGACTTTAGATGTGTATGAAGAGATTTTTTGAACATGTGTTGGTTGGAGGTGGTGCGTATGGATGGTGGGAGTGAGTTCCAAAGGCGGGCTAGGTTAAAGGATAGTAGGTGTTTGCCTGGGGGATGGGATGGTTTATGAACTTCTAGTAGGTTTTGATTGTTAGATCTTAAGACTCTATTTGGTAGGTGCATTTTAAAGGCAGAAGACAGGGAGGGACAAAGAGAGGGGCTGAGAATGAGCTTATGAGCTAAAGTCAGTTGTATATATGTGAGGTGATTGGGTAGTTCAAGCCAATTTAGTTTTAGGAGAGAGGAACAGTGATGGGTGGATGATCTATGGCTGTTAGCGCATTTGGCAATTTTATTATAGCAAGAAGCAAGCTGTTTTTTTAGAGAGGTCTGCAGATTAGTTAGCAATGGAGCCCCATAGAGGAGGGAGGGGATAAGAAAGGAGGAAGCGAGAGTGATTTTGGAGGAGCTTGTAAGGTACTGATTCTGCCGGTAGAGCATACCTAGTTTTTGATGTTTTTTTTTAATATTTAGTTGTAGATGGGAATTGAAATTGAGCCGATTGTCAATTTGTACACCAAGTAACTTGGTTTCAGACATCAGTTCCAGGGGTGAGTTATCTTGGCTTGTGATAGAGAAGGTGTTTATGTCGAAGTAAGTGGTTTTAGAGGGGGTAAATACCATTAGCTTTGTTTTGGAGGCATTGAGTGCTAAGTGATTTATTTTCATCCAATGTTCTGTGATTGAAAAAGCTTCTTGAGTAAGTTTTTGAAGCAAGGAGGAAGAGGTGGCAGAGCAGATAATGGTAGAATCATCTGCATATTGGATGATGTTAGCGAATGGAATGGATTTGTGGAAATCATTTATTATAAATATATTAAAAAGAAAGGGACCAAGAATCGATCCTTGGGGAACTCTAGTGGGGGTACTAAGGAAAGAGGAAGTGGCCTTTTTCCATTTTACGGCTTGGTGTCTATTTGATAAATAGCTGGAGAACCAATTTATGGCGGAGGGAGAGAGGTTAAGTTTTGAAAGTTTGGTTAAGAGCAGGCTGTGTGATATAGTGTTGAAGGCCTTAGAGAGGTCAAGTAGTAAGGTAGAGACAATGTAGCTTGAGTCGCGTGCTCTATTAACAGTCTCAAGGAAGGACAGGAGGGCTGTCATAGTGCTATGGTTTGGCCTAAAACCATGTTGTGTAGGGGTTAGAAGGTTATTATCTAAGAGATGTGGTAAGAGTTGGATTTGGATACATTTTTCTAGAAGTTTGGAAATGGGGGACAGGATAGCAATAGGACGGAAGTTGTTGACGTTACAATTGCTGCCTCCTTTATGCAGGGGGATGATGAAAGCTTTCTTCCAGAGTTGGGGCACTGTGCATTCATCGATGGAGCGGTTGATTAGAATGCTAATAGGATAGGCGATTGCTTCCGCAGCTATACTTAGGAAGTAGGAGGGAATGTTATCAGGTGCGTTAGTACATGGCTTCAGTTTCTGAAGGAGTTTCTTTATAGTGGAAGTGGGTATAGGTTTTAAAGAGAAAAGAGTAGAGTGGGGAGAGAGAGAATTTGAGGATGATATGGGTGATAAGGGGGTTAGAGTAGTGGATGAGGTGGAAGAAGGAAAGTAGGTAGATGAGAATGAGGGGGAAGAGGTAATGAGGGGAGGGATGTTTGTGGTAGAGGGTGGGGGTGAATTAGATGTAGAGGTGGAGCATGAGAAGGAGGAGGTGAGTTTGCTAATAGATTCAATGAAAAAGGAGTTGAACTGTGTTCATCCAGGACTGAACAATCTAAAATGCCTCAGACCTTTCTACTGGATAATTGAAAAGAAAATGACATGAGCTTCAAACATCCTAGGAAAAACACATCTGCTTAACAAAATCCTCCCATCAGCTTGTATATCAGTAACTAAAGATAACTGCAAAGACTTTTAAGCTATTTCAGGAATCTTCAAATAATGTTCTCTTCTAGTTCAAACTAGTTCTCTCCATCCTCTCCCTGTTCCTCCATTCGGTTCATACCACCACAATCTATAATTTCCATAAAACAAATCTTAAAAGTTCTGTCTAAAACCAAAAGGACTAATTTCATGAGTCTAAACAACAGAACAAGCTCTTTACTTGCTAGCTTAAAACTTGGCTTCACTGAATCCCTCTTAAATTTATTTAGTCTTAGTTCCTCCAGTAGCTATGTGTCCAAGCCTTGGAGGATGGCTATTTTGATCCACCTGTATAGTAGCATCCATACCACCAATGCCGAGGAATTATATACCAATTAACCTTGTCATGATAATTTCTAAAGTAATGAGAGTATAACAAGGAATTGTAGACATAGCTATATTCCCTTGGGGAAAATACATGTAGGAGACAGGGGAAGTGGGAGGGAGACAGGAAGTTGGTTAGGATGAGGGGTGAAAATGTAGATGGGTAGGTAGAGGAAAAATATAAAAAGCCACAGGTAGTCAGACATGATCTCTTTTCAGCAGCATCACAGGAGGGAGCAGACAAGCAAGGCACACAGGGAAGGATAGAAGAAGCAGTGGTACACAGGAATGAACAGGAGAAACAATGGGGAAGTAAACAAAGAAGCAGTGATGAACAAGAATTCCCGAAAAGAGTTCCAACAACATCTGGGAATAATGGGCATTACTAAGACTTCAGAACTTGAGTCCTTACTTCAAGGTGAATGATGTATGGTTAATTGTTTACACATATCCACTTTTTGTAAGGTAAATCATGTTTTCCAAATTGCCTGTGTTAAGAAAGTGGTTTCTACAGTGCAAAGTAAAGCATGCTTTGTTGATTTTGAGTGAGTGTGAGAGTGTGACCGTGAGCGAGAGAGTGTAAGTGAATGAGTGTGTGTGAGAGAGAAGGTGTGAGAGTGTGAGTGAGTGAGTGTGTGAGAGAGAGTGAGTGAGCAAGTATAAGTGTAGGTACTACTCAGATGGTGCTTAGTACAGGGTAAATCATGTTTGATTCACTAACTGCTGGTGCTTAGTATAAGGTAATTTTTTAAAAATTTTAATTGTAAAAAAGACTGGTTGCTACAATCCACCTAAGCTAGATATTGTGGGACTTACCAGCCAGTTGCAGGTAATAAATGTGTATTATTGGATAGAAATGTTCAACTAAATCTTGTGTGGGTACACCAAGTTTTAGGTGGCCTTTGTGGAAATTCTTTATTCTGGACCACATGGAAGAAGTAGCTAAGATGGAGAATGCATAACAACCCACACTCTCAACATCAAGAGTATATGCCTTGCAATTGATGACCCTATGGATTGATTATGGTTTATTTATTTACTTGCATACTAACACATTTCTAAAACTTAATATAGAAAAACTGTGGTCATATAGTAGAATACTATATCAATTTAAATTTTATTGGTGTTCTTTAGAAGAAGGGGAATGTGATGGGGCAGTGCACAAACTTAATTGCTGAAGGCTAGAATATTTCAGATGAGGGTGAAGCTTTTAACTTATCAGTTAGATTTTGTTTATTCCTGCAAAGCTTCATGGAGGAATACAGAACTTATTTAAGGCATAATCATCTATAAGGAAGTTGGGATTATTTCTAAAAAAGGTTAAAGATTTCATTTTAGCTTCTAAATTCAAGCTATAATCTTGGGTCATGACTGCAAAGGTTTTAGTAAGAGCAGTAAAGCTGATTTGTTAGCTTGTTGTTAAACAAGTGATTTCTCATCCTCCCCCCCCCCGAGTCATCAGGTTTTATGGGTGAGGGCTAAGTGAGGGCAAAACAGATATCATTATGCAAGTTGTGATGCCCATGCACTGGCCCAATAATCAAGGAGCCTAAATCCTCACCACTAGCACTAGTGAGGGGCATGCACATTGGGTGGATAACACGTACACACACAGTAAATTACAATTTCCCTTAAGAGCACACCGAGATCACAGTCAGTCTGGGTCTGGCTTCTCACTTTCTCTCCAGATCCTCAATAAGACTCCCCACTGGCACAGCTATATGGTCCAGAGCTCAGCCTAGCAGTCAATCTAAAACTTCCAGCACCATCTCTGTCCAACCAGTGCTTTGTGTCTCTGCCCAAGTAGCTGACACACACACACACACACACACACACACACACACACACACACACACTTTAAGATTTGATTTATATACAGAAACTCCTGGGGAAGGCTGGCACAGGTTCTCCAGCTATGTCCCCTTTCTCCTCAGATTATAAGGTAGTACCAACTGCCACCAACCACTAATATCAGTTGCTATAAGGCCCTTCCTAAAGGGTGACCAATTTCACTGTGCAATGCTACTGTTATCCAAATAATAAGTGTGACTGAGCAGCAAGACTATTGGAGTGGCTTGGACAGTATCACCAAATTCATGCAATGTACTCTAAGAGCTGAAATTATCTCTACACAAAACAGCCACAATTGAAAGGATTAAAATATTTAATAATAAATAGTAAAGCAGAAGACAAATCTTATCAATTCAACACAGTGCTAATCAAGAGTTCAGAAATCACAGAAACTTTAAAACAATATTGTAAGATAATCTGACATAAATATAGAAAACAGCTAGACTAATCTGGCTAAATTCCTATCTAACTCTAAGAGAAACTATGTCCTAAATAACTTTACTTACAAGGCAAAGTGCTGGTGAGTTGTTGTTTCAGCTTCAGACAAAATCCAAAATACTCACTCTTTTTTTTCTCTGAGAAAGTTTTAAATGGATAATGCCAAGTACTACTCAGTCATTTCACATTACATAAATTTTTAATCTCTTCTCTTTTAGTTCCCAGGCTGACAGAAACTCAAAATTTACATTTCTTTGCAAGCTGCACCTGGTCAGGAAGTCACAGCAATAAAAGACACTTTTACATGTAAAATCTAGCAATTATCCCTGTCTTAAAACAATAGAAATAATTTGCTGGTCCAGACATCCTGTCTCCAAGCTTGAGATCAAACACAATTTAATTCTTTACTTAACAGCTTTCTTCCAGCAGGGTGCACTGTGGTTACATTTTTGAAGTTCAGCATATAACACAGTTTTCTTACATTTGTAAAAACAATGCTGTGGATTATATTAATATTTACAATGACATAGAATTATCTACAAAATTCTTTCTAGCTAGGCTGGCAGCCCTCACACAAGTTATATAAAAAAAGATGTTATGGCTTTCCCCATACAGTTCCTGAGGGGAATGTTTTAGAGCTTTGTCTTGGTAATTTTGGGCACTGTAAATGCCTTTGGTTGTAAAACCTTCCTAGCAATCACTAGTAACCCACATATTCTTATTAGTGTATAAATGTGCAAACAGACTAATAAACATGTGTTTGCCTTTGGACATTCATCTCAGTTTGGTGGCTATAATTCAGTGTGAGAATTAATAAGACTGTAGAATACTGGAATGAACAGGAAATAACTTAATGAAAGTGGAATGTATTTCTTTATATGCTAATTACCCAAACTTGTGCTGTACATGTGCCTGTCTCTCCTTTATGGGCCACATATTCTTGTACATTTTAGAATAAAGTATGCAGACGTTGTAGTTTGGTTAATAATCCTTTATTATGTACAGTGGAAGTCGATATCAATGATATCTGAAATAATCTTAATGTCCATAGCTTCTGCACTCATTATACTGTCAGTAAATTCTGTAATTATGTCTGTAGTTTCTTGACTCATATTCTGATTGTCTGTAGCTTCGGCACTATCCTCCAGAATAATATCATTAATATTTAGAATGCTGGATATTTGACCAAACTTCTGCACTCATACTTGAATGTCTGTACTACAATGACTTTCTACATCTCAGTTCAAATGATCTAACTTAAGTAACTGTATCTGAAGTACCTCCTAATAATACCATAGTATCATAGGTTGGTACTAGGCTATCAGCCCTAGTGCCTATACAAGCCTAGCCATAATAATTCCCTGGCTATTTCTTCCCACACTATTTACTTCCCTGGACCCCTGTCTAGCAGGGTGACTGACGTGATCCCCGGGGTGAATTTCCTTTCTCCCATCCAATCGTCAAGGTTCCTTTTGAAGAGGACCAAAGAGGCACTCTGCTTGACATGTATGGGCAATCTATTCCAGAGTCTGGGGAGTCTCTGGGTCAGGAACCTATCCCTCCAGCATGTTTTGTTTATTGTGATGACAAGGTTTAGATCCCTGGAGCGTGTGGCTCTGAGGGATTGGGATTTCTTTAAGTGTAGCATGTCCAACAGCTCTGGGTTTGACATGGCCTTGTATGTTAAGCAAAGATCGTCTCTGAGTAGACGATATGTGACAGAGTATAGCTGGAGTTTTTTAAGGCAGTCAGTGTAGGGCATCTGCTTTAGGCCTGTGATTTTTAGTGAGGTATTTCTGTGGCCTTTCCAGTTGTTGCAGATGTCTTGAGAGGTACATACCAAATGGGGCATTGTATTCTATAATAGGTCTAATGAGGGATGAATACAGTGGGACAATGACCTCCTTTTTTCTGGATGAAAAGCCCTTAGTGATGAGGTGTGCCACATAGAATGATTTCCTGACTGTTGTGGCGATGTGGTTATCGAAGGTGAGACCACTGTCCACCTGTGTCCCTAAGTCTCTTATCAAACATTTGGTGTTTAGTGTACTGCCACCTATATGGTAATTCACGGATACATGTTTTTTCCCAAAGGGGATAACTATACATTTCTTGGCATTAAGCTTGAGCCCATGGCTCTGGCACCAAGCATCTGTTTCTGTAAGGCCCTTTTGTAGAGTATCCACATCATTTGGGGATTCAATAATGGCTCCCAGTTTGCAGTCATCTGCAAACTTTGTTATCCAGAGTCCCTTAGTGTTGGCCTGTACTTCAGAGAAGTAGATGCCAAACAAGAGCGGTCCCAGGACTGAACCCTGAGGTACTCCACTTGTCACTTGTCTGGAGCTGGATTTGGAGTCGGCTACTTTTACAGTGTGGGTTCTATCAGTAAGCCAGTTAGCAACCCATTGGGTGACATAGGGATTAATGCCCAGCTTACTATGTTTATCTATGATTCCAGAGTGGGGGATGGTATCAAAGGCCTTGGCAAGGTTTAGATAGGCTGTGTGGACCACCTTACCCTTGTCCATGGCTCTGGAGACTGATTCGAAGAAGTCAATCAAGTTCAGGAGACAAGATCGGCCCTTCATGAACCCAAAAACCATGTAAATGTCTACACTCCTCCTTGACCTTGATTCCTAAGCCTTGTACCATACAAACTGTGTTTATACTCATATGTACTGCACAGTCTGTTCTTATCAAGGTAATTTTCACTGATTGAAAAGTGCATTTACTGAAACTGTATGCACATTATGAAGGCCTACTTTAATATGGCTGCATTTCTAGACTTATGCAAAGAGAATACTGTATTTTTGTGTAACAAAATGCATTTAAATGAAACCTAATCTAACAACTCCTCTTGACGATAGCTAAATGCACACATGTATCTATTTCTGTTGTTACTTTAACATATGAAATATAAAATTAAGACAGAGGCTAACCTAACATTTTCAGGCCTATACAAGGTCTATTCTACTAAATGTATTTATGTAGGGTTTATACAATTGTCTGAAAACATAAAAACATTTTGCATACTTTAACTCTAATCTGCACAAATGCACATTTGTCATATACGTATTTTAACTTTAAAAAATATTTTTGTTTAGATAACTGAAACACATTTAAACAAACACTGAAATAGAACAATCTGGCTTTGATAGTCTTGTCTATCTGTAAATATTGGAGTTGTGCACCACAGCTTTTGCCAAGTTTAGGCCTTACTCTGCATTGTCCTAGCCACTGCTGAGGTAATGGAAGGGCTGCTTTAAATGTCCTTTTCTTTTACACTTAGGCCTTCCAAACTTCACCCTTTCCATTTCCTGTGTAAGGCTGGGCATCTGGTATAATATGTTTTTTAACTGTATTCAAACATGCAGTCTGGAAAATCAACCAGGAAATTATTTAAATATCCAAACCTGACTGTGTCTTTCATAGCAATATTTGCAAAGTACAAAAATGTAGTATTAGGTCCTTAAAATAACATTTGCAGCTTTAACAATTATAAACTGATAGCACTGCTTGTTGCCCTGATGTTATTTACATTTTCTGCATGAAATAAACATATGCTGCTAATAAAATGAAAGTCTATAAGCAAATTGATAATGTACTATAGTGAAATAGACCAATGTTACAAATAAATACATTCTTGCAAGTCTGTAACTGAACTGATAATGTACTACAGTGAAATGGAAAGGCTGTATCTTTATTATTAAATCAAATGGAAACCTCAGTAGCATTGTTATATTCTGTCATAAAGTTAAATGGTACTAAAGTAGTAATCTGACACTGTATTAACATTTCAGCATTTTTGCATTTCTACACTTTTATAAAATCCATCTTAACTGTTGAACATTTTATGTTTACTCTGTGACCTTCAGGTCATAATTTACAAAATAATTTTTCAGTGTGCAGGTCTTCTCCCACTTCCTAACACGTATCTGTTCTTTTAGACAAGGCCGTTTAACTCTTTCAGTACTACTGAATGCTGCAAGGATTAATCATTACTGTCCAGAGTTTTCTTGAATAAATAGTAAGAACTGTTACTGTATAAAACTCTCACTAATAATAATAAACTGACTTTACCTTACTGTTTTATGGCATACAGTACTGTCTTCAATTTAGCCCCCTGAGCTGGCCTGTAATCTGATAAGTCAGTTACGTAAGTCCGTGATATATATATACATTTAATACTAGAGTTTAATTGACCTGATTATTGAAATTTACTTGTCTGTCCTTTATACAAGTATGTGAAGTTTAACATGAGATTTAATATTTATGCTGCACTCTTTTCTTACATGGGATCTGAACTTTTGATTGTACTGTCACATTTAAAATGTAGCATTGACTTTAAATTCTGAATTCTGTAAAGTAGCAAAGCATAATTTAATATTTGTGAATACATTTATGTCTCTTTTGTATTGCGATATTATTTATGCATTGCAACAGTTTAACAATGTCTGCTAAACTAAAGAATAACACAAAAACTTCATTTGCCAGATCTGTTACTGTAAACCCTTTATTCTAACTGTCATTTCTAGTATACCATACATAACACGTGCTTCCAAAATGGTAGAGGCACATTAGCCTGAAACTGTTGCATTTTTTTCTTACTGGCCACTCCCAGTCTATTTTAGCTTTTCTGAGAATAATTATTTCTGAAAATGTGTTAACTTGATTGCCTGCACTTCAGCTGTTGCAGCTAAACTGGAATTTTTTATCTTTAAGCCATAAATCTTCATGTTCTTGTAACCAATTTTTCAAATTCTATACATTTGTACAATCTACTGCATACACATTCTTAAAAGTGTAATCTGTGTGCATTACTGTACACTCTGTAACATTTTTATTTTTCCATAAAATCTTGTTATTGAAGTCTATAACCACATGTAAGCCTGACATGTCCATAGCTAGTATGGAACTGTTACAGCCAGAACTGCTCACTACTGTACCCTTTGACCCTTCAAATCCTGATATAAGTGCATTTGTGTTATCTAGTAGAGGTCTCTTTGTAACTGAAATTGATGTATCTGTATTAATCAGCACATTATTCCTTAATTTCTTTTCTGTAAACAATTAAGTATTGTCATTTCTCTCAACCTTAAACAATTACAGATAAATAATCTGGTTTGGTGCTAGACTGCCACACCCTTTATAGATGAGCTGAAAATCCTTTTTTACTGAACTGGCAACAATATGGACTTGAGCTACGGCATACACATCTTCTTTATTTTGCCCTGAAACACTGGTAATAACATTGATGTGAAGTAAGGTATGCATTTCTTCTTTATTTTCTCCTGAAGTCTATATATTATTTAGCTGGTATTTACTTTATTAAACTGATCAAAATCTGCACTCTTATCCCTCTCACCCCCTCTTGCAATATTTGCACTGGCTTTTGAAAACAATAAACTAGAATTTATTACATTCTGAACATTTATATTTGAAAGAATATGAACTTGAGATATTACATGTTTGCTTTGTGTCTTGTTTGGAAATTTGCATGTTAAGTACACTGACTGTGTTTACATCTTTATTTGCAATACTGCAACTTAACTCTCTATTTTGAATTACATCTGCTGCAGCATTTATATTGATTTCTGAAGACTGTATATAAGAATTTGTGCTATTTAAGTCTGAAACCATACGGATAGAAGCTGACTCATTCTATGAATCCTAAGAGAATGTTGCAGTCTGCTTCTGTGATTAAACCCTTCTGTGTCTAGAGAGATTTAACATTTCTGAGCTAATAATCTTGAAATTTAAATGAGCATTTGCAGAACACAGTTTTTGGACTGCTTTATCCAATTTTTAATTTGAAACCATACATTTACTGCTGCCTATACTATAGAAGCACTTTGACATATTTATACAATTTACATTTACTGATGTATTTAAACTTTTCTGAGATTTACTGTCTGACTTACTAGAACATGCATTGTAATAAAAATGAATGCTCACATAAGGAAAGTTGAAGTTGATTTAAGAAGGTGGCCTGGTGTTTCACAGCTTTTTCAAACTCTGTCTTGTAAAGATTTTTTTTAAGATTTGTGATGTCACACTGAAAACTTGAAAGACTGTTGTCTGCTTTGGAGATAGTGAAGTTTTCTGAGATGCTGCTGTTAATTGGATAATGATTTTACACTGATATTTTGGAGAGTCTGAAGTTATTTGAAACTTTACTGTAGATTTTATGAAGTAATGTACGCTGCTGATGCTGAGTTGAAGTTCTTTCAGAGTTCTCTTGGCTGACTCACCATTGTAAAAATTGATATAACTGCAGAATATTGGAATGGACTGGAAGAAACTGAAATGAATGTATTTATCCATTAATTACCCAAAACTTGTGCTGAACATGTGCCAGTCTCTCCTTTATGGGCCAAATTGTTTGTACTTTTTGGAATAAAGTCTGCACACACTGTAGTTTGGTTAAAATGCTGCATTATGTACAGTGAAAATAGATGCCAACAATGTCTGAATCAGATCTTAATTTCCATAGCTTCTGCACTCATTATGCTGTCCATAAATTCTATAATTATGTCTGTTTCTTGACTCATATTCGGATTGTTATGTCAGAAGCCTCAGCACTATCCTCCTGAATAATATCATTAATATTCTGGAATGCTGGATATTTGATCTGACTTCTGCACTCATACTCAACTGTCTGTACTGCAATGACTTTCTGCATATTATTTCAAATGAACTAACTTAACTAACTGTGTCTGAAGTGGTTTACTATCAAAATTGTCATTGCACTTCACCCTTTCATCACATTGTTGACCCATGTTCATATAATCCGAACTGCCCAACTGGCCAGTTGCCAAAAAAAACCCACCAGCAGTGACATTTTTGACTGTTTCACACCTAAAACCAATTGCTAACATGGGTCAATAAGGAAAAAATAAAGGGACAGCTAAAATTAAACTTAGTTATTGAAGTAGTAAATCAACATTAAGTGCTTTCATGTTGTTAAAAAGACTTCATCAGAATGTGCAAGCAGAGCAATTGATGCAGGATAAATAAGTGGATTTTTAGTTATTTGTTTTTTTCCACTTTTTGGATTTATCAGTTTGTTGTGAAACTTACCTGTATGGGTTAAGAAAAGGTGGAATTGTATGGTTTGGAATAGTGGTGTTTGACGACACAGATTCGGAGTTCAGATGTCACGTAACTTGTTTCGATGATGTGACGTTCACAATTTTGATGGTAAACCATCTGAAGTATCTCATAATACCAAAAACTCTGTAAATGTCTACAAACCTCTTTAACCTTGGTTCTCAAGCCTTGTACCATAAAAACAAAATGTGTTTGTACTCAATGTACTGCATATTCTGTTCTTATCAGTAATAGAATTTAGTACTATTAATGTAATGCACTTCAAAGTTAATAAGACCACAGTTACTGCATCAGTGTGCATTTTCTGAGCAGCCTGGTCAGCTTATCATACATCCAAAAACAAATCTGACCTCCTCAACTACCAACAACTAAGAAACTTAACTAAAAAACAAATAAAAAGAGACAAACAAGTACACTTCCTGTCAACAAAACAACCCTCAAAAATTCTGGCTTTCCATCAACCAACTCCTAAATCCAGGACGTAACTCTACCCCCCTCCTGCTACCTGAAACATTCCAGTCCCTGTCTCAACTCTATTCAACACCCACTTCATCAACACCGTCACCTCCCTTCTACACAACCAACCAACCCAGCTGCTCACTATCCTCACCCCAGCCAAAGACAATCTCAGCCCTTTTTCCTTCTCACCCATGCAAACTAAGTACTTAAAAACTTTCTTGTCCAAATTTATATCATGCTGCACAGCTGCAGATAAACTCCCTAATAAATTTCTGAAACTTGCAGCCGCATCAATCGCATACCCAATTTCAATCCTGATCAATCACTCTATTAAAGAACAATATGTCCCTCTCATATGGAAAATATTTGATATTATACCTCTCCACAATGGTGGCCCTTCCAAAGAACTAACCAACTATCATCCCATAGCCATACTTTCACCCCTCGCAAAAATGTTAGAAAAAATGTATCCGCAACCAGCTTATAAACTACTTCCTTAGCAAGTACCTTATTTCCAACTCTCAGCATGGTTTCTGACCTAAGCACAGTACCAGCACTGCCTTCCTAACCTTCACTAACACCATCCACCACCTCATGAATGAAGGCCTGCATGTTTCCTCCATATTCCTAGACATGTCTAAAGCCTTAGACACTGTATCCCACCAACTTCTACTAAATAAACTATCTTCCTACATCCTTAGCTTATCCTCACTAGCCTGGTTCCACAGCTACCTTTCTAACCATCAACAGGCTACAAAGTGGGAAAACTCACTTCCCCCCTACTCCCCATCTCCAGGGGTGTACCCCAAGGTTCCATTCTTGGTCCACTCCTTTTCATCATATTCACAAACAACCTCAGTACAGCAACCCATCATGCGTCCATAGTACAGTATGCAGATGATGCTACTCTTATCTGTTCAGCCCCCTCACCTCAAGAACTCCAACTAAAAATGCAATCTTCTTTCCAGGACATTGAATCCTACCTCTCCCAACACCAACTCATTTTAAATCCCAGCAAAGCCAAAATCCTAGTTTTCAGTAACAAAAAAACCCAAGACTTCCCCACTCCCTCTATCAGTCATCTCTGCTAATGGTACCAATATCACCCCCACTAAACACACAAACTTTTAGCGGTTACCATAGATGACAACCTCAAATTCGAGATACATATTGCCCAAACCATCAAAAAAGTCCACATCAAACTAGGTACTCTTTACACGACCAAACGATTTTTAACTCCCAATGCCAGGGTAGCCACTGTTGACACACACCTTCTATCTACCTTTCTCTATAGCTCTCTCATATATACTAACCTTCACAAATCTGACCTCAACAATTTAGAATCTTGTTACAATAAGATTGCTGAATTTGCCACTAATCACCCACACAAATCCCACCACTGCTCAGCTTTGTCAATATTAAACTGGCTAGAGTTCCCCAGCCTTCTTTCTCTCAGTCAACTAACCTTAACCCATAATATAATCTACCATCCCAACAACTGCCCTGACATCTCCTGTTTTAGTTCAATCGAATACTACTAGCAGATCCCTAAGATCTTCCAACTAACTCCTATTAAAGATATCCAACTCCCAAAACCAACACAGTGACTCCTTGTATTCACACAAAATAGCCAAACTCTGAAACACTCTACCAGACACAATAACAAAAAACCCAGTACATGACCAATTCAAATCACTCTTAAAGGAACACCTTAAAAAAAACACTGGCTGTGCTCCTGCCACTCCCCAGGTTAATCATTTTTTCATCACCCCTATTCTACCTCTCTCACCTTGCCTTCTAACTTCATCTTAACTACTGTCTAGTATTTTTGCTCATCTGTAATGTAATTGTACAGACCTACAGATTGTATTGCATCTTCTGCCAATGGCTATTACTGCAACAATAATTGTTCAGTTCTACTAATTGATTGTATTATATTTACTGCTACTTGATTGTGTTTGTACTACTGATTGTCTTGTACTACTGTGGAGTTTTTTTCACCCTGGGTCTTCAATATGTATAGGACCTTGCATTTTACTGTCTCTTGATGATGTAAATAATTATACTGTACTAATGTTTGCTGTTACTACATTTGTGTTTGTTGTATATATTACTGTGGAGCTTTTCTCCCCGGGACTCCACTGAAAACGGGCCTCTGGCCCAGTCGGACATACCCAGTCAACAAATGTAATAAATAAAGTCAACAAATGTAATAAATAAAAACAATAAATAAATACAATTTTTGACCAAAGATTATTTTCAGTGATAGAAATTGCATGCTCACTGTAAATGCCTGCTTTAATATAGCTGCATTTCTAGACTTGTACAAAGAGAATAATGTATTTTGTCTAACAAAATTCATTTAAATGAAACCTGAACTTACATTTAGCAATACAGAACAAGAAAGTGTAGTCCGGTAAAAGCAAATGGTACTCCAGATTTATTTAGAAATCTGATTTGTATATATGTAATAATAAAAAACTCTAATCTGATAGACAGAATGTCGTCTGTGTCTTGAGATAGAAAATTGCAGCATATCCACAACTTCTTGGTCAAAAGGCAAACGTAATGGAGAGACAGAAGCTAAAATCAGAATTTAGTACTATTAATATAATACACTTCAAAGTTAATAAGACCACAGTTACTGCATCTATGTGCATTTTCTGAGCAATTAAGAAGTAAGAAACACTCATATCTGGCATTATTGACTGACTAAGGGCATCAGTGTGCTGTGAAAAAGTTAATCATGTTGGCAGTACAGGGCAAAAAAGGGAAGTCTGGCATTCATTTGGGGGATGTACTTACTATAACTGTATAACTCTGTGTTGTCCTGTAAATTGAGATATACTGGATATACTGTTTTTTGTAAGGTAAATGCTACTCCATAAGTGGGTTAAGATAAATTGTCAACTTATTTGAATCACTTGTGTAATTTTTTGCAGATATTTATTTGGAGCTCATCATGGAGCATAGGTCAGGTCTATATGAGCTCATCATGGAGCATAGGTCAGGTCTATATACATCCTGATGACCTACCCACCTTTTTTGTTAGCAACTGGGTAAAGCTGACACCATACAACAACAGTTTAAGCAAATAGCTGACATTTCAATGTACAGTAGCAGCAGATCAGTAGGCAAGCATAGTTGTACTTTGTACTGGTTGCATTCTGCAAATCAGTAACTGGAGACTAAGCTCTCATATGGAATGGTATCTGTAGTAGTAGTGGTGGTGGTGGTGGTAATAATAATAATAATAATTATTATTATTGTTATTATTATTATTCCTGTTTTTTACAAGCTGCAGCAAAACAAGGATACATTTTATACATCTGAAGGTAGAAGCTTATAGCAGTGTAGTACACCATAGAGACTTTCAGAAGGGAATGCAGATATAAAATTATTTTCTGCTTATAGTTTGAATGGCTAACTTAAAAAATACTGGGTAGCAGTATGAATTAACACCACTAGATCTTATTTTCCAAGTTATATGGCCCTTATTTTCTTGATGGGATCACAGATTTTGAGACTGTTTCAATAACAGGTGTGTTGCCTCTGAAGGTATTGTCATGGTTGATGACAATTAGATTCATAATATTTTAGCAGACCTGAACAAGAATAGAGAAAGTAGGCAGATGGGTATTAAGGAAAGCTTGATAAGGCAGTAAGCAGCTTTTGTAGCATAGTTTAGTGGGTAACTGCTGCAGATATATGGCTGAGTCCCAGCAGTGGTCAGTGGAGGTAAGGTTTGCTGGTTGAAACAGGATGAAATGTTTACTTGAAGTGCACCTCATCATACATTATTCATGTGTTTTATTGGTTTGGGTTACATGCAGAAAGTTGATCCAGGAGCTTTACATTATGCCACTCAGCTTTAGTAGGTGGGCATTAAGGCCATATTATGGGGTAAACTGCATAACAAGATAAAGGTCTGGCAAGATTTTTGGCTTAGTCATAAGCTGCAATTAAATGAAACCTGTTTGGCAGGCACAGACATTGTCACTCCTGGGGGTGGATCTACACCCTGAAAAGAAAGGGCTTTGTTGGGCCTATGCATGCTAGGGAGAGGAATTAATAAATAAATAAATGTAAAGGGCCAGAGTGACAAAGATGTCACATTGTTAGAACTATCCTGTACTGAGTGAGACAGGACACCACCTATATATGGGTATGGTACATGTGGTGCTTACTCAGTGGCCATATGTTTAATAGCAATGCACTGAAAGAGTAGTGTCAAGTCTAACTTAGGGTTTGGCAGCTGTACCTTGAAGGGTTAAGCTGAATACTGTTATTCCAATAGAAGATTCCAGCATTACTGTTTATATGAGTTTAAGCCTGAGTAGTTGATAATAAGGCAATTAAAGGAGCAAAATGGATTGGTGACAAGAAGGGCGTTACTTTACTTTTCAGTACAGTTAGTGGTTCAGTGCTCTATGGCAACTAAGAAGAATTAAAGGAAAACTCCACCTTAGAACTCAAAAAACAATTTTTTTTTCAGTTTACTATCAAAATTTAGATTGCCAGTTATGCAAAGCTGGGAAGGTCGAAAGGCTGTTTTCAAGTTCCCGTAATGCCGATCAGGAAAATGTTCAAATCCATATTAGCGAATGGTAGTGCACATTTGCTAATGTGGAATCGACATTCTGATAACAGATCGCACTACAGTGGGATTGGGAAATGTACCCTTTTCTCACTGTAGTGTGACCTCAGAGTTGGAATATATAATATGCAGAGGGTGTGGGGGGTACGGGGGTGTTAACAGTGACATGGACTTTCAACATTGTAATGTCCAGTGTT